>NW_017729009.1:5173826-5183641 GCF_001723915.1 Gavialis gangeticus | reverse complement strand
GGGCAGGCACAAGGAATATGATGGGGGGGTGGGACAGGAACATGCCAATGCCCTGCCCCTGCCCATTCTGTTGCTCCTCACTGACAAGCCACACCCTCCCCCAGCCCTGCTGCTGCCCCTCACTCTGGACCCACTGACCCCAGCCCTGCCAGTGCCCCTCACTTCCAAACAGCAGTACCCTGCCCCCCACCCCTTGCTGGTGCCCCTCACTCCTGATCCCTAGCCCCTTGGCACTGCCAGTTTGCTGCTCACCCAACCCACAGTCACCTGTCCCATCCCCCATGCCCCTCACTCCTGATCTGCAGCCTCCTGCTCCCCTCCCAGCCCTGCTGGTACCACTTACTCCTGACCCACAGCCTCCTGGCACTGCCAGTGCCCTGCACACCCAACACACAGTCATCCCTCCTGTTCCCGTGCCCCTCACTCCTGATCTGAAGCCTCTGCTCACTTCCCAGCCCTGCCAGTGCCCTTCACTCCCAACCCGCAGCCCCCTTCTCCCAGCCCCGCCAGTGCCACTCCCGACCTGTTACCCCCTGCCCTGCCCCCCGCCCTGCCAGTTCCCCTCACTCCCGACCCACAGCTCCTGCCCCCCCAGCACTGCTCGTGTCCCCCACTCTGGACCCGCAGACCCTGCTGGCCCCCCAGCCCTGCTATCTAAGCAGCTCCTGCATTACATGCATGCCCGCTCTCTCTCTCTCACACTCACTGTCTCTCACACACACTCACTCTCTCTCTCTCTGTCTGTCTCTACCTTTGTTACTGGAGCCCGCATGGGGAGCACATGAACCCCAACAGCCAATCATGTTGCCTGCTGCTCCCAGCCCCAAGCAGCCAGCCCAGGAGAGCAGAAAACCCAGACATTTGCTCTTATTTGAAAAACCCGCCTAGACGCAGCATAGGGTCCAAAAAAGAGGACACGTCCAGGAAAACCCAGATGTGTGGTAGCCCTACTGTGGGCACAGCTACACAAAACATGTTACTGCATGTTAACGTACTTTACTGCTCAGTAAGTGCACATGTCTACATGTGCACACACGTACTGCACAGTAAAACCCTTAATCCCACTTAAATTTGCTACTTGTCCCTGCCCCCCTCCCCACCTGACCCACCTGGACTCATCTGGTCCTGGCATCCCCCACAGCATACAGAGAGATGGGACACAATGCAGAACTTTACTGAGCAGCCTGTGCCCTTGCAGCTAGGCAACCCCAGGTCTCTCACACACTGAGGAACATGTCGATGTCAGCAGCGATGTTCTCCTCAGCAGCGGAGCACAGGGACATGTAGAACAGCCACAGGTAGCCCTCTAGGCAGCAGCAAATGTTATGGGGCAGCTTGGACCCCTCACTGTCATAGTTCACAGTCCTGTACCAGGAGTGCAGGTGCACCTGGGGCACTATGAGGATCAGCAGCAGCAGGGTGTAGTGAGTCAGGCACCCCTTGGTCAGCACAAACAGCTCATCGTGCACCACCTGGGGCACACACAGCAGGGGCACACTCAGGGCCCAGTGGTGGCATGACAGGGGGCTGGCCCCAGGGCACCTCCACGATGAAGCCCCCTGCAGGGAGGGTTGGGGCATGGGCAGCTCCTCATTCCAGTTGTCCAGGAGCCCTACACTGCCCAAGCCTGGGCACCATGGGTTGGCTGGCAGCACAGCAGAGCAGTTGGTCTGCAGGAGGAGGCGGGGAGAACAGGGTCTGGAGCTATGGCAGCAGTTGCTGCCAGGAGCTTGGCCTGTCTTGCCCTGAGAATGGGGCTGGGGATACAGGCGTCCTGCAGCCAGCACACAGCAACCCACTGGCCCCAGGGGAATGAGCAGGGATGGGGTCTCAGCTGGCACCTGTCTGGGGCTGGGCCTGCCAGCCCAACTCACTTTCCATGGTCCTTGGGTACCCATGCATGGCTGACCCTTGATCTGAGGCTGGGCAGTGCATGGTCCCTGGTACAGAGCATCTTATCTCTGAAACATTGCAAACTCTCACAAAAAGCTTCTGTCTTATGGCTCTAAAGGTCCTGCATCTGGATGCAGGAGAAAGGCCTTGGCAGCAGGGATGCCAGCTCAGGGTCACCACCACCCACTGCTGGGGCCCTGCAGATACACTGGCTTTACCAGAGGCACACCCTTTTCCTCCAGTGACTGGTGGTGGTTCCAGAGGAGTGTGCAAAGGATGCACGGGCCTGGTAGGTGGAGGACATTACCCGCAAGGACGCATGGGAATGGTGGGAAGAGGCATGGGACCAGTGTGAGAAGGCACGGATCTGAGGAGACTGGGAGTTCTGGGCCAAGCTGCTGGCCCTGGAGTGAAAGCAGCTCCACGTGCTGCAAGAGGAGAATGCCATCCTGGGCTGGGCTGGGCTGGGCTGGGCTGGACAGTGCATGCCACAGCCAGTGACCACTGGGTGCCTGACATCGTTCTGGCCCTGGTGGTAGCTTTTGTGCTACCCGCTGCCTGGCTCCCAACCCTAGCCCTGCCTGCCCCCTGGCAGCCACCTGCCACCCAGCAGTAGGCTCCCACCTGGCCTGGGAGGAGGTCCTAAGGTGCCTCCAGCTGCCAGGAGCCCCTGTCCTGGCCCCCATCCAGGGTCTGCCACCATCCAGCCCCCCGCCTGGGCTCAGGCCCACCACTCAGTTAAATGAGCACATTTGCATCCACTCAGTTAAATAAGCACATTTGCATCCCAGAGCTGGACCTGCCAGCAGTGGGGTCAGGACCACATGCCAGCCCTGCTGGCCATGGACAGTGTCTGGCAGAGGGGGAGCCTGCCCCTGGGCTCTGTCCCCCACGCATCCCCACTCCATGGCCTCCCACTCTGGGACACCACAAAATTCACTTTGTACATAGTTTGCACAGGGAAGAGGGGGTTTTACTGTTAGTGGGTGGGGTGGGTGGTAGAGGGGCTCTCTGTTGGGGAGGGATGGGGGAGGGTTTCTCTGTGTGTTGAGGAGGGAGGTAAGGGGTCTGCTTGATGTGAGGGAAATAAAGATTTGTTCTTCTGATGTGCCTATAGTGAGTGTGGTGCTGGGGGTGGGCAGGGAGGGTGGGGGGTTCATGGGCGGTGGTGCAGGTGAGCGAGAGTGCTAGAGAAGGTGATCAGCTGGGGTCTCCCACACCCAGTGTCCTGGCCCCCACTGGTAGGTATGCAGCTCTCCTAGGGCCTGGGCAGGAGGTGCCTGCTGGGGCCAGAAGAGGAGCATGGGGTTCTGGTTGTCACCACTAGGGGCTGGGGCTAGAGTAGCCATAGTGCAGGGAGGCAGAGTGGGCAAGGGGAGAGCTGCTGCACACTGCCCCTGCACCAGGCACACTGATCCTGGTCAAGGAAGGGGCTGGCCAGAGAGCAGCCAGCGGGCCTGGCTTTTAAAATGGCTGCCAGGTGCTGGCAGCTGCAGCCAGCGCCTGGAGCTCCCCATGGTGGTGGCAAGGGCCCATTGCAGGGCTGCATGAAAATTGGCATAAATCTGCTTCTTAATCCCCGCATGTGTAGACGCCTGTCCTAAAATGCTTATACCAGAGTGTCTTACACCAGAGTAAACTTAGGCTAGAGTAAATGCATGTGTAGATGCACCCAGTAAGTACTAAACTGACCTTTTCGCAGACTTGACAGTGGTGCCAAACTGAGTTTTTACCCTCACCATCCTTCAGCCTAGGGATATTTTCATCTATTCATGCTGGTGAAACATCCTGTTTGAGGATGGAAGAAGATCTCCTTAGCATGGGAAGGAACATGGGGACCTGGAAAAGAAAACAGCCCGTAGCAGTGACCTGGTTAGAAAGTCCAGTTCTGTGACTACTTCTACTCAGCTCTCAAGAGCCACATAATTTCCCTATCCTGGATCTTCTTATTTCTGCAAAACTCTTATTGTTATTAGTGTTTGCTGGCTGCTTTAGGTAGTTAGTACCAGTGGTGGGAGCAGACAAAGGAGAAATTGAGGCCCCCGGCTCCAGGAGATTCCAGTTTTAACTGACCTGTCTCAAAACCTTTGTCCATAAAGACCTATGACCCCAGAAGACTGGGTTTGCTGAACCTCCTTGGTACCATTATGGGTGAGGATTGTGGGGATTATGGCCCCTGGGAGGAACTGTGTTTAGTAGAACCTGGCATGAAGCAGCACCGGCAACTAAGAACCCCACTAATGTCCAAAAAGCATGCTCCCTCCCACTCCCAAACATGCAGCTCAAACACAGAGAGAGGCACTGGAATGAAGCAGCCATTGCTGTTGTTCTGTGACTGCCACCTCCTTCTTGCCCCCTTACCAAGATGCTTCTCACTGGGCAGACACTGCTGCACTGCTTCTGCATTCACAGGTCGCATCTATGTGTGATTTTAGTGGAGAGCAGGGGTCTTGCCTTAACTCTGAGACAGGGAGGGAGGGGCACAGTTAGGCTTAACTGGCTGTTTGAGTTTATGTACATAAAATTAAATATGCCCAGAACAGCACTTGCTGGGGTTTGCAGCTTTCTCACACAGAAATTGCCTGCTGCTTGAGTTCACCATAAAGAAAAGCCTATGGCTGATTGGGTTTGCTACAGGCTCATTACAAGGTCCTCATGAGCTCAGTTTGTCTCTCCAACCCCAAGCCGAGCCCTCCCAATCTGTGTACTAAACTCAATAGTGGCAAGGTTTCCAGAGCCACCTAACCAGCTTCAACCACGAGGGAGAGAGACTCATCCTAAATGTGATATGAGCCCTGAGGAGAAGCTTGTGGGGGAAGGTTTTCCTGCCTCTCTGACCAAATCATGATTCAATCCACTGTGCATGGGATGAATGAAAATGTTTCCTGGCCGCAGCCCGTCCACCACATGTCGCTGCTGCTCTCTGTCCATCCAGTTGCCAGGAGCAGTGGGCAGCTTGATTCACTTTGTACAAGAGCAGATTCCAGGAAAACTCCAGCATCTGCAAAAATATGCACAGGGGAATATTTCATTAGACAAAGTCACATCAGGGGATTTGGAGGCTCGAAAGGAGGACCACATTTCCTGCTGGGCTCAAACCTTCTTCCTGGGCATTATTCAGCTTCTTTATCCCCTGCCACTTCCTGGTGCTACAATTTAATCTCAGGGAGTCTGTAGGGCCCCTTTTCTCCCTCCCACACTCCCCTTCTGCCGTCTCTGTTGCTTTCATTCCAGACAAATCTTGGCCTTTTGCCATCCTCTTTCCCTATTATAGCTGACTATGGTCCAGGCGGAGTTGCCAGAATAGCTTCTGGTAGGGCTTGGCTTATCCCCTTGTGCTGGGGTCCTCAGATTTTGCCCAGTGTATGGTTGCACATATTAGCATTTCACCAGGAGCTGCTGAATGGATGCACCTGACTCAGAGCAGATTGAAGTTGTCCCTTGTCTTCCATTCTCAAACCCAGCCCATAAAGACTTATCACCATAAAGAGTATCACCTCATGGGACTGCTTGGATGGGACCAAGATGGAAATGCATGCAGGGAAATGTAGGCTACATGGCCCATACCTTCCATGTACAACAAGTGGCTGGCTGTGAGGTGTATTGTAAGGCTCTGTGAAGCACATTTAGCCATAAGGCCACCATACAGGCAGGCCCGTATTATCACCCATTGCTCTGAGGCACACATAGGTTTGGTCCTTTGTTTATTGTATCATTATCCTTTTTTAAATGGGTTTCTGAAAACTTGGCAACCTGACCCCCTTGGATACAGAAGTAACTATGTTGCTGGCAGATGAGACCGTGCACCTCCTTTCATTAGATTTTGAAGCACTGTTAATTTAAGTAAGGCCCATTCAGCAGTTATGATGAATTGTTGGCAAAAATATGGCTGTAGATATATAGTGGGGTCGTAGAACCATTTAGTTTACAGCTGAGGAAGTACCATGAAGTCCAAGCTAATCTGTCCCAGGGGACAGTATTTTCTCAAGTGTGTGATCTAGTCCTAACATCGGTGTGTCAATCAGCAGAGCTTCCACAGATCTCTCAGCTGGGCCATTTCTCCTGATAGTGCATCAGGCCAGCCGAAGTTCTAGACTCAGTCTCTGATTTGGCAAGACCGATATTTGCAAATGTAGGTTCTCCCCCTTGTTCTGCTGTATATGCATGAACCCCCAGACGTGTGCACATGAAGTTGGGGGGCATAAAATGGGTGCATGTCTAGTTCAGTGGGCACACCCAGTCAAATGAGACCAGCTGGCTGAGAACCATCTCCATACAGTATGTGCATTGTGCAGTATTGTGGTTCTTGGGCATCTCTAAACAATCTCTGTGCAACTGCTGGGGGCACTGTTATAAAGTGCACCCATCCCCCTCAATTCCACTGCGTGCATGCCAGAGGCCAGTCAATCATCTAACAGGGGCACTGAGCAGCACTTGCTCAGCACTGCTCTTAGAAGCTCAGTTTTAGAGATGCTTATTGAAACATACTCAGCACTGCTGTAAGGCGGCTACATTGCCTCATTTCTGGACTTTGGTGTGTGTGGAGCCAGGGCAAGAGGATGGGGTGTATTTCACACTGGCACTGCTGGGCATGGCATTAAGACAGTGGACACATCTCCTGTGTGCAACAGCAGTATCCAGCCCCTGTACTATTCAGAAGCTATGGCTTGCTCAGATTCTCTATAAACAGCAGAGGAAGAGAGGATGTGATGAGCATTTCAAACAGTCCCTGCAGTTTTCCAGCGCTGGATTTCCCTGACCTGTAGTAATTTATTCAGTCCCAGGGAAGCTGAACTGTTTGGTATGATACAGGAAAACACATCTGATGCTCCCAGACCTGTCTGTGGCTTTTAGATTTATGCTGTGATTTCCCACCTGTGAGCTGGAGACCTGAATGTCTGTAGAGCTGCCCTGGGGGAGCATCAGTGCTCTGCAGAGAAAGACTCTTTCTGCTTTAAACAGATATCCCATCCCCAATATCATGATTAGTCCAATGTCAGCAGAGTGGAGTAATTTATACTCCAAATACTTAATGCACCTTGATATGTGGAAAGTGGCTGCTCTAAACACAACCATGGCTAGAAGTCTGTCCAGTCATGGAGCATGCCAACATGGCTTTAGTTTCAAGAGGGAGTGGGGCTTTGGTGGATTGTTTCAGCCATGGGACACCCATGGGACAATTCAAGATGGAGCACTGCCTTGAACTTATGAAGTGAGAACACTGCACACTGATCCAATTTACACCAGTTAAGGTGAGGGAAGTATTCAACACACTGCTTCTGCAGTGCAAAATATGTGACCATTTCAGCTTTAAAACTAATTTAAAACTAATTGATTATCAAAGCACTTTGAGGGTACTATGAAGTGGTCATCAGAAATGTCCATCACTAGGTGTTACAGCCTGAGGGAAGGTTCCCACTTACAGACTGCAGCAGAAGAGAAGTGGCTGTACGCAGGATGAAATTGCAATTATTTGATACACTTTACAATTTTATCCAGCTCATAATATGTGCACAACAAACTGGGGACTGAGCTGTGCCATGCATTGTGTACATAGGGAAGAGATCATAAATTGCCTAACAGAGCACTTTCAAACTTCAGGACATTCCCCAGGGAAGAGTTAAGATGCAGATTTTGCGTCAGATGCTATCAAAAGCTCATAGGACTTGGCTAGGTTAAATCCCTCTGCCACATGTGCCTGAGCAGGTTGTTTGCAAAGGTCAATCTCTAGCCTGCTGTTGCAGCAGCTAACATTTCTCAGCTGTTCTTGGCTCAGTCCTCAAGGTATGTAGTCTGGGAAACGTCCTCTCAGCTTCTTTGGGGAATGTCTTTCCCTGATGTTAGGAGATGCATCTATTCAAAAAGAAAAGGATAGATTTGATTGGTTTTTTTTTTAATCCCAGGTTTTGTACTCATTTATTTTTCTCCTCCCATGAAAAAGACTCTTCAGATTCTCTTGCTGATTCTTTTAGAATTTGCTGTTTGTTTCCTTATCTCTCTAATATTTCAGTTTGTCCAGGAGATATGTTCTCCCTACCAAAAGCCTGTGAAATAACAGGGCAGGAGCCAAAGCCTAATGTAGCAGCATGTTATTAATTAGCCCAGGTTTGGCAGGTAAGTGTGAAAACTGAAAAAATTGAGGGGAAATTTTTGTATTCAAATTAAAAAAAAACAAACCCTTCTCTGCAGATTTCCCAGCTGGTGCCAGAGAAATTGCTCTTATAAATGAAGAGGAATTACAGCCTCTCCAACTTACTATATTGTTTTTTTGTTTGAGGAAAACCTCTTTCATTGTTTTGTGGGAGACAGATTTTTGCCTGTGAAATGCAAAACTAAACCAGGTATCTGTTGTTTTCTTTCTTAGATAAATAACCCAAGAGGAAAGAGAGAAGATTTGCATTATTTCTGTTTCATTTGTGTTTTGTTTCAATTGAAAGCAGCCCACTGAAGGAGAAGAAAAGCCTACAATGACTTTACTGCATATGCACCTGTACTTCAGTGGCTTGGTCCTCTGGATTATACAGAAATCTAGCTCCTTTGTGCTGCCTAATGCCACTGACCTGCTGTACCCAACCAGCAGCACTGAGACTGGCCTTCTGTCTGGCATTGGGGTGCCAAGGAGCCGCAGAAAGCGATACATATCTCCAAGGGACATGAGTGCAGTTTTGGACTATCACAACCAGGTGCGGGCTCAGGTCTCTCCACCAGCTGCCAACATGGAGTATATGGTGAGTTCTTGTCTTGGATATGAGAGGGACATGGGATAGTCCTGGGGCTACTAGCAGCTTTAATGCCTTAGCATCATATGCTGAGGAAATGGGCATGAAAGGACTCCAGCACAGCAAGAATCTGGTGTGGCAGAGCACGGGGCTGGCAGTGCTTTCGAGAGCAGCGTGCAAGATGACCCAAGCGTGGCACACTCAGGCACCTGCAGTGTTGTCATTGTGAGCTAATACTTGTGAGCACTCAGATGTGTTCCAGGCAGCATCAAAGCCCCTGTCCTGATGGGTTTTCAACTCAAAATCCAACATGACCTGAGGGAGGGTCCTATGGAGATTGTGCCAGTATGAGAAGGGGAGAGGGGGCATGGAAGTAAACATTAGCTCCCAGGTTCCTCATCGGGGTTTAGCTGGGGTTTATTCTACTTTTGAACCTTACATGGTGAAGACAAGAGAGCAGAGTTTCTTAAAAGGACCTGAATGAGGAGTGGGAGAAAGGATCTAGTGCCCTGTAACAAGAGCTTATTAACCATTGTTGTGCCTTAGGCTACACACTGCCAGGGTCATTACAGTGTATGCTGCTATTGCACCCAGCTGCTGGCAGTGTCCTCTGAGACAGTTTGCTAATAGCCCTTCCAACCCATGGTACAGTTTCCTCTCTGATCTACACACAAAGTTGCACTCATTTAACTCAAGGTACAAAGTTCACCACCACAGTGCAGGTCTGTGTGAACGCTTTGAACCTGGCTCATATCGATGTAGCTGGCATTTGTACTTTAACGGATGCAGATTAAACCAATTGAAGTCAGAGTCAGTTCCATATATAGTGTGTGCATGGGGAGTTTACATCTGTTCAGCATCACGCTTTTAGGGTGTGTCTGCACTGCAGTGGGAAGGGGGGGGATTTCATAGATTTTTTTTTTTAGGGCCGGAAGGGACCTCAGTAGATCATCAAGTCCAACCCCCATTTCAGCTCACGTCAGCACACCTGAGCTACCTTTACTCTGCCTAGTTCAGGGGTCAATGTCAGGGAAGCTGCATCAGGATGGTTAGCTGCCCAGGTAACTGCCAGTTCCTAGGCAGGATTGTGTGGCCCACACAGAAGCTTGTGCTGTACAGCTGTTGGCATGTGAGCTAGTTACATTAGCTTAGGTATTCCTATATGGGTTGCAATCACAGCCTCCCTCCCCCCCCCCCCCCCCC
>NW_017729009.1:5142578-5173733 GCF_001723915.1 Gavialis gangeticus | reverse complement strand
CGCCCCCTTTGCTGTGACACACCTTGAGTTAAACTAGGCAGCATGTCTATAGAGAAGCCTGTAGATTAATCAGATGTTTCCACTGTGCTTCAGACTGTGGGCACCTGTTAACTGAGGCTTGAGAGAGGCTTTCAGCCTGCAGGCAAGGAGGGGACCACATTGTCTATAGCTCATGTGCAAAGGAAAAAGTGAAGAGAAAAGGGAGGGATTTTCACACCAGTGGGTGAGCACTGTGTCAGCAGGCACAATGTAGCATGCAGGGCCCCTGTGGGAGGGTTTTGTTCCTGTTAATTGCAGTGGCTACTGTTTGCTGTCTGAAGTGATGACAGAGGAAAGAGAGAGGCTGCTACTTCCCAGCCAGCAGCTCTCATTGCAGTGGTTGAGGTGGGGGAGTTGTTACACAGTGAAGGAATGGGTTTCACATCATCTTCCCTGCATCCCTGTCTTGCCATATGTATAAAATCCCTGAGGCGCTGACTGTAAACTCAATAACAAATGAGTCTGAGCTAAGGCTATTTTTGCTGCTTTTATTTCATGTGTCCAAGAACTGTCAGAGTAGGAGAATGGTGGGTGTGTTAATTTACTTATTTCTGTATTTTAATAAATAAAACCCTCTCAAGTCTTGATCCAAAGCCTAGGGGAGGTTTCCACTAGGTTCAGAAGGCTTCGGTCAGGCCCTAAGCACAGACAGCCAAAAAGCCTGAGGCTGAATCGATTCAGTCTTTGCAGGTTAGTTTAAGCTGCATAGATTGAACCATAAGTGAGCAGACATTCACTTTTGATTCCAGAAGGGCAGCCGCCTGCCTGCAGTAGCCCACAGCACAAGCCAGGGGGCGCTAGGACATGCCTCCCTGCCCTGCTGGAGAAGACAGCTTGAATCTGGAGGGGATCTGGGACAGAAGTTCAATAAATCAATTTAACCTAAATCAATGAAGTCTGATACTACATCCATCCAGGTTTATCTTAAACCAGTTTCAGCCATTTTGGAAGTGGTTTATGTGCACTGAATTTTTGTTGTGGTACAGCTTTGAACTCGTTTCCAACCACTTATACAGGTTTACGTGTATTTTCTGTCCCTAGAGAAGCAAAATCTGGCTGTGTTAGTGTAGGACACTCTGGCTATTGACTTTCACTCTGTCTGGAAAGCTCCCAGTTCCAGGCCAAGCTCTGGAGATGGTCACTGGGAAATTCTTGCTACCTGAAAAATTGCCACAATAGAAAATAAAAATGAAAAGAGAGTGAGAGCCAGTGGGGGGTGGGCCTGCAAAACTCTAAGAGCCGCTGGTGGGACTGAGCATCTCGCCTGATTGGCCCGGTGCTCATTTCCAATCAAGAACTTCTGGTGAAACTGAAAGGCGGCTTCTGAAAGCCAGGAAAGGGCACATCTTTGTGAAATGCAGGGAGCAGACATCTTCATGTGAACCCTGGGGAAACTCTTTTTACCAGTGCTGCCAAAATGATAGCAGTCTGTCCCCTGGGGCTCTCCCCCACATGGAAATAAACCATTTTCCCAGGGGAGTCCTGGGAGGGAAAGTGATTCTTGGTTGTTTCCATTCCTTCTGCTCTTTGTAATGGTTATTACTGCAGTATTTGTCGAGGACTGGCAGTATGATTAGAGCTGTACTTATTTAGAAGACAAGTTTCCAGTCCCAGGGGTTAACAGTCTAATGCACAATCCATATAGTTCAGAGGCACTAAGTCATGTCAGGAAATAAAAATGACCCTGATTTACTGGGTGTATCTTGGGCAGTGGTAGACAAAGCTGACTCACTCTGTGTCCCCTGCCCTAGGCACTGTAAATGATCCTGAGCAGCCTGTGTACACTCATGAGAGTGTCTGTCACATCCTTCAAGTTCAGCATTTCTTGCCAGCTTCATCTTTCCTTTCTTTAGGGATGGCTTCTCTGTGTCCTGGAAATCTATGTTAGGCTGCAAGGTTTTAGCTGCCTTTAAGGGTTATACAAATAATGACCTTTCATGAAGTGGGGAACATTGGCACGGCCTGTTTTGCAGAGAATTTCTTACCCCAGAAGGGAGACCAGGAGCTCAGATATTAAATTTTCTTCATCACTGTTCAGAGCACAGCCAGGAAACTGCAATCATTTCACAGAAGTAGGGGTCTTACTACCCTTGCATTAGTGTTGTGCTTGTGATGGTATCAGAAACCAGGTGAGTTTCCCTGGGTCCAAGGTAGAGGTGTAAGATATAGAGCAGAGATGTGAGATGTATTGGGTTATGGCACAGTCTTCCTGGGACTTTTAAAACTGATTGGAGGAGGTACCTCAGAGCAGAACCCCCTGAGAAGGACTGGATGCACTATGCAATATCTGGCTGGAGTCAATGACTCTCTGTCCAGTTGCTTTGGTGGCAACCTCTGCCCAGATCCTTCAAGACAGACAAGGCGGAGGATGACACATCGCCTTTCTACAGTAACATCTGTAGAAACAACTTACAAACCAGTGATTTAGCTCCTATGCCCTGGGTGGGGAAATTGAGCCTAGAGAGAAGGAGGGACTCATTCAACATCATACATCCCATCACACAGTGTGCCAGTGGCAGATCAGGAGAGAGCCCTAGCCTGTTAATTATTTCTGTGCCTTCACCCTAGGATAGCCCCTTGCTCTTCCTTATGTGAGTACCAACTCTAGCAGGAATGATGTAGGGAAATGCTCTGCATGATGAAGGACGTGATGGATTTTTTCAAACAAACCTTCTAGAGTTCTCAATCAGTTCTTCTGAACATACACACATCTTTCCTCCCGGCCTAGTGACCAAAGCTGTAGCCCCATGTCTTTTTCCTTGCCTAGGTGTGGGATGAGAGACTGGCCAAGTCCGCAGAAGCTTGGGCAGCACAGTGTATATGGGACCATGGGCCACCACAGCTGATGAAGTACATTGGTCAGAACCTCTCCATTCACTCTGGCAGGTAAGCAACCCACAGGTGTGATGGGACCATGCAGGTGTCTTTCATTTGTACCAACTGGGGTTAAACTCCTTTTCCTCTGCAGACCTGAGGAGAGGAGAACTTCAGAGCCTTACCCTGTAAGAACAAATGTCAAATATAAGGAATAAATGGGAGGAACGCTGCAGAGAACAAAAATGGGCTTTGTTCCATTGATTCTATTAATAGGAGCCTTCAGTTTTGTTCTAGAGGCGGAAGGAGATCTCTGGCTGTGGCATGCAAGAGAGGTCAAAATGGGTATTCTTGTGGACCCATTTAGACTAAGCATTTGCTGCATGGTTGGCTGTGGTAACAGAGGGCAGGCATTGATGACACACGTGGTCCCATCCAATCCTGTGTTCCTATTATTTAGGACCAGTTACTCAAGCAGAAATTGAGAACAAAATAAAAGACACCACTGTGGTTGAATGGTGGAGTAAGGACCTCGTGAATATGAGCCACGTCAACAGGATCTCTCTCTTACATAGGGCCAATGTATGGTCCTTCACACTATGCAGATATTCTGAATGAAGAAGATGGTTGTCTCAAAGCTTGGTTATTTAAAGACATAAAAGGTACAAGAACCAGAATTCACCATGGTAAAACTAGAGTCTTACTGGGGAGCTTCACATCCATCGCCCCATTCTGGTTCTGTCCGATTAAGGACCTGCCCAGCCACATTCAAATTCATTTCTGATGCAACTCATTCATTTCAGACACATAACTGAAGTTGTCCCATAACTTTTAGATCAGATGGTGGTGCCTAAACAGACTCACCTAAATGGGACTAGATGTATCGAGTATGGGCACATGAACCAATTACCGCAAGGTGCTAGAGGAAGTGGGGTAGTCTGCCTTTCATGTATTACAGATTGTAAGTATATACGTGAGCAGTCACTGTAGAGCAGACACATAGATTCACGCTGGAGCTTAGCTTTGCTTTAATTTGTTCACATGCCCATACCCACAACATTTTCATTAAACTGGAAGAGTTCTTTGTTTTTCTAGTTTGATGAGTTTCTCAGTCCAACACTTTAAATAGGCACCATTCAGCCATAGCCAGGCCACCTTGTGATCCCTGCTTATATGTAGTTTCCCACAAGAAGGTTTACTCTTAGATACCAGATCTTTGCATTGTGACTAAATTCTCACCAAAGTCCCTGTGCTGGGATCTTTCTGACATACGGATGAATTCAAAAGTTGGGAGGTACTGTAAGATGAGCACTAAAAAGTCTGGCCTGCAATGAGCATCTTTATTTTAGAGAGGCTCATTGGGGGTTTCTGGGCTCAGAGTGGGTTTAGGGGGTTTCTCTCCACAACTCTCTCCCAGGCATTCTTGAAGCCTGGCATGTGTGCTTTCTCTCTGCCATTATGTTTTCCCTGTACAGCCTCATGGAAGGAAGGGATTCAGGTAGCATGAAAGGAAAATATTGCCATGTTTAAGGCTATAGGGTGGTATTGGTCATTTGATCCAAGCTATGGCAGGAAAATATTTGGTTCTAGGAGGGAGAGAGAGAGAGAAAGGCTGTCTATCTATTGTGAGGAGCACTGGTCACCGCATCACTGACAAAGACAAGTCCACTGCAGACAAAATGATTTTAGTTAAGAATAACTGTTGCCATGAACATGTGCAGCTGAACCCACTGAAGCCCTTGGCACTGGCAGTGATTCTGAATTACAGTAGCAGTGGAAAGTCTCAGAGTTGATTTGGACTTCTCACGAAACAAAAGTTGGAGGGCATGTCTCAGCTTGCTCAGCAGAGCCAGAGCCACTCAGCTGCCAGTGGCCTTAAGAGACCATTACTATACAGAGAAATGCATTGGCAAAATGTGTTCCTAATATTGTGATTGAAAAAGTTTGTGTTGAGCTCTCACTGCAGGATAAAAGTGGCTGTTGAAAACCCTTGGGCAAAAAAACCAAAGAGCATGGGGTAAATCAGCAAATGTAGCAAGAAAAAGGGAGGCAATGGGCACTGAGTGGGGAAAGCTTGGTGCATCCAACATGCATTATCCTAATCACTGCCCTAGAAAACACATGCTCAGGACAAGTCTCCAGGTGAGTAGCCTGGGCAAGACCTCTCGGGGCTCACTTTTTTCTTGCTGTACATCCCAGACCCATGAAGAAGAAAGATAATGGGCATGGCTAACTCGTGTGGTTTTCTGCAGGTACCGCTCAGTTGTGGACCTTGTGAAATCCTGGTATTATGAGAAGCAGTACTACTCCTTCCCCTACCCTCAGGAGTGCAACCCCAGCTGCCCTTCCAAGTGCAGTGGTTCTGTGTGTAGCCATTACACCCAGGTAGGAAGCAAGCATTACCTGGGGCAGGGCAATGGCATTAACAACTATGACAGATTCCCAGAGCCCCCGGTGCAACAGGAGCTTGTCAAGATCAGAGCTGTTGTTGTGTCATTGCAGGAGATCTGGGCAGTCCTTCTTTGCAGGACAGAATAACCTGCAGCCCTAAGGAGCAAACAAAGGAGGTAAAATGTGTTCCTCAGGGTAGCAGAGGAGGATGTGAGGCTTCACATGGTTCTGATCTAGAAGCAAAAGCCCAAATAAAGTGACATGTAGCAAAAGATCCCAGCAGGCTCCCTGAGAAATCAATCCTTTGGATCACCCAGGTTTGTGCCTGGTTGAATAGACCAGTGGTCTCCAAAGTGGGGTGCGCAAAACGATCCATTGGGGCGCGGGAAGAAAATATTAGAACTTCTATTTAGATGTATATTTATATAAATATACATATATTGGGGGTGCCTGCTCAAAAATGTTTCACTGATAGGGGTGCGCAAATAGAAATATACATATATTGGGGGTGCATGCTCAAAAATTTTTTACTGATAGGGGTGCGTGATCAAAAAAGTTTGGAGACCACTGGAAGAGACGATGGGAGGCCTGGCAAAAAGCAGGTGCAGGCACTGCTGAGCCCGCTGGAGTACATCCAAGGCAGGACAGGATAAACACTAGTTCAGACCTCATCCTGCTACAGCAGCTTTTGGGGGCCACAAGCAGTAACACCCAGAGACAAGCAATGGGTTGCTCTGCTCTGCCCCAGCATCTGTCACTGGCCACAGATGCAATGTTCCCCCCTTTCCTCCTCCAACCAAAGCAAACACACACATTAGAAAAGCACGGCCCAAACAGCAGGTCCTCTCCTGGAATCAGTAGCTGCATTTTCCATTGCTCTGTGCACCAGGGGAGCTGCCGTCTGTCGCAGCTGGGGTGGCTGGAGGGAGGGAATGGCTTTGGGAAGCTGTCTGGTTTAAATCACGAAGGCAGGCAGAGGCCAGCATTCCTGATTGTTAGAGGCAGCTGGCATTCAATGCCACTCCTTCTCTGGGGATACCTGGCAGCACGCTTGGCCTCAGAGAGCTGTTCAGAGAGACAGAAACCCAGAGCTGCTGCCTTATAGCACACACATCACTTTCATGTGAATTGGGTGGTTTGCATCCAAATGCCGGGACCGTGTGCGCAGGGAGGTTTCTCCCCAGCTTCTGGAGCACACATGGAAGGCTTCAGCCAATTGGCTGCAAGGCTTCCTTTTTTCTCTAGGATTTGGCTTCAGTTTCCCCACATTGCACTAGTAGCACCTCAAAGAAAAAAAAACAGCCTTCCTGCCTTGCTGATCATGAATCAGCACCTCCATGACAGGGCAGCTATTTACTGTGCAGCAGTGTCTGGCTTCCTAGTGAATACGGCCCCTTCATCCCCCCAGAGCAGATCCAGGCGGAGAGCAGCCAGCACAACGTGGAAAATGTTCTCTGACTTCCATGGTTCATGGCAAAGCATTTCTAACCGTTAATTACCAGTGTGCTGCTCAGCTCCACTGTGGGTCTCTTTCTGCTCAGCCTGCTTGCCCTGATGATCCGTGCTCCAATATTTACATGGGTGTCTGCCACTTACGTACATGTTTCATCCCCTTTCCTCCAAACATGTCTGAGGGCTTGAATGTGTCTCAGTCCTGGGGCGGCTGTTATTGTTGTGACTTCCGGACTGTCTGGAGCAGCAGCATGCGGGAGTCTGGGAGGCAACTAGAAAAATAACTGCTGCTTTTTACGAAGAGCTAAATGCCCCATGAGCAATGTGGAAGAGCTTCCTATCTTCTCTCATGAGGACTTCTCCATTGGAGACACTTTCATCCAGGCTAAGGCTGGGTGGGTAATTCTGCAGTGCAAGCATGGCTATGTGCACCTGATCCCTTGTCCAACCAGGTTGGAACCAGGTCATTAAAAACAAAACGGCTCAGATCTGTGCTGCTTGTTTCAGCTCAAGCTGTGTACAGGCAGGTGTCAGTTCTGGAGACTTAGATTGTGGCCACCAATTGGAAATCACTGGCCAGGAGTGATAAATACAAGCAGTGAAGCACCAAGGAGAGGCAGCATTTAGACAGCCGTAAAGAGAATCAGGCTGGTGAGATTTTCATCTCCAACTTGGAACAGGAGATTCCCAGGTCCCTTTGCTCTTGTGTATCGGGTTCCCTGGCTGTCCCTGTAGGAAGCTTCTGCTTTGGTGCCAGCTGCCTGGTGCTCATCACTGCTGCTCTCCTGTCTCCCGTGCAGATGGTGTGGGCCTCCTCCAACAGAATTGGCTGTGCCATCAACACCTGCACCAACATGAAGGTGTGGGGCAGCACATGGCGGCAGGCTGTGTTTCTAGTGTGCAACTATGCCATCAAGTAAGTGAGCCAAGGAAGGTCTCCGTTGCAGATGGGAAAGGGGGTGAGGAGCTGGGGATTACTTAGTAGGGCTGTGTGAAATTTTGACAGGTGTTTCGTTTCGAAGCTGTTTCAACGTGTTTCGAGCTTGAAACAGTGAAATCAAAATGAAACGAAACAGCTTTGAAACGAAATAAGGGCACTCAAAACGTTTTGAAAGGTTTGAAATGTTTCAAGTTTTGAAGCCAGGCTTGCTTGCAGCTGAACAGAAACTAAGGAGAGGGAGGGGGAAGAGGGGGGAACGACTGCTCAGATATTGACTGTGTAGCTGGCCAGTGACTGTGATCCTTCCCTGAGGTCCCTTCCAATCCCGGTGCTCTGAGGGAGGGATGGAAAAGCAGCATCAAAGCATTGTTTGAACTGAGCTTTCTTTGTGCCTTGGGGTCAGGTTACTGAGCTGTCTTCCAGCAGCTCCGCAGCATCAGCACCTATACATCTATCTCCTTGAAACCTGATAGGCTTCATGGCCTCTGCAGGGGCTGCTGTTTTCACCCACCTCTGCCTTAACACAGACATGTGACATGAGTTTTGCTTGTCAGCACCTTGAGGTGCAGTTTCCCAGAACCCCCTGCACCTATCTCATTGAAACCTGGCAGGCTTCGTGCCCTCAGCAAAGGCTACCATGGTTGCTGTTTTCACCCCCCTGTGCCTTCACACTTACAAGTGACACGAGTTTTGCTCTGAACAGTTTGAGGTGTAGTTTCCCAGAAACCCCTACACCTATCTCCTTGAAGTTTGACAGACTTTGGGACTACCATCCTTGCTGTTTTCATTCAAATCAGGAAAGAAACGACAAAGTTATAGGCATTTTCATGATTCCCCATTATAGCCTATGGGCAAAATGTGTCAAAACGGTGAAACAGCTTTGACGAAACAAAACAGAACAGTGCTTCGAAACAGTGAAACCAAACCCTGTCCCTTCGAAATGGCGAAATGGAAGTTGAAACGAAACGGTGCTGTTTTGCACAGCCCTAGCACTTGCTCCCCTCCCAGGAGATTTCCCTTTTTAAATAAGTATTGTGCCCTGGGCATCGTCTCTCACTGATCTCTGACTGCGGGACCTCTGACAGGAGAGGCACAAAGTAGAAGCTGTGACTTCTGTCTCAGCCCTTAACCTTACAGTCACAGCCCTGCCTGTGAATATGATGACCCATACCTACATTGCCTTTGCTCAGTCTGGCCTCTCCTATGACCACTATTAGCCCTACAGAGCGTTTTTCTTTGGGCTCCAAGATAAGCGTATACAGCCAATGTCGCCACAGGCAGTTCTGCTATCCTGACCTTGACTCGAGTCTTTTTGTTAACAAGCCTCATGTAACTGCTCCTTCATACCTGCAGAGACCTGGGCCCCAGGGGGTGTGCCTACCCCATCCTGTCTGGGCACACCACTAGGAGTGGAGCTGACCCAGCAGTGGTGGCTGAGTATAGTCTCACTGTGCATCCTGAATGAGTGGGCACCCTTTGGACATAGACCCAGGGCTTCCAGGCCTACAAGCACATATTGCTGTGGCTATATAGCTTCTATAGTTGGGTCTGCAACCAGTCCTGTCCTCTGTGCGCTGGCTCTGAGAGAGGACCTATAACACGCTGAGTTGTGGGTGGATGAAGCCCACAGACACCCCTGTGAGACCTCCTGTGCCCCAGGCCACTGCAGTGTTTGTTTACAGAGAGTTGTTCACTGTGCAAGCATCAAAGGATCAAGAGCCAAGACAAAGCGGCTTCCAGGCTTTGTTCTTCCCCTGACATAGTCGGTTCTCTGTCAACCTGTGCTTCATGAGAGCAGTCGTGAAGACCCAGGATAGGAAGCTGTGCACAAGAAGGCTATTATATGATAGCAGGCCCTCTTGGGAGGCTCTGGCAGTGCCATTTGAAGTTACTGCTTTGTTAGGTACGCCACTAGCAGCACCTTGGTCAGTGCCCTAAAAATACAAGCCTCTCTCACCGGAACTCCAGGCAAGCTCCCTGGACTAGTTCTAGGGTTCGTAGCCTAGCACCAGGAGTCTGCCTGCACCCAGATGCACTTTGACCAAGTGCACCTGGATTTCAACCTGATTTCAACCTGTCTAGGACAGTACGGTCCATCCAAGGCCACCTACCCACATGCCTCCCTGTCCAGAGTACAATGAACCCAGATGTGGCAGCCAACAAACTCCCAAGCAGCGAGTGATGTGACTCACCCACCACTGCTTCCTCTCTTTCCAGGGGCAACTGGATAGGAGAAGCTCCGTACAAGATGGGGAGACCATGCTCAGCCTGCCCACCCAGCTATGGGGGCATCTGCAGCAACAACATGTGTTTCACAGGACTGAAATCCAACAAAGTCAGCTGGTTCTAGGCCCCAGACTACTGTGCCAGGCTTCACAGCAGTGGGAGAACCCGGGGCAGGAGCCATGGCTGGTTGACAGGACAGAATGGGAATGACCATGTACACCAAGGGTTATTTATGGCAGTGAAATCCCAGGCTGCTTTCTCTTCCGTCCCCCCACATTTGCCTCAGCTGCATTTAGGAAGCTTTAAACAATAAGAGCTGAACACTTCCCTATGACTGTTATATACCAGCAGTCCCTGCTTTCCCCGTAGTGCTGTGTAGGGAATGGCTGAGCTGTCACTGTGCCTCTGTATTTTTTCATACAGCTCTTTAGGGAATGCTTGTATTTTTTTTGTAACTCTGAGGGAAGTAGGCAAAAGCTTAGATTCGCAGGGTATAGATGTATCCAGGGAGCCCGTGCACTGCCCAGTTCCCAACCCTACACAGAGGCAGAGACAGAAGGGCCCCTTCTTCTCACATGTAAGCCAGATGAGCAATGTAAATAATGATGAGACTTTCCTCTGAGCATCCCCCATAACGAGTGACTGATTGGAGCAGCGAGGGCTCCATGGGCAGCAGTGTGCTCCAACGGTCCCTTGCAAGTGACTCTACATTCATCCTGCACAACTAGCGGGGCTCTTTTTCAGACTGTCATAATAAAAGTCTTGAGACCAGGGTACTTGTGCCTGTCTTCATGCTTGTTTTATCAATGGAGCATGCAGCCCTCGCAGTGCAGAGCAGCACATCCACACTTGGTGCTCATTCTGCGTGTAGGGAAATTCCATTAACAAAGCCGAGGTGATGCTGGCAGCCCTGCAGAGGCAGCTCTCGCCTGCATGAATAGATGCACAGAAGATGTGTGGGGTTGAGTATCTCCAGTCACACACCTGAAGGAACCCAACCACCAGCCTGCAATGGGGGGGCAGGAGTGGACCATATTTTGCAAACTACCCTCATTTTATTGCCCAAGGCAGGCTCTGGGAACCCGTTGTTGCAGCACAGCTCCTGTGTGAGCATGCCTGTGTAATGACCACCCCCTTGTGGGGGAAGGGAGGTATTGCAGTCACGTCTACTAGAGGTTTCATAGATGAGTCTTCCCCGATGTCTCTGTCCTTCCCGCTTGCCCACAGCTGGGTGTTGGAGAGTGCAGGGAATAGTTCTGCTGGGGAAGGGGCTGACAGCCCTGGAGACTTGGAGTCCTCCTTGCATCCACATGGAGCTGGTACAATAATGGGATCAGCTATACACTGTCTGTGTCTTTCAGGCTGTCTTTTTTTGTCTTGCAAATGCATGTTGGGCCCAACAGCCCTAATGAATTTGTGCTTCAGGAGAGACAGAGCACAGGAATGTGTGTGTAGGCATGGGATAAGTGCATCAGCCTTGTATGCACTGGCAGTTTCCTCAATGAGTCAGCAAGGGTGGGCTTAGCCATCTTGGAGTTGGACACCGGCAGGCGAACTCAGCAGTGTAATGGTGGAAGGGAAACCAGGGAGGCTGATGGTCCACTCAGCTTTCTGCCTGGGGACATCAGTGCAAATCTCCACAGAGGTTATCAGCAAAATGAGCCTATTAGGTCTCAGTCAGCACCCCAGTGCAATGAGACCAGGGTCTCTCCTTTGAGCGTATCTGTTCCAAGTTGCTGCACAAAGACTTCAGGCCTAAGGAAAAGGGTCTGTTTAATGGCCACGTCAGAGATGCCCAAGCTAGCTCTGTTTTCCCTGCTGACAAGCAGGGTGCATTAGTTTGGGTATGATGCCACATTAATATAGCTATATGGGCTTGTTCATTCAGACGTAGCTGGGTATCTCTTCCCAACCCTGCATCATGCTGTGAAGACATTGCATGAATAGCAAATAACACCCACTGCCCTGCTGAGCAGCAGACACAGGTGAACATCCCTGCTATCTGCACTGAGGATGGGAGAGTGCCACTGGCCAGACTGCTGCCCACACTGGGCTCAGGACTGACTAGTGTCTGCTTGGGTCTGGAGGTGCGTGGAAACCTCTTCTTGGCATTCGAGAATAGACTGATGATCAGAGGTGTCAGATCACTGCTAGTCAATGCAGTGACTACATGAATCTGCGGGATGGTGCTGCAACATTTAATTTGCCCAGGGTAGTGAAATACAGGCCTGGCTGTGGCTACCAAAACTCAGAAGCAGAGAATGACTGATATAGTGACCCACAATGATTGATCCTTTTCTTGAGAAGCCTACCATGATCTAGCACTCTAGGGGCACAGATTAAACAACACCCTACTGTTCTCTGCAAGGAGAGCCCTTGCTATTCTGGCCTCCAACTTCACACTTGTAGATCCGGGTGGGCATGGAATCAACCCTTCATTTCAAACTGATTGTTTTCTTAGCCCAAGCCTGGCCTTCCCACATCTCCAGCATCCTCTCAGCAATAACACCAGTATCTACTACCTCAAGCACATGCAAAAGGGCCATGAGCAGTCCCAGGTCTGGGTGTGCTTGCGCTGCTGGCAGACCAACAGCAGGATGATAACCTGCGTGGAGAACATCCAGCTAACACCTCAGCAGTGCCAGATGAATCACTGCCATGTGGAATAGTATATGTATCCCTAATAAAAAGGTTTCTGGCCACCCATTACAGTAAAGTAACCCCCTCCACAGGGAAAACCAATCATAGAGATTATTGTTATCATTGTTTATTTATTTGGGACCTAACAGAAGGTGAAGTTTAAGCTAGGTCATGGACACCATATCTCACTTCAGCTGACACCTCTTTCTCATAGCTGATGTTGCCATCTGTGAGTTAAAACTTCCACACAAGGCCTATTCCAGATAGCATTCATCCATACGCAAACCTGGGAGCCTGCAGTCAACAGCTGGACAACCATCCTCTGGCTATTACAGCAATATCATAGCTTGCTGGTGTCAATGACTCTCTCCACTTGCTCTGGTGGCAACCTCTGCCCAGATCCTTCAAGACAGACAAGGGGGAGGATGACACATCACCTTTCTCAGTGGGACAGCAGAAGAGCATGTTGCGAGAAGATACACTGCAGGATCTGAAGGGAGTAATGAATATTGCATGTGGCCAATGTGGGGCACAAGGGGATTCAATTCAGTACAGACACTGGGGAGAACAAGATGAGGGTGAGAGCCATGGAGACTTTCAGAACCTTTCTTTGGTGCCTGTGGCTCTGCCCCTACATCACTCCCCCAGCTGCACATGTGCTTACATGCCTCCATCCAAGTCTGCAAGAATACGTGTACTCACATGTACCAAGGCCACACATGTATGCACTCAGTTCAATACACTTCAGTGATCCTTTGTTGGCAGTGCAAGTTAGACAAGTGATGCCAGGAGTATAAATGAGGCAGGCCTCATTTGGGTGGCAGTCAGAAGGAGGTAAGGTATACTGGGTATATCTAGGCGGTGTAAGGCTGTGCCATGCTGAGATACAACTTCCCATCTCTCTTCTTCCTGCCAGGGTCTCTAAGGCTTCTGAGCCATTTCCTGGCAACCTGTCATGTCCTCCTGAAAGTCTGGCACTGACACAGAGAATGTGCTCCCTCTCTTTCAGTTTGAAGGGTGCTTTTGACCCTCTCATTTTCTGCACTGTATAGTGGTCCCCAATTCTGCACTGAGTGAGAGTTTACCTTAGCTTTACACATATTGCTCCACTGAAGGAGCCCACAGGATAGGCTCTGTTGTATCTGCATTCGCCCCCCCCCACGCCCAGAAACATGCCTAGGCACAATGCACCCACACGCTCACCCCTGTAAATACACGTATGCTCATACACACCCTCCCTGCTGCATAAATGCAAGCGCCTGTTTGCACACATTCCACATACACAGATTCACCCCGTCCCCTCATGTGCACAGGTGTGCACACACCTAAACACGTGTCCCTGGACACACACGTGTGGCCTCCTGAGCCTCCCTGACATCCACAGACACAGAGCCTTTGTTTTCTTTGTTTGGCGATGGCAATAAAAAGCCCTGTGCCTCAGCAGCTGTGCAGCTGGCAGGCCTTCCCCTCCCTTGTCTTCCCCTTGCAGGGCTCTGTCACTAGTATCCAGCCTTTCCAGTGCAGCTGGGGAGAGCAACAAGATAACATCTCCCTGGGTGCTGGGGTCAGCCTGGTGTTGAGCCGAGGTGCAAAAGGGAGCCCCAAAGTATGCAGTAATGGCCAGGTTTGAGTTCCCAGCTTGACAGCAGTTGCTATAGCTACAGCCATAGCACCTTGCAGATTGGTTTCCATAAGAGCTTGGTTACTATTTAACATCTCCACCCACATTAGCCCTGATTAAGCGAATCAATAAGATAACAGGAGAGGCAGGTTTCCTCACCCTCCTTCTCCACAGTCCCTCCTGCCTTTACCTGGCTCCTTGTACACATAGATTTTTTTTTATTTTACACTCTTTCTCTTTTCCACCCCAAGTTTCTAATACACTAGCCGACGAGAAATGGTCAATGTAACTGCAGAGCTAAGCGCTAAGATGGAGGCTCCATATGGTGAGTAGGGGATTAACATCTTCCTTGTTGTTCTGCAGAGGGTGCTAATGGGTGTGAAAGCTAGGGAAGGCAGAGGCTCCAGGCTGTGAGTGTGCACACTACTCCATGTCACACTCTTTGGACCCAATCCTGGGTCCTTGCTAAGGCAAACTCCCATTCACTTCAAAAGGAGTATTGCCCATGGCGAAACTGAGGATCTGCAGGATTGGGTCCTTTATGGGCATGGATTTCAGGGGACTGGGGAGGATTGAAGAGTCTGGAAACTGATATAGAAAAGAGAAAAAAGGAGTCGTTTTTCAGACTCTTCTCTTCGCTTGGTTTTACGTGCGGCAGAAGGAGCCCATTCAAGTGACAAACCCCGAGCTCAGCCTGAGGGGCCCCGGCCTCACAGAGCATTGTTGTGCTTGGAACAAGGGCTGCCTTTTTGACACAAGTCGCAACCTTTTAAAGCTCAGTTCCCATCATCTGTTTGTTTCGCCACCTGTAGAAGAAAGTGAACTGAAACTGAAGACATGTGGTTGGTGGAGGGCCCAGGCCATGCGTGGCAGGTAACAATGTGGATTTGCATTCATGCGAGGGCCTGGTTGCCCCCATGATGAGCAGGGGTGACTGAAAGAGGCAGGTTTGTTGGTATTGCTAATGAGAGGATGCCAGGTCATAGCCCCACAGATAGGAAGTGTCTTGGTATTTCCATCACCTGAAAGAGGAGAGTACAGCAGCTAGTGTATTATCATTTAGGAAACACTGGGTTCAACTGCAAGGGCTCTTAAGGCCCTTAAATGTCTCCCCAAAGCAGTGGGATGTGTGCTGGTGACACAAAGCTATTTCACTCTGTCCCCAACTCAGGGTGGTTTCATTGTATTGCCAGGTGCCCAGGGCTAAGGCCTCCACGTTAATGACCAAGTGATAGGTCACTTTCCCCCAGAGGCTGTTATCATTATTGTTGTTTCCCCATTTTAATCTGTGCTGTTTGCTGAAATACAGCATCCTGTGACTTGTTTCTGCCAGGAAAGCAAACTGAAGATAGTGTTGGGCTCCTTTGAAGCGATCTTGTTCATTTACGAAGAATGGCCAAAGTCCCGTTTCACTGAATACATTAGGAATCAAACAGCAGGGACAGCTGCTTTGCTCACAGGTTTCTACCTCTTTCAGCCAGCATTTAGCCCCAAAGCACTCTCTTAGTTTTTTGCTCAGGGTCACACTATCAGTGCTACTATAGCTGTGCCTTTGGCTTGCTACTTCTTTCTAAATTCATATAGTGTTTTTCAGTACTACTCTCTCTCACACAGCTCCACCAAGCAGTGTCCCAGGCTTGGCGTTTGCTGTATCAGTCCTCAGAGAAAGCCCTTGAGCACATGGCTCACCTTCTACGCAAACAATCTCACATGCCTGTGTTTTGTGTGTTGGCTCCTCTTGCTCTAGTTAGGTGGTTCCATGCCTTGCACCTCCAAACCCCATGGGCACAGAAGGTCCAATCCTGCAAGGTACTCAGCACTCCTATTATTTGTCCTCCACATGAGAGCAGGGGACTGAATGTCCTGCTAGGCTTGGGTGGTACAGAGGGAACAAGGTGCTGGGACTTACTTCCACCCACTCGTGGTCTGTCATGTCCATTTGGAACATGAGCCCTTCAGGCCAAAGCAGTCTCCCACTACATTCAATGCCCAGCACAGTGAGGCCTCAACCGTAGCCAAGGCCTTGGGGCCCTACTGGAGTAACAGCCATTATAATAATGTAGGTAGCAAGAGTTGAGGATGGAGGGGCAGGGCTGAGTGGGCCAAGGACGGCCCAGGCAGGAAGTTTGTATTTGCTGCAGAAAACGGCTGCTCATCTCAGTACCCTGGTCAATGCCCAGTTGATCTTCTTGCCATATCTGCCAGTGCTGGTCTGTCCATCCTGCAAGGACCTGAGTGGTCTCTTCCAGCTCCTCATCACCACCCCTTGCCCTCGCCCTTCTCCACCTCCATCCATTTTAACTAGCAGGGATCAGTTTGTTCAGGTCTCTCTGCAGCAAGATCCTCGGTGATTCTCCCAGCTCACACTGGGAACGGTGGAGGTTCTCTACATCCCTGATTTGGGTCTCCCCACCTCTAAAATCTCTGTGACATGCATGTAAGTTGGAAAGCAGAGCTTCCCTCTGTTGGAAGCAGCAATCTTTGCCTTCCCCCGTTTGGCTGATACTGCTGCAAATGGCTGAGCAGCCTGTTAAATCAGTCATGATAAAGTCAGTGTCCACTTGGGTCTGGCTTTAACAGAAGGAATGACTTGCCCGCCTCAGCACATAGATGATTTACTGAGGGCTTTTAAACAAATTTAGTCAAATATCTCTGCAGCTAATACTCTGAGTCCAGCCCTGATCAAAGACAAACCAGAGGCTGAGCAGGGCTGACAGGCTGAGGCAGGGACATGCAGCCGGAAAGCACTGTGGTTATCAGCTAGACTTGGGAAGAATTGCTCCGTGTCCCACCTGCGGGGCTGGTCTCCCCATCTGTTTCAGTAGATAAACAAAGGAGCACTCTCGACAGACGCTCACTGTGCGAGAGCCTGTCATGGGAGTGGCCTGCCAAGTCTAGCAGAGTTGGAGGCCTTGCAGAAAAAAATAAGGAAAAATGAAAGAGGGGCCTTTGAGACCAAAGGGAAAGGAACCTCTGGATCTTGGCAGGAGGAGGGGAGTCCTCATAAACAATTAGGTGAAAAAGTTATCCAAATATGAGCGGAGGAAGGTTTGGCTGGAGAAGGGACCTGGGGAGCGTCTGGCTTTTCCTGGAGTCTAGAGTGAAATGGAGTTTGGGAAAAAGATTGGTCAAAATGGAGCCTGAGTGCTGCCCAGAAACATTTTGGATGGAAATCTGGGATGCTGTTTATTTAGACAGATGGACAGACAGGCAGAAGACAGAGAATTGTTCAAGAGGTGCAGTGTGAACAGACACTGGGCAAAATTCCCCTGTTCACATCCATGATGAGGGAAAGTTGCTTCCTGAGCACTACCTCCTTGCCTCAGGTCTCAGGGGTATTGGGTGATTGAGTGTGCAGAGATTTCCTGAAGTTCACACTCAAAGCTCTTGTGTGGTGACCAAACCCTCCTGTCTGCTTATGGTTCCTCAATCTCTGCCACACAAGGTAAGGCATCTTCCCTGGCTCGGCAGCCGGCAGGTGTATGGAGGTACCCCCATGCGACCCGCTGGCTGCATAGGTCCTCTAGCAGCTGGTGCCTTCCCAGGGTGTACTTCATGCTTTAGCAACACAGTTCACAGGAGCATATGCACGCTGGTGGCTTGGTGGTGGCAGCAACTTAAGTGGGAGGCACAGCAAGACTGGGATATAGTGAAGGTGGGGTATATTGAATGTTGCACCACAAAACCATGCTGGTACCCTGCTAGCCAGTGGCATAAGTCAGATCTTCTTCTTGGCAGGCCAGGACCAGGTAGCTAGGGATCAAGGAACTGTAGAGCCAGCTTCCCTGTGGCCTCGCACAGTTCTCATGCCATGGAGACTGGGATATTTCTCTGGAGAAACTTTGTGCTGATAAGCAGTGCCTCAGTCCCTCCTTCATCTCCAGAGCAGGAATAGCACCCACAATGGCAGTGTACTTTAACAGGCTTCACCTGCTTCTAAGAGCACCCAACTCCAATGTAAGAGAAATCAGCCACCATGACTCTCCTAGTCCCCAGTCCTTGTCCTCTCTGAGTCTGCCAGCAAGGAGCCCAGTTAGTACCTGTGTGCTGTTTTATGTATCAGAGGCCAGATCTGCAGGTGGGGTTGAATGGCGTAATTCCATTGGACTCCCATGGAGCCAAGCCAGTTCAGTGGAGCCATGCCAGCGTTCACCAGCTGAGGATCTGGCCTGCTACCCAGGCCGGTGTTTATTTTCAGTGTTTCCCTTGATTAATACACAGATCAGGTTGAATGTTTTCCTTCTATCCATCTAACCGTCAGGTTTAAGAGTTACAGCTATAGGGTCCATTTGCTTTGGGCTCTTAGATAAATGTTGAAGAAATAGCTTTGGTTTCCCTCCAGGTCTCCAGTGGGTGGTCTGTCTGTAGCTGGGTATTGTGCGGTGAGGTAACACTAGGGTGGCTGTAGCTGAATGATGACTTTGGATGGTGTTTGGGACAGACCAGGGAAAGAGGTGCAGACTTTTGACCTCTGCAGGGAAATCCAGACGGAGTCTCCGAGCAGGATCTTGCCGGCATGCGGCATCGTCTGTCCCCTCTGCTGGGTTCTTGCTACACACAAAAAACAGCCTGGTGCGTCCAGCCTGGGCAGCGACAGAAAACCACCAGTAAGGAAAGGCAGGCCTCCCAGAAACAGTGGGGGTACAGTGTGCCTTTCACCTCTGCCACTGGCTGCATCTGAAATGCATACAAAATGGCTGTGTCTTCTCGATTTTTAGCAGCGCAGTGTATAGACCACAAAGCCCCAGAAACTCCATTACATTACCGCCTGGCTCAGCATATTCTTGATGCTGGTTTGCTTCTCAGTTAAATGTGGAGGATAAAGGCAGACCCCAGGGTTTTATATTACTAGAGGGCTTCTCTGTCTCCTGGAGGGAGAATGGGGGGAGAGGTGAGATACCTGGAAATAAATAAACTGAAGAGTTCCCTTTTTCCTCCCCTGGTCACCTTCTTTTTTAAGAACTTTTGTGCCCCTGCCTCCCGGGGTGGGGAGCTTGGCAAGGCCTCTCCCAGCTTCTCAGGGAGCAGGACACTCCAAGTTTTCCATGTCTCAAAGGCAGTTCCCCATTATGGGCCATTTGTCAAAGAAAGGATATATGGGAATCATAGATCTTCAAAGGTTCGGAGAAATTGGAAGGAAATTGTCCATCATTTTGATAAATGCAACTTCCAGAAGAGGCTCTGGGTTGAAAAGACCTCCTCAGCAGGGCGTCACCCTGTTGGTTCTGGTAAGTATTTATGGTGAATACTAAGAAGGATGGTGAGAAGGATAGGAAGGAGGGCTGGCTGTCATAACAGATGATACATAGGGTCAAGAAAAGGACAAGTCACTTTGATCTTGGACAATGAGGAGGAGTGGGGTGCCCTGTTTCCATTGCTGTGAGACAAGGAAGGAGTTATTTCCCATAATCCCAGATCAGACAAGACCATTTCTTTCTACCAGAGCTGTTGTTACCACCATTTCCTATACTAGGAGTTAGCCTGGTGTGGTAGCCAGAGCAGAGAACTGAGCAAGAGACGGCGGAGAAAACTTTTTCAGTGAATTTGACAGAAAGGAAAACTTCAGAGGAACTGCCATTATCCTTCAGTTGGGACTGAATTCACAAAAAAGTTTCATCTGAAAAAAATGGGGAAAATTTTTCAAAGCTTTGAAGCACTTGGATTTTTCATGGAAAAAACCAGCACTTTTAATTTCAGTATTGCCCTAAAGGAAAGGGAAAGAAAGAAAGGATTCATTCACCTGAAAATGCAATGAAACAGTCCATCCCAGGTTAGCTGAAACAGTTCACATCAACCCAAGAGGAATTTTGGGGGGCTCTAAGATCATCACACTAAAAAAATCCAAACCAAAACCCATTTTGGGTCAATCAGAGGTGATTTTTCTTTATATACCCAGAAACCCTATTCAGTTCTTTCTGAGCAGGATGGCAAAATCTATTCTTCCACCAGTTCCACTGAAGAGGTCTTGCTTCCACTGCTAATATTTGTCAGTGGTTCCTCTGCTGAACTTAACTATGTCACTGTGTTTCCCTGCACTGTCATTTCTTTGTTGGAAAACTATTTGAAGAAGGTGGAGATCCTTGTGTGATGAGTGTTACCAAGACATGCTATAGAAGTGCTTAGTGGAATTAGGATCATTACTTACGCAGAGCCTTTTTTTTTCCTTGCACAATGGAGAGAGGGTTGGACCAGAGAGCTAATGATGCTCACAGTGTGTGCACCCACCTTCACGTGGGTCTCCACGACTATGCACATAGACTGGGCGCGCAAGTGCACCATCAGTTGTGCACCCAATGTGCCGAAAATCCAGCTGCTGTTGTTATGATTGATAGTTTGATGTTACGGTAATGTCCTAGGGTTGCCCTAGGTATCTGGGCCATTAGGTGTTATACAAACACAAAGGAAGACACACTTTCTGACCCAGGGCATTTACAACCTGTTTCTTTGTCCATTCTGAATAGTCAGCTGTTACACAGGGAATGAGCAGCCCTGGATGCTTGTCTGTGTTTGTCTGGGTCACCATTTACTTGCTAGGAAACAGCTGAGCTGGGTTTCTTGCTACATCCAGGAATAAACAAAAGGTATTTAAATAGGAAAGAGGGCTAATCCTTCCTTTAGTTATCTTCAACCTTCTCACCCGCCTGTTCCAAGCACCCATGAAAACATCCCTACTCTGCAACAAACTGCCAGGAGGATGGAGTCAGGGGTGCTCAGTACCTCTTGTTGAGGGATATGGGGATAATTAATTGACCAATCTTTGTAAGGTGGTTTGAGATATTGAAATGAAAGGTATGCCATTTTATAGCAATGACCCAACCTCATGCACCCTATAATGGTGACGCTTCCATGTTCTAAGCCACAGCACACAGCATTTTTATAAGGGGGTGAGAAAAAAAATGTCATTCTTGGCCTGTGAAATTTGCCCTCGTATTCTGAGCCACCATAAGGCCTGTGCAGTATTGAAAGCCCCAGGTCAGGCCAAGTTTAAGGTCTGTAAGTAGGGTATGGGCCTCTTCTCTGTAGGGAGATAATTATTTTACCATTTAAAAGCAATAACACAAAGCTGATAGAAAACTGTAGTTATGCTTTTGGAAAGCCCTAGGTAAATAGCTCTTTACATTGTTGTTGTTGCTTTTGATGATGATAAGCAGGATGACTCCTCAGTGCAGGTTTACAAGTTCTAAGGGAAGCCCCATTGATAAGTTCCCCATCTTTAGGACAAAGGATATTACCAGGCACAACAGACAGGGGTGGAGATTTTTATTGGAAATATTTCAGCATCTTGACACCAGCACACTTTCTTGGTGACTACTCAGCTCCCATGCTTACACTGCAGTGCTTCACACAAGCTAGACACATTCTTGTAAAGTTTCCCACCACTGATTTAGGGTTATTGGTTGTAGCTGTGTTAGACTAAGGACATAGCTTAGTTAATGTAATAAAAGATATCACATCTACTCAAAGACCCTTGTCTCCCACCACTGATGACATTAATTAAACTTAAATTGTGTGAGCTACACAGGGGAGCCTGTGTCAGATGACCTGCTCAGAGCAGTGCTAGTCAACATGGAGGTAGCCACCTTCTCTTCTCTGGGGCTCCGACCATCACTACAAGTGATGGGCTGAACCTGAACCAAGTGTACAGAGCCTGTTCCGTTTCCCTTAGCCTTTGCACAATGAGTCTTCAGTCTCCACCCAACTCCAGCCTCCAGGAAACCATCACGGAAGATTCCTGTAACCTCAATGTGTCCAGCCAGTAGAGGGAGGGAAGAAAGCCATACCCAGTAAGCACTGGTTACCCTTGTGTTATAAGGAATCTGGGAGGTTCAGAGGCTGGATCACTAGTATCACTCTTTGCATCCAGTCAAAGCTGTTGTGACTGAAACGGATTCAGCTGGGAACACAAGCCCTGCCTCTAGTGGGCGAGTGTCTGAGAACACACCAAAAATGCCACCGAGGTTGACACTGGTAGCACTCTGGCATACTTCCTGACAGCCACTGTGCTACACAGCCCGGGAGTAAACAGAGGCACCCAAATCTTCTGTCCTGGTTCCACTAGTTCACAGCTGGGGGCAGGGTGGTACAGGGAAGCTTATATAGCAGTGCAACAGCACCATCTGTTTTTGACCAAACAGAGGACTTCAGTCTCCTTTGCTGGCATCCAGAAGTGGTCTCAGGTCTCTAAATAAGCTCACCGACTGGAACTCCTTGTGCAGACTGGTGCTTTGCTCTTTTACGCTGTCTTGCTGTTGGTGCTCTGGGTACCATGGCTGCCATGTCTGAAAGTGCCTCTCTCCATCCTCTGAGGTGACAGTCAGACCTGGGCAAATGCTGCAAAAAATACCAGGGAATATTTGTATTCAGGCTCCCTTTTGTATTCTCTTTCCTCAAATATTCTAGCAAACAAGTTTCTTGGCAGGAAACAGCAAATGTTGCAGAATATGCAAGACAGGGAAATTTCAAGCTTTCAACTGTACCAAAAATCTGATTCAAGGAGTTATTCTCACCCATTCAGTGTACAGAAACAACATCCTGTTAGCTACATGCCCTTTCAAACCTGCTCAGATTCAGTTTCACTAGGAACTGCTTATGTAAAAGCTACAGAATCAGTCACAGAAAATATTCAGCAAACCACCTGAAGCAGCAACAGATTTAAGACAATACTAATTGTTCCCCAAATGTAAGAGAAATGACTGTGCTCAGGGTTACTGATTTAGTCCTAGCCCTTATGGAGGGACATGGTTTGTTGGGTCACCTGCTGGGAATGAACCCAAGTTCTTTAGGTTTGAACCCATGAGGTTCAACTGCTTGATTTGTAAGCCTCTAATCATGGTATAGCCAGCAGAGGTAGACACAGAGTCACACTGTTCTAGAGAGCTCAGTTCCCATATTTACTCAAATATAAGATGAACCTGAATATAAGACGACCCCCAAATAATTAGTTTCTATAGATGCAAAATTTATAAATGTTATAATTTTCCAGGTATAGACTCTAATTATTGGAGGCTTGCTGTGAATTTTTCCCCCTCCTACTGCTACAGCAGGGAAAATAAATCTAGGGGTGGGGTCAGATGGTCCTCTTACCCTTTACCTTCTGTGCAGCCTCACAACTTCTTCTCCTGGCAGTCCTTTCTCCCACTTGTACTGTCAAACTCCATTCCCCCTGAGCACATGAACATGAGGAGCAAATCTGAAAACAGTGACCGTGAAAAAAACATACCTGTAGTAACTTGCATAAAATTTCTACAGATACTCAAAGATATAATTCATCCAGAATTAATGCATTTTGCCTTTTTATGAAACTGCTGCAAGTTCTAACACAGGTACTTCATAAACATGCTTTTAAAGAATACTTTTACTTTTTTTTATTACTATATTTCATGTTCCATGCCAAATCAGCCAAATCAGTTCCAAATCATATCAATCAGTTCCAAATCATATAAATCAGTTCTAAATCATATTCCAAATATGGTTCCAAAAACCGTATTGATTGAGCAGAGAGAACTCGGTCATTCTAAACACCATGTATGGTGCTACTACTGGCAAGCATCCTCCATCCCAGACTCTCACCCTGGGACTTCAGATACTCCCAGATCCATTGGCATCCTATGTGCAGGCCCAAGCCCAGAGGTCTTGGGATCCAGATGCCCCAGATACTACAAGCAAACATCCTCCATCCCAGACTCCTTAGTCCGGGACTTCTTATACTCTCTACACTTGACTTTTTAATTTTTTTAAACATTTTTCGTATTCCAGGTCAAAATAGCCAAATCAGTTCCAAATTGTCTCAATTGAGCAACACTCAATCGTTCGAACACCATATGTGACGCTACAACCAGCAAATATCTTCCACTTGCAGCCTGGGACTTCAGATACTCCCAAATCCATTGGTGGGCACCCTATGTGCAGGCCCAAGCCTGGAGGCTTGGGGTTCAGATGTCTCCAAGTCTCACTTGCCCTTAACCAAAGTCCACAGGTGCAAGCTAGGAAGGAGTCCCCGATTTCCATGAAGTAGGTGTGTAGCCAAGATCCTCCCACTGGATGCTGGCCAGTAGGAAGCTAATTATAAGACTTGTAGGACATCCTGTCTGCAGTGAATTGGACAGAAGTACACCCTCCACTACACAATGCCATTTAAATCCATCTTGGTTTGGGTGACAGACCAGACACTTGAGCTGAGCCAAAAGGCTGAGATAAGAACAGGTTTACCTTATTAGAAAATGTTAAGAATCTTAGAACAAAAATGACAAGGCCATAAGGGAAATATGGAGAGCCCAAGTGGGGGACTAACATAAGAGGGATGAGGGTGAGGAGGGGAATGCAACTGGGTTACATAAATACAATGTTAGCCGTCTAGGCCCAAGGGTGGGAGGGGAGGTAGGGGAGGGGAGGGAGGGGGTCATGACACTGAGAGGGAAAAGAAGATACAAACAAACCCGTACAAAGGTCCACAATGGAGGAGGGGGTGAGTTGAGTGAAAGAGTCACTCAGTCCATGGAGTCCTATCCTTTCCAGGTGGAATGGAGTAGCCCATGGTTGAGAATAGCTCTCAGAGTCCATCAGGTGCTGAGGGGGGGGTCAGGCAGTCCACGTGATCTGAGCCAAACGGCTAGAAACCTACATGATATTAGTCCAAAGACAAAAGGATCATAATTTACTGTATTGGGCTGGGCCCCAGCAGAGTCAACAGCATTTCACGCCATGGTGACCCTACAGCTCAGGACTGCTCACTATGTGTGTGTGTGTATTCCAGACACCCCCCACAAAGGGTCCATGTGTTAATTAGCCCCCCAGTAATGGCCTGGGTGTTCTTGTCACAAGTCCTGGGATCCTCCAATAATTTATATGCAGATAAGATGCAGGGTAACCTGGTCTGGCCACCTCATGGAGGGTGGGGCCACACTAATCATATGTGCCAGGCTAAGAGAGAGATTCTGGGTGAACTGTTTGGGGCCCCACTTGGTGATGTTTGCCAGACATTTAAGGCGGGTGAAGAAACAGGATACCTTAGGAATGGGAAAGAAAGGTACAGGTCAGCTATGGGAGTGAAGAGGAAGTGGAAAGGTATTCAGTGTAGTGGCTTACCATGACTTTTAAAAGCATCAGCACTGAAGGGGACTGCAGTCAATGAGCACTACTATAGTAAAAGTTCTGTTACCTGGTGTTTTATAAGGGGGTATGCTCCACTAACTGGCATGTTGGCTTGTAAGATAAAGTGAAACCAGCTGTGTACTTCTGGTTCCTCTGAGCCCCCATTGCTTGGGGCAAAGCAGCCTGTGCTGCCAAGCCCCCATGGCCTGGGAGCATAGCAGACTGCGTGGGGCTGTGCGGGACCTGCCTTCTTGTCCTGCCACAGGAGGGGCGGAGGATGCCCCAGATGTGGTGTGAAAAGCAGTGGCTGGGGCCATGCAATTAACCGGCATATTTTGTTATCCAGCATTGCCCGTTCCCGGGGGATGCTGGGTAACAGAGCTTTTACTGTATATATTTTATTCAGAGGGGTTACACTAACATTTTGGTCTTTTGGCTAGGGGCACAAGGGACTGGGTGCATTTATTGTAATGGGTGTGTGGGCTTTCTTTATGAGGTTTAAGTTTCTGATGAAAAGTTGATGATAGAGGGTATATATATATAACTATATAGAGAGAAATATATTTTTAATAATTTTTTTTGGCAAAGATCAAGCATTTTTGGCACCAAGGGAAAGGTGTTGGGACTTGCCTTGGCCCTTCTGGTACCAGTCTGGTACTGTAGTACCTCCAGGCCTAATGCCAGCTCTCTGGGCAGGAGTTACCTGCCCATTGTTTTTTTTAAGGGCCCCCCCAAAAAGTTCCTGTCAGCATGTTTGGCCAATATGGGCCATGTGTTTTGTATCATGCTGCGTGTTGGCTGTATCATTGGTTTCCGTTACTAAGCACATGTTACTTTTGGCAACAGTTTTGTGATAGAAAATCATTTAAAGATAGACAATTTTTTTCTAGTTTCCTTATAACAGGACTAAAACCTCTGTATTTACTAAGGTTTCCTTGTATGTAAATGTAAGATGAGAGGCTTTTTATCCCATGCTGATTGGGGGAAAAAACCTCAAGTAAATATGGTATTTAGCAAACAAAACAATCCCAAAGGGAAAGACAAATAGGCACCGTTCTGAGACAGTCCATCTTGTGTTCAGCCTCCACTTCCGAGCAGGATTGACTCCTTCTGCGGAACTGAATAGTGACTTCTCCCAGTGCCACTTAAGTGACAGGGATTAAAGATGGCCTTCTCTTCCCTCACTTGAGCATTGGGCAACCAGCGTTTTCCTGCAGCAATTGTAAATAAGGCCATAGTGCCTGCTTCAGACTAATCCATTAATACAGAAACAAATGGTACAGGAAGGACTTACGCTTAACAGCACTTGATAATCTAGTGACTACAGCAGTGCAAAGGGACAAGAGGTGAGTCCCTGCCAGCAAGGAAAACAGACTGAGTGATCCAGGACCAAACACTGGCAGCCATGCATGTCCACTTGCTCACCCAAAGTGTCTATACAGCCCCTGAGCTGTGTGAGCGTTTCCATGAAGTGATCACACAAACGGACATGAGCACCAGTAGCCAGCTAAATGTCCACAGGGATATACAGCCTTCCAAGAGGCCTCTGTTAATTAGGCATGCAAACACACATAGGCAGCTCCCCGTCATGGGCCAAAGACAAGAAAAAAGAGTCTTTTTTAATAACATCTGCCAGCTCTTTTCTATCTTCCTTGTAACAGAGCTGAACACCCCAGATCCTGCAAACACAGACTCATAGATTCACAGATATTAGGGTCGGAAGGGACCTCAGTAGGTCATCGAGTCCGACCCCCTGCCTGGGCAGGAAAGAGCGCCGGGGTCAGACCACTTCAGCTAAGTGCTTGTCTAGCCTTCTCTTAAAAACCCCCAAGGTAGGCAAGAGCACTGCCTCTCTTGGAAGCCCATTCCAGATTTGGGCAACCCTTGGTGCCGTACCTACAGAACCCTCACCCCCCTGCCCTTTCCTGCAACTCTCAAGGCCATAACATGGATGCTTGTGCCTTCATGCCAGCCAAGCAGCTAAGGTCACTCCACCCCAGCCCATGGACACAGCGGACAGAGGTAGTTTCAGTAGATACATAGTGTTTTGCCAGCACTGGGCATGTCTACACGTTCATTAATTTACCTTTGCTACTGTGCATTAAGTTTAGTATCTATAATACGAGCTACTAAAGGTGCAGTAGCTACACACATGCACAGTAACAAAGGCAAACATTGGTTTTTTGTGATGCTTAATGCACGGTAGATTAATTCTACTGTGCATTAACACATTTCCCCCTCTGCCACCGGGGGACTGCAGCCAAGGTCTACCAGCCCTGACCGCTGCCGCCACTGCGGATCGCTCCCTGCATGGAGCAAGTGGCGGGATAAGCTCCCTTTCTGCCCCTCTGCCAGATGCTGTGACATTGGCGTGACACACTAATGTGCAGTAGAACAGTCCACTGCACATTCAGGCATCTCGTGTAGACGTGCGCTCTGCTGCTGACTCTCAGGGTGGCCTTAGGCAAGTCACTTCCCCTTTCTTTGCTTCTGTTTCCTTATCTGCAAAGCTGCTGGGAGCTGTGCATGGAAAACTGAGGGAATTGCTTATATCATTGTCATTATGGAAAAGCTCTCCCCGTTCTCATTCAGCTCAATCTTTTGGGTCTGCCCAGAGTAGGATAGTCCCTAGCCATGCAGGGCTTGGCCCATGAGGTCTGAAATACCGTGGCCTGCTGAAAATCCAGCCCCTCCTGTTTGGCTGCCCCAGCTCCTATTAGTGCAATACCAGGCATCTCCACACAGCAAGCATAGAGGTGACTGGTACCTTTCACCTGCCTCCCGCACAGGAAACCCTCCTACATCTGGCCATGGGTGTGTCGGTGATTTTATAGCCGATAACCTCCAGGGAAACGGGAGGCGTGGGGGGAGCTGCGCACTCAGCTTCCTGCCAGGGACCTACACACTACCTAGCAGAGCCAATGTCAATAGAAGGCCTGGAGGAAGAAGGCAAAACCAAACACACGGGCCCTTCTCAGAACAAGAGCTGTAAAACCTGCGCAAACCTGCACAAGTGGCACGACACCCTTTTATATGGTCAGAATCAATAGTCGAGCCGACTCAGAGTGTTTGCTGACACATAAACGACATCCACTGCACCACATTTATGACTCAAGGCCTGGGCTCATCTAATGGAGTCCAGGAGGGAGCCGAGGCAGCTCCCTCCAAATTGCCCTTTACTGTTGCTCTCATATCTGCAGCCTGCTACCTCACAGCCATGCGCTCTTAAAAGGTTTGTAAGGGGATGTTTGTCCCACATTTCCCGTTGTGCCCTGATAATCAGCCTTGTTTGCTGTCACAGGCAGCACATTGCTCATGGAGTTCTGTTTACTTGTGCTCATTACCTGCAGCCCCCATGACATGTCCATGCACACTGTGCAAGCTTCAATTAATAATCCCTAAGTCACCTGAAGTAAAATCCCCCACTTGGCAATAGGCTCCCAGTGCTGACAGAGGGGAAGAGCAAACCCACCAGCAGGGCACTGGGTGCTGGGAAAGCCGAGCTGCTTGATGCACTGGAGAGGAAGGCCATGTCTAAGGCATGAACAGTCCCTTCATCAAAGGTAGGAACTAGGGATCAGGGAGCTGTTGAAGCTATACCTGGTGGGCAGACAGCAAGGTGGTGGACATGGCATCACAGTGACAGCAAAGTGTGGGATGAAGACAGAGGCAGAAGTCGTTAATGCAGGGGGAGAGGTAATGACACCAACCAGATCATGTCTAAGTCACTGAAGACACTGCCTCACCCACTGGCTCTTTCTTCTTGGGATGGAGGTTGCAGAGCATTCCCTCTATCCCTGTAGCCTCTGGGAGGCAGTTACAGCCCCATAACTCACACCTGCCTGCTCTTTACTGTGCGCATAGGAGCGGTTGCGGGTGTGTGCAGGGTTTGACCCTGTCTGGGAGAGTTCTCTGTTGATCTAGGTGTGTTTCTCTATTAAAGGCACTAAATATCAGGGCAGGAACCAAAGGGTGAAGGAGGTTTCACGGGGTTAAATTAAGTTCATAGCTGGGCCCCTCCCTCCTTGCCATGCTGAAATGCAGCTGCATGCACATTCCCCACCAGGACAGGGAAGCAGCAGGATTCATCCCCAAGACTGTGTCATTACAGAGCATGCTGGATGAAGGATGGGTTTCTGGGCCTGACGAGTGGGAGAACAGCTCTGGAACGGAGCATGGGGCCGAGGCAGCTGTGGTTACTCTTTGAATTCCTCATTCTTTGTCCCCAAAGCCCTGCTAGATGTCACCGGGGCAGGTGGAAAAAAAAACAGGGACCCTACCCTGAAGAGCCCTTTTGTCTAACCAAGATGAGGGTGTTCCAAATACAAGGCCAGAAGCTGGATCCCCAGGCTCCCTCCCCCTGCACAGCCCTGTGCATCTTGGCAGAGGCTGTGCTCTGGGACAAGGAGGACAGCGAAGCTGAGAGCACTGTGCTCCAGGGGTCCTAGTGGTCCTAGTCCAGCTCATATACATTAGAGAAGCCTAATGTAGCTTCTAGCTTGCTCTCACAGCCACCTTTGTTTCCCCCTCAGCTGTGAGAGCCTGGGGATCCAACCCAGGTTATACATGTTATAAACACTTAATATAAACCTGTCCCCAGGCAAATTAGCACCTATGGCAGTCACCTGACATAACCTTCCTTCTCTATATCATAACGCTCTCTATATATGTCAGACCTTTGGGAAAGGGCATGTTATCACTGTGTACCAAGACTAGTACAATGGGTCACTCACCAGGAGAGTAACTGCTGTCTCTCTTCCATAACCCTCCCACATCTGCTCTGTGTGAGGGAGCAGGGCTCTTCTCTGAGGCACATACAAGACTGCAAGGGGTTGTTGAAAAGCCTTGGGGAAAACTGGCTATATTCCAGCAAAGGGCTGTGCTCTAGAAACAGCAATGTTGGACATAAGGGCTGTTTACAGATGTGAAAAAAAACTACATGCAGCACTTTAAGCTTGGTGCCGCCCCTGCACTGAGTGCAGCGCATGCCCAGAAAAGGCATTGCATTAGTCTGAGCCAGCTTACCCAATATCTGTATAGATTGCGTGCTTCAGTGAGGCTTTTTGGCACTTTTATCCAATAGCTGATTGAATCACCTTTACATAAAAGTGCCAAAAAGCTCCACTGAAGTGCCCAAGACACTGGGGAGCTGGGTCAAATGAATGCTCTTGCTCTTTCAGGAAAGTGCTGGGGTTTTTTTCACATCTATCAGCAACCAAGGATATTAGCATTTCTAATAGACTGTGCTGGGTTTTCCTGTGCTTTGCTAGGCAGACAATCCCATTCTTTGCTACTGGGGACTAATGTGCTCATACTGCCTGCATGCTGCACAGCCAAGAGCCCTGGTGTGAAGAGCAGCCTAGGGGCTAGGGACAGACATTCAAAACGCCAGAGCCTGAGTTGATTCAATCTTTGCAGGTTAGTCTAATCTGCCTAGATTGAACAAACTTGCAAGTGAACAGACATTAAGGAAATGCAGGCACATGCCTGCAGTGGCTCAGGCCAGAAGCCGGGGGGTGCTACAGCACACCCTTGGCTGCAAGGAAGCTGTGCTGCGGGGGCATGACCACCCCCACCAGTAGCCTCAAGTGAACTGGCCAGTTTATCCCACTGGCACGGATCTGAGCTGGGGTCTTCCTGGCACTCCCCCCTTGCTGCTGCAGTGGCAGGGACATGGCCCTGTGAAGCAGAGGGGACAGGGAGAGGGGTTATTCCACCAATTGCCCCACACAGGGAGTGATCCGTGGTGGCGGTCGGGGCTGGCAGACCTCAGTCCCCTGCTGACAGAGGAGGGAATAAACCTGCTCCCTGCCCCCTTTGCCTCAGGGGGGCATGCCAGCCAGTGTCTGGCCATGGTCCTGCCCCTACTGCTACAGCAGTGAGGGGGGAACACCAGGTGGACCCTGGCTCAGGTCCATGCCAGTGGGACAGGGAGGGGGAA
>NW_017729009.1:5116179-5137578 GCF_001723915.1 Gavialis gangeticus | reverse complement strand
TGCCCCCTTTGCCTCAGGGGGGCATGCCAGCCAGTGTCTGGCCATGGTCCTGCCCCTACTGCTACAGCAGTGAGGGGGGAACACCAGGTGGACCCTGGCTCAGGTCCATGCCAGTGGGACAGGGAGGGGGAAATTAACCCTCCTCCCTGGCCAGTTCACTTGAGGCTACTGCTGGGGCTGGCCATGTCCCTACTGCTAGAGCAGCAAGCGGAGAAATGTCTGGTAGGTCTGTGCTGGTGGGACAAGGGAGGGGGAAAATAAATCTCTTCCCTACCCCCTTTGCCTTAGCGGGGGCAGCATCTGGCTATGCCCCTGACCCTGTTTGACCCTGCTTTGGCTAGAGAGTAGAGAAATGGGGCCAGCCCTGCTCTGCTGGAGCAAAGAGCACAGCCCAGCCCAGAGGGCATGCTGGGATGCTGGAGGACTCCGGTTTACCTTAAACCAGGAAAGCATCTGGGACAGAAGTTGCATAAACCAGTTTGAGCTCAATCAGTTAAGCCTGATACATTCAACCAGGTGTATCTCAAACCGGTTTCCGCCATTTTGAACTTATGTTCTGTTACAGGTTTAAAGCAGTTTCTGATCACTTAAACTGGTTTATGTGTAACTTCTGTCCCTAGCCCATGCCAGCCCAAAGCCCTGATAATGTGTGTTGGGAGGAAGGGGTGAGGGAGGAGAGACACCGTTATCTCCAAGGGACTCCCTGGGGTGTGTTGGGCAAAAGGGTGGGGGGAATTGACTGAATCAATATACTAAACTTGCTGAGGAATTTCAGCCCCAATAGATTTGCAGTCCATGAGAAGGCCACCCCATACCCTCACCCTCTTCAGGCAACAGCCTGGGTAAATCAGGCACCTTCAGATTGCTAAGCAGTCACTTCTTGTTGAGGCATCGCCATTCTACCTTGGTGAAGCACTGGACTGGGTTACCTAGGGAGGTGGGGGAATCTCCATCCTTGGAGGTTTTTAAGACCTGGCCCAACCAAGCCCTGTGGCTGGAATGATCTAGTTGGAGACGGTCCTGCTTTGAGCAGGCGGTTGGACCAGATGACCTCCTGAGATCCCTTCCAACCCTAGTTTTCTATGATTCTAGTTGTTTCCCCCTGGATACTCAGACCTAGCCAAGGTGCCACAAATTATTTCACTTGTTGCATTAGTGCAGGAAGACAGTAGGCTGCTTGGGAATATATGGCTTTATAAGTCATCATCAGCACCTCATCTGGCACTTGGAAGGGGGTAAGAGGAAACCAGCGCACTTATACACATGATGGACCTCTGCTTCAACACGTGCTAATTAGCATGCATCGGAGCAGACTCAGTCAATAGAGTCTGCTGTGAATCTGCTGGAGCATGCTAATTAGCACGCTCCAGCAGCCTCCACATCACATGTATTCAGTATCCCCGTGTTTCAAAATAGCAGCAGGGGCACTTTAACCAGAAGTCAAACAAGCTTTAGTTAAAGCACCCCACTGCCATTTTGAAGCACAGGGCACTGAATACACATGATGCTGTGGGCACTTTAATTAGAGTGGCTCTGAGAGAGACTCTAATTAAAGTGCCCCCTACCCCACTCTGGAGCATGTGTATAGGTGCCCCCAGTGCAGACTTTGGAGAAGAGGTGAAGTATTCTCCTTCAGGAGAACTACACTGAGCAGGTGGGCAGCCAGCCACCCTCTGCACTGGCAGCAGCCAAAGCAGGAGCACCATACAGAGGGCATTGCACTTACAACCACGCCAGGACTGTGTAAATCAGTTAAGGTCCCAGAGGTGAGTTTATTCCCCAGCATACCCCTGAAGATGTGAAGCCAAATATCAAGCATGCTGTAATGGAGTTACCCCCATAATGACAATAATACTGAGCCTTCCTAGAGCACTCGGCTTCTGGAAGTGCTGGTGTATTACCTCACTGCCCTGTGTTTTCTAATGGAGACTGCGTAAGTCCGCGTCTCTGAGGAATGCCACAGAGGTTAGACAAAGGTTGTTGTACCAGGATGTTGTATTATGGATAGTTATACAGAAACATTTTAAAATGTTCAAATTCCTCTCTGACGTTACAGAGGGGGAGCTAAATTGAGTCCCTTTGTTAAACATACCAGGGCATGTTTTCAAGAGTAGCCTTTGAATCTGCTCATGAATTTTGCACCTCCAAAGGCAGCCCTTTGGAGTATGGAAAGGCAGGTGCCAGGTCAGAGAAGGACAACTTGAAAAGGTGGCCCAGAAAATGCAGCGCAGCCCCAGGGGTGTGACAACAGGGTGCAATTCTGGGGCTACCTTATAATTCCTCTTCAAGTATTGGTCAGAACCCTTTAAAACCTGCAACTCTGCTGCATGAGCGCCTGCTTCCAATCAAATCTCATTGTGACCAGCATTAAGGGATTAGCTTATCCCTGCAGCCCACACTCTGGATAGCCCTGGGGGACTTGCACTGAACATGGCTCTGTGCTCACAACCCTGGTGGTGCCCAATGGATGAAAGTCCCTGTCTGAGGGTGAGACAACTCTAATTCCTTCCTGGGGACCAGCTGATCATGTGGAAAATGAATGGCGGCAGCTATGCCTTGCTTCAGGAAACACCAGGTACCAGTGCTAGGTCTTTAACTTTGGAATCATTCTTCTGGGGAAAGAAAAAGGGTATTTTCACAAATGCAAAAATCCGTGCGGATGAATTAGCATTCTTCTACCGCCTGCTCTCTCCCCCGCTGCACACAGACAGGGCTGCTTTGAAATCGTCCCCCCCAGGACAAGGACACTGGGAAATGTGTGGACAGTCACTTCAGTGCACTGAGGAATCCTTCGGGGCTGGGCAGACATGTTTGCTTGCCTTCCTCTTGTCTGTCCCTCACATTTTGTCGCCAGTGGTTTCTGGGTGGTCAGCACTGCCAGCATCCAGTACGGCATGCTCCCTTCCCCTGCGGTCCCTGGGACAGCTGCCTGGAACTGGTTATCCCAGTCAGGAATGTACTCCCTGGAACCAACATTGAATTTTCTATGTCCCTGAAGTCCACATTGCTAATGGCCAGAACCAGCCCTGCATTTTGTGACTGAAAAATACATGTAAGACTTGGGCTCCGGAAGGAGTCATATGCACGATACTGATCCCCACCTCGCAGCTACAAATGATCCCTGGTTACTTTGAGATGCATTTTGCCTTGTGGGGGTGAACTGTTTGGCTAATACTTGGCCAACCTTGTGTATTATGCTGACTTCAATAGCCCAGAACTGACATTTTCTAGACTTCAAAATGAAGCTGAGGAGGATGAGGGTGGCGTGCCGTGCACATTCTTTGATTGGAAATAGCGCGGCTCTGTTCTATAGCTATTGCCTACCGACAGCTCTCGGTGCCTTTTGGGGCATGAGTCGGGAGGCCTCAGTCAGCCTCCTGGTATCGACCGTGATAACTGGCATTAACTAAGTCCCTTGCTGGCGATCGCAAGAGAACAGAAGGGACAGTGGATCCTGAACACCCTGTGTGCCTGTGGAAATAGTCTTTCAGGTCAGGGCCACCTAAGGTAATCCTTGCACTGCAGCTCCTGTTCACTTCTGTGCTTGCACTTTAGTTAACAGGCTCCAGCGTGCTGAGCTGCCTAACCCCTTTAACCCGTGCCAAAATCCATGTCAGTCAAACAAAAGAGAAACAGATTCTGGAGGGAGATGGTCTTGATGAAAACCATTCCCAACTTGTTTCTTTTTCTGACTAGAGCGGGCTGCGAATTCGTTGACAAAACCACCAGAAAAAAAACAGTTCATCAAAACTGATTTATTTTTGCAGAAATGTAGGGATTTCAGCAAAGCTTTTGTCAAGCAAGTGGCTCAGGTTTCCAATCCTAGGCAAATGCCCTAACCACCAGAATCTTGACTGAGTTGCTTTGTCCTCTGGCCCACTGAATTTATATAAAAGGGAACAGCTTCACCAGGGATTGAGACACTGAGGCCACATCAAAATGGTAAGGAGCAGTGCCATCAACACGCCACACTGCCTTCTAACCCAGAAGCAGGGTAGCCATTTCACATGGAGCTATAAGGAAGCTAATTAGCACTACTGCATGATAGTGCCAGTAAGCCTGCCCCTGTGCTGATTAGCAATGCTAATTGCTTCTAGTTTCAAAGGCATGCTTGGGGGTGCTGCTGGAGGGCAGAGGAAGATACTGTATAGATGTAGCTTAAATCTGTTATGGCCTTCCCCTGGGATGTGAGTGACCCAAATCAGGCAGTCTTGAACCTGGGTCTTCTACTTCCCAGAGGAGTGCTGCAACTACTGGAGGACTGGATATTCAATGGAGGAAGATCCCTACAAGGCTTCAATTTGATTCCAATAATGGAGCAAAAACAAATTATCATTTTCTGGTTTTCCACCTTTTACCACATGTCCTGGCTTCCATGCCCCATCAGTTGTCCCCTTGAGTGGACTCACCCTCTGCTGGCATGACTTGCTGAAAAATGATTTGGGGGCATTTGTACTGGAAGTTATTTCCAGTTAATCATTGCATTCTTTATCAGTTGATGATTGATTTCGAAAGGTTCATGGCTTCGGCAAATCACGATATGTTTGTTTGAAATGTTTAATCGCCTGAATTATGTGGTTTATGGTCATAATATATTTTAATTCTTTTATGGCTGAAGAGGCCAATAGCCCAGAGTGCTATTGGAGGAACCAAAGGGGATAAATAATAATGTTATTCTTTGAGATCGGGACTGAATATTCGAAGAGGAACTAAAAGTTCCACTTTCCTTAATCAAGAAATCAGGAATGTTATGGGCAGAAAAGACATTTTGATTAGTTACTACCTCTGCCTGTGTAGGGAGGTCCCAGGGAACTTGTCTGTTTTTGTCTAATTCCAGAAATCAGAATCATCCCAGTATCCTGAATTTTAACTCATAGTTCGGACCTCCTTTACAGGCCAGCTGAAGTTTTCCTTTTCCTTACGATTCTACCTACACAATGCCTCTCCAGTCTTAATACTAATACCCAAATGTCTCTACTGTTTTCAGTTCACAACTTCCTTGGCCTCAGTCACAGTAGATTCTTTCTTGCCCTGGAGTCCCTGAATTTGCCCATTTCCATATCTGCCTTGGAAAGCCTAGGACTACACAAGGAATCCTCAGAGATTTTTGCTGTCAAACAGATACTACGAGTTTTGCCCAGCAAATAATTAGGTCTGTTGGAAATAGCTGGAAAGATACATGCAGATTTAGAGCTGAAGCGCTACTCAGTTTTGTGCTGCTAGGATAACCCACAGCTAGTCAGTCTGCTGGCTCATCCCCCTGTAGTAAAGAACAGTCATAGATAGCAAGTGATGAGCTTGTTGCTCTCATGGTGAACAAAGGCTGTAGCATGTCTCCTTAGCTACCCAGGCTACCTCAAACACATCAACCCTGTTCTCTGCTCCTATCCATCTTCCTACTGAATACTGAATTGGGGACTGAGTCCTTACTATGAACATACTCAGTGGCCTGGAAAGAGGATTATTTAATGCTCTGGAGATGAAGAACATAGTCTACAACTTTGCTTCTCTTGCACAAGGGGACTTTCTAAAGAATAAGTAGATCTCCTCTGTGTGGAAGACAAAGCTTGGCTGGGGGCTGGTGCAAGATGGTAGAATGAACTGCCCCAGGAAGAGCCACCGCGAACTTTGCTAAGGGCAAGGCACATTTCTTTGACTTTTCTTTCTCTAGCATAAACTTCTGGCAATATTATTCATATAATGCCCTGCCTCCCCAAACCAAAGCACTCCCTGGGAAGAAGGTGAGAGAACAAACATGTGACAGATGTTAGCTACTTCACATCATGCACACAGCAATGGAAGATGCTCAGCTATCACAACACTGAGTGCAGTGAAAGCACCTGTAGAAAACAGAGACATGCCTTCTAGCACAGGTAGTACATGCTTGTGCCTTAAGATCCAGAGATCCTGGGTTTGATCCCCACTGCCAGTGACCTACCTGAGGGCTGGGTGTTACAGAAGCAGAGAAGTGTGTAGATTCACAATACAGATTTGTGGATCTGGCTCCATGGACTCAAATGGTAGAATGTGTTGGGCCTAATTACCCTTCTCAGTGGTTCCCCAACTGGGGACCATCAGTATTACAGGATCATCAACGCTGGCCTTTGCATACTCCATAGCCGAGAACTGTACACTGGTATAGACCAGAAGCAGTCACACTCGACTTGCTGACATCCAAATGAACTCTGCAATGCGGCGCATTACTGGAACCCTCAAATTGGCCCCAACACCTCGGCTGCCCATGCTGTTGCACATCACTCCACCACCCATCTGTCACAAGGCAGCAACTACAGAAAGTCCAGCAAATTAAGAAAAACAAACATCTCTCCACCCACCAGGACCTCAACAGTGTCCCTCACCATTGCCTGAAGTCATGCAAGTCACCTGGATCTATCCGCTTAACCTTCAACGATGTAACATCAACCCTGACAAAGCTTGAAAAACCAAATGGAGTTCACAGGAAGTCCCAAATAAACATCTTGTGATAGATCTCTCCTGATCTCCAGCAATGCTCACGGACAACTCTAAATCATATCCGTACAAACCACAGGAGATGCAGATACTTGATGCGCAACTGGAAAATTTAAAACGCTGCAGAGTGCAACTGGGGTCACCCAGAACATACTATGGAACATATAACAACTCAATGCCCGATCCACAAATATGAAAGAGGTATCACAGTGATACACTCTGCAGATCCTGACTGTTGTCTGGCTCAACCACCTAAATCATAGAACCATAAAAGTAGGGTCAGAAGGGACCTTGTAGATCTTCAAGTCCGACCCCCTGCCAGGGCAGGAGAAAAAAAACTGGGCTCAGATGATCCCAGCTAGGTAGGCATCAAGCCTCCTCTTAAAGACCCCCAGGGTAGGAGCCAATTTAAATGTAAATTGATAGTTGCTGTTCTGTATCTACATAAGTCATATGAAAGAGGAAGAAATGGTTCCCCATCTCCAAGTGCCTCACAGATTTCAATGACATACTAGTATCCCCATTTTACAGATGGAGACTGAGCGATGGCATGATTAAGTGACTTGCCCAGGGTTGCCTAAGGAACCAGTGGCAGAGGAGGGAATTGAACCCACTACTTCTGAGTCTATATCTAGCATCTCTGCCACAAGACACATCTCTCTCCCAAAGGGAAAGATGGAGCTCCCAGTGGAAGCTGGTTCATTACAGCCTCTTGGCTGAGGCAGGGAAGGATTATTGCTTAGTTCAGCTGGTAGAGTTGCTACTGCCTATGAACTGCCAAGGTCTCATTTTTTGTCCTTATTGTGTAAATACATAGATTTCTACTCCTGCTTCCAGCAAGATGGAGTTCCTAATGGAGGAACTCCATCTGCTGGGTCTGATCTGAAATGCCCTCGAGTGCAAGGCTGAACACTTGACCAGATTTGTTCTGCCACAGCCTCTCTTATACTGGCCATCCAGTTGGAAGGTTTGTGTGTCAGGAAGATGCCTTTTTGTCCTTTGCAGAATGTGAGTGATTTTTCTCTCCTCTTTTCTTGTCCCTGCTAGAACTGAGATTCTCATCAGGACACAGTGCTCAATCCCCTCATTCAACCCCATATTCTAGCCCAGTGGTGCTCAACATTTTTTCCCAGCAGGCCAGATGGACAGTGCCCCATCTGTCCATGGGTTGAATCTGGCTGGTGGTCCCAAGCTGGCACCTGGAGTCCTATCCAGGCACCTGGAGGGGGCACCTTGGGGAAATGGGGCGTGGCCTGCCCCATATCCAGCTGCACTGGGGGAGGGGGCATGGCTCAGTCCCAATCCAGCTACACAGAGAGAAGAGGGCATGGCCTGTGCACAGGGCTTAGGGTTTGGGAATTTGGAAGTAGGGAAGAGTGGCCACATTAAGTGCCACTGCTCTCCTGCCACCCAATTTCCTAACCCATGGTACCCAGTGGGCTGGATGCCACAAATACACAGGCCTCATTTGCCTATGGGTTGGAGGTTGAGCACCCCTGTTTCAGCCCATTAGGAGTATCTGTTTCAGTCTGTATTTTTGGCCCTTATGGTTCCTTACCCAGTGCTGGCAGTGGCTAGTGCCAGTGGCACCAACAGTGACTCAGCCCTTAGCCAGCAAGCCCATCGTGCTAACCCATTCCTACTTCACAACAAAAAAAAATTTCTGTGTAACCTTTGTTGATTTTGGCCATTCTCCTCCTCTGACAGCAGCGGTTCTTCCTATCACTGCGCTGGGTGGAGCTACCAGGGGAGCATTTTCATTTGTATATAATGAACACCAAGCACAAGTAAATGAAGCCTAAGGCTAGGGATAGAAGTTACACATAAACCAGTTTAAGTGATCAGAAGCTGTTTTAAACTCATAACAGAAGTTCAGTGCACATAAACTAGTTTAAAAATGGTCAAAACTGGTTTAAAATAAACTGTACTATGGTTTAAGATAAACTTGTAGTTGAATGTAGTATCAAACTTAACTGATTTGGGTCAAACCGGTTTATGAAACTTCTGTCCCAGACCCCTTCCTGGTTCAAGTTAAATCAGTCACCCAGCATCCCAGCATGCTCTGCAGGGCTGTGCTGGGCTGGGCTGTCTGCTCCAGAGGGCAGGGCTGGCCCCACCCCTCTGCTCTCCAGCCAGAGCAGGGGTGGGGGCATGGCCAGATGCCAGCTAGGCCTGGCCCTCTGAGGTGAAGGGGGCAGAAAGGGGGTTTATTCCCCCTCCCTCCCATGGGTGACTGGTGCCTCCTGAGTCCGGGGGGGCACCAGATCACCAGCAGGGATCCTCCAGTGACTGATCACCAAGGCCGGAACCACCAGCGGCAAAACTGGCAGTGCACTTCCGCCAGTACTTCTGGTTTTGTGGCTGGTGCTTCCAGGGGTGCATGGCCAATCTCAGGGGGTGCACGTGCCAATGCTCCCTGCCTTCCCCCACCAGGGGCCCCATTCAGGGTCTGCCAACCCCGGCTGCAGCCTCTGCTGCTTGACCTCCTGACAGGGGCTACTGTGCCCTGACCAGGCAGACCCTGGCTGGGGTCCCCTGAGGGGAGAAGGAAAGGAGGGGGGAGTAGATCCCTTCTCTGACCCTTTCGCCTCAGAGGGCCATGCCAGGCCAGCATCTGGCCATGCCTGACAGGGATCCTGACAGGGGCAGCAGCCTCATGTGCCTGGGGACCACAATCCTTTTCTCAGTGAGGGGGCTGAGAGGGAGCTGCACTACGGGTGGAAGCAGGGTGGGCAGCACTGCCACAGCCTGCACAGGGTGGGGAGCAGCAGCCGGGGGGCTGGGAGGGGTGGCTATGGGGCTAAGGCAAATTTTGGGGTGGCCATAGCTCCCTAAGTGCCCCCTAGCACTGCCATCGCTTAGCCCCCATAACCACCTCTCCCAGCCCTGCCACCGCTGCCACTTGCCCTGGTTCAGCCCCGCATCCCCAGCCCTGGGCAAGGCAAGTGGATGGCGGGGCTGGGCCAGGGTGTGGGGGCAGGGCCCTTCCCAGCCACCTGCAGCTCAGGCTGGGGCCGCGAGAGCTGTGTGCCCAGTTTGCTCCAGGCTCCCTGTGCCCAGGCCAGGCCAGGCTGTCATGGAGGGCTCTTCCCCCTTCTCCTTCCCTGCTGTGGGGCTGAGGGAGCGGGTTCTGTGCGGCGCTGCCACGGGGCTCAGTACTGGAGGGGAGAGCATTGGGACAGGGGGGACTCCTGGCTCCCCACACCAAAGCAAGGCTGTAAGGGAGTTGGTGCAGCAGGCAGGGCCTTCCCTCTCCTCCTCCCCTGCCGCAGGGCTGGTGGGGGGTCTGGCCATGCCCCCACTCTCATTGCTCGACCCTTTGCTGCCAGCCAGCTCAGAGTCTGCATATGCCCCACCCCGCCCTGAAAAGTCTGCCAAGGGCTGCTTCTCCCCTCCCCCTCTAGGCACACTTGGGCTGGCATCCCTGCAGGCCAGGGTAGGGATTTAAACCTCTCCCCAGTCATACTCAGGCCTACCAGGGCCTGGCCACACACCCCTCTCAGCTCAGCTTCCCTCAATCACTGCGGAAGGGGAGAGAGGGCTCGCTGTAGCACACCCTCCCCCCCCACTTCGGGCCTGAGCCACTGCAGGCATATGCCTGCATTTACTGAATCAAAAGTGAATGTCTATTCACTTGCAGATTGGTTCAATCTATGCAGGTTAGACTAACCTGAAACATTTGAATCAATTCAGGCTCAGACTTTTTGAATGTCTGTACTTAGTCTAAATGAACAGCAAACAGCTTGCAGGTGCTAGTGACAGGGTGCTCACTGTATCTGGCAACCTATATATTGGTTAAGGATTTTTCTGTTATGGATTCCAAGTGAGAAGGGGTTGTATTAGTCTCCCAGCAAGAGACCCTTAGCCCCATACATTCACTGCTGAGATACAGGGTGTTACTGCCCCAGTAAATAAAATTCCTCAAACCAGAGCTGTGCAGGTGGGCCTGGTGGGGGTGAGGAGAAGAGGAGAGGATGTGGATATTGTGGATGTGGGGATTTTGTTTTGGAAACTCTGGGCCTGAACTTTCACGATTTCATTACCAAACTTTTGTTGTCCTTCAGGTTTTGCTTTTTTCCTGAATGGGCTGAAACTATCATTTTCAAACAGAAAACCTGCCGAAAATATACATCAACCCATAAACAGTTCATTTCTCAGCCACATGCGGTGCACCTTTGTTCTTCTCCAAAACAGACTACTTTTCTCTGGGAAACAAAATGTTTTTTCTAATTGGCACATCTACAAAATAGGGTGCTTTGGGGAGCAAAAATGGGCACATTTTCCCAGATTAAAATGAAATCTGAAATGGACACTGCAAGTTTGGGGCAAATCGAAGGAGTTTGAGTAATGGTAACAACATGGAACTCACAGATGTTCTCCCCACTTCTGCCAGTGACTCACCCTGTGATTTTAGTGCATGATTTTGTCCCATATCTTCCCAGCTGCACACATACAGTTGTACGCATAAAAATGCATCCCTGTGCTGCAGTTATCACAATCATACTGCAGTCTCAGTGACTGCACATGCCAATTAGGTGTGCAAATTCACCAGGCCTTTTACATGTATAATTCTGGAAACCCAGGCTTCTCTTTGTTTCTGTGGTGTTATCAAACCCATCCCTCCTCCCCAAGAGTATGAAAAATTATTTGCTTGGGGATGTTTAGAGGTTTTGTTAATCCACGTTAATAACTCCTTTTCTGGTCCAGGGATGAAAGTAGCATTGTAACAGAAACACTTGTTGAAATGGCCTAAGAGCTTGCAGTTCTCTTTCCTGTCAGTCTCCAGAGCAGCTGGCTGTTATGGCTCATTTAAATTAGTTTCAGCTCCCAGGGCCTGCCCTTTCAGCTTCCAGTCGGCTGTTCTTGGATGGAGTTTCATCAGAATCTTTTCTTTATTTCAAAGCATGGATCTTGCACATAAGTTTAAGTGCTTTGGAAACCTCTTCTCTCTCAACCATTCTAAGCATATCCTGGGTAGCTGGGCAGTTTTTATAGCCAGGGAGAGCCCCAATGATTTCCTGGGTCTAGACTTTGTCAAAGAACTTGTTGCATTTGCACAGGTGAACTACCCCAGTTTTGACAGCATCTTGCAGTAAGCCTAGTCCATTGTGCCACGGCTGAGCCCCTATTCCTGTTAACAGGCCACACAGTGCAAAATGCAGAAGTGTGGTATGTGTGCCACAGTGCAAGGGGCCCCCAAGGGACTCAGCAGCAAGTCTGCCTTGGCTGCATTAACATTTCATACGGCATCGCAGATGATGCTACAATCACCTCAACTCAGATAAATGAGTCTCCAGATATAATCAGTCCAGGTGCTGAGACTAGAGTTACAGGAACTTAAATACAAGGGGAAACAAGCAACTGAATAATAAGGAAGGAAACACTGCAGTTACCACAGGAGTCCGAGCCGGTTCTTAGCTTTGCTTTGGCCACCTTACAAGTTCTGCAGCTTTCTGACTGCACTGGAGGGGGCAGCTCATCCCACTCAGGGTGCCCATGCAAACGCTCCCCTAGGCCTGGTGGGAATTGCACGCAGGCATCAAAAGGAAAACTGGCCCTTCATTAGTTCTACTCAACCCCACAGCAGCCAGGAGGCTTTACCCACCCACCGAGAGTATTCCCTGGAGATGTTCCTCGAGCAGTTCCTCACCTGGTGTCTATCAAACAAGAACTGAGGAACCAAACCCACCATTTTAACTTGGTGCTGGTTTCAGGTGGAGAGAACTGAACCCCTGTCCAGCTCTCACTGTCTCCAGCCAAATTCCTTGGAGCTGCTTATTAACATGTGGAAGACTGCTCTGTAATTGTTTATGGGACAAATGCAGGCAAAAGGCAAGTGGGATTTGACAATGTGGCCTAAATATCCCTGTTTACAAAAAGTCTGACAAAACATCAGCCCTTGGCTTTATCTTTCCCATTTGGAAACAGCCACAAAGCAAATATACTCAGGACAGAAGGTGGGGGAGGGGGGCAGAATTTATATTGACTTTAGCAAAAAAACATTCTTTAAAAAAAGAAAATCTCTCTAGATGCCCGGATTCAAAGCTGGACACCCAAGTCTTGCATAAGGGTTTCAAGCCTGATAGTTTGCAGGGTTTGTGTGAGCAAGTCATGCAGTAAACTATTCTCTGTTAATTTTTTAATGCAAAATAAACAGGCCAAGAAATGATTAGCATGCAACCATGTTCAGCTTAATCGGGGGAATCAGGAAGGATGAGAGTGAAGAGGCTAGTTGGAGTTATCAGTTAACCATATAGAGTGTCTCTTCTTCCAAGAGCTAATTCTCCCGAATTGCTTTTTGTGCCCTATAAAATTGTCCTTGTTTTTCTTAATTAAAGTGATGACCTAAAATCGCTAGTATAAGCACAATGGAAGCCCTTGTTTCCCTTTCTTGTTTTCAGACCACAAGGGCTACACACAGGAAATGCAGGTGATAAGGATCCTACCTGGTTTATTACAGATGGTCAGAATCTTCTTCCCCATCCCTGACTTGGAAAGGAAGCTGTTAGATTAAGACAGAAAATGCAAAAATCCACTTTGGGCGTGAGCAGCAGCGGTGGTGAAAGCACTTCGGTGTCATCTCAGCAAATCCAGGGAGTAAATGGAGGAGACTGAGCTAGGGAGAAAGCATAGCTAGGGAGTTGCTTGGAATGGAGTTTGGTCAGTGGTCGGAGATCTATATTCTCAGATAGGCAGGACTTTGTCCACAAACTGGAATTTGAAATTTCAAAGGGAAAAAAAAAGCAGAAGGGACCTTTCTGTGTATGGAGATGACTATGTTGGCGTGATTCCCCCAGGACTTTTGTTCTTTGTCTTGTAACTCAGCAGCTCACGCTTCCCCTTCAGCTGATTTAATGAACGAGATGGAAAGATTAGAGCGAGAGAGAGGCTTGCCAATGCATTCAGTGAACAGTAAACACAGCCTGGCTGGGAAATCAGGACCCTGTTCAGAACTTTTCCAAAGTCTGGAGGGGTTTCATATGCAGAGTTTAGGGCCTGAGCCCATCTTTGCTTTACAACCATCCTCAATAAAGCCACTCCATTCACAGGACAGAGCCTAGAACAGGGGTGGGCAAAAATGTGGCCTGTGGGCTGGATGCAGCCCTCCAAGCCATTGTATCTAGTCTGCAGGTCCCCTAAAAAATTTAGAAAATTAATATTTATCTGACTCTGGCTTCCTGTCATATGGCCCTCGATGGCTTGCCAAAACTCAGTAAGTGGCCCTCCACCTGAAATAATTGCCCGCCCCGGCCTAGAAAATGTAGGCCAAAATGTCTGTGGCCTCAATGATTATGGCTACAAATGGTAATAAGAGGCCAGGTTGCTGCACGTCAGCAGGTGCCAGCTAGGTGCTCACCTGTCCAGCCATTACTATTAGTGCTTGAAATCTGTTGTGGGTACAAAACCAGGAGCTCCAATGAAAAATGGGCCTCTAAGGTAAAGGAAGGCTAGTCACTGCAAACATGTGTTTTTGGTGCCATGCCCTTCATGGTACTCACACCACACCACATGACAACTTCAGACTACAGCCTCATGTGCTGCTTTAGCACGACTTTGCCAAAGATCTTGGGAATATTTAACATGGGTCTTGTACCTTAGGTACAAGCAGGGTAAATGACTTCTGAACAGACAGGTCTGGAGGCCCCACGGTCCTAGTCAGAATGACTTCATGGGCACATATTTATGTCTCCCCTCTTCCAGCTGTAGAACTACCCTTCCCATCACTCAGCATGATGCCCTCTAGTACCCCAGGCCCTAACCCTCGCTTGAGTCCTTTTCTGATTGCCATTCATCATCTCTCTCTCACTTGTAGTTCCTCTTCACTGTCTCCACTCTGACTCTTGCTTTCCCTGCTCTGCTAATCCTACTCTGCATGGAGACTCTGGAACTCAACAGGCAAATGTGGAACATCCATTTTAAGGATTGTTGGACAGATCATTTCTCTCTGATCCCTGAGGAATCACAGCTGATCTTCTGGGATCCTGATTTTCAAAAACGATGGACCATTAAAGTAGTGCTTTTGCAATGTACAGGATTCTGCCATGTCATTCTCTGCCTCTGATCATTTGTATTTGTTCCAAGATACATGCTTTCTGGATAAGGAAAGAGATGACTTCTGTGCTGAGTGAGAGAGGGCTAGAGAGCAGCTTCTACTGGTCTCTTAGCTGTTTAGACAGTGATTACTGTAGCAGAAAAATGCACTGCAATTCAACACGCGAATACCTTAATCAGCTAATGATCTCAAAGTCTTTATGAACATCAATTACTTCATCCTTATCCATTCTCCAGATGATAAATCTAAGCAGAGGCAACGTCACCCGCACAAAGTCACCAGCTATGCCAGTAGCCAAACTCCTAACCTCCACCTTTGCTGATTTGTTTCCTGGGTCCCACTGCTGCTCTTCCAGCTCTGCAGTAATGATGATAAACAGCATTAAGAAAACACCACAATTTGGGTACATGATTTTTCAACTCACTTTTCACATTGCTGTTGGCCAGATGAGGTACTGAAATGCTAATCAGTTGTATATAGAAGGGTGTTTCGCACCATAATGGGGCAGAGGGGATGAGACAACCTATGACAGATTCTCTGATAGCATAGCTTGCTGTATTTTCCCTTCCACAAAGATATGTGCCAGCCAAGATGTGACTGCAGATTGTATTAGCATACCCAAGCTAGCTTTGAACTAGCTTGCTTGGCAAGTGGGAGTGTTGCTGTGGCAGCCTGGAGCTCAGCAGTGGCTAAGCACCTGAGTTTTTATCCATCTTTTTGGGTGCATTTTATAGCACCTTCTCAGCCCTGCGTTGCTAGCTGCACCTGAGCTCAGGTATGGCTACCTCAGCTCAGGTATGGCTACCTCAGCTGTAGTAATCCTTTCATTGTTGTGTAGACATAATTGTGAAGACACGAAGCTAGTACTAAGGTGCCTTTCTTTCCAGATCTTCTCCCTTGCCTTTTAGAGGTGTTTTATTTTTTTTAAACAGAAGTAGTGACCTAAGATTGCTAGTATAAGCTTTTTTCAAGCTTTTGGGCTCATGCACACTGTGAATACAACCTGGGTAAAAACTTGATTGAAGTCTGCAGCATGGATAAGAACCACCTAAGTTCTGATTTTGCCCTATTCACATTGCAAGTTTGAACAAGGTCAGGAGGCAATTGCAGAATAACTGAGTCCCTGGTTCAGCTGGGTCTGTGTAGGCAGTGCAGGCAGAACCATTATGTGTCCATAGGTGTGTCTCCCCCTCTTCCACTATCAGTAGCTGTCAAGAGTTCTGGCTGATGATATACTTCCCAGTGCGTGTTTATTAAATAGCCTGTATTCTGTTCCTCATTTAAGGAGGTATGTATCTTATTCCCTGGGAATCCCTTTACGTTTGGTCTGTATATGAGGCAGAATTAGTCTCATCATATTTATGTGAGGAAGGACATGGGAGAATTTACTGCTCATCTGATAAAATCAAATTATTGTTCCAAGCGTACATTGGTTCCTGGCGTTCTAATATTTTCCTGTTACAGCTGGCTCCTGTAATGTGAAGTGTTGGGGTGAAGTGATGTAGTGGCAGGGTTGGGGAGTGAGACTGGTGAGGTGGTTGGATGGGGTTTCCCGAAGCAACTGGATTTAGTGAAAGGCCCTAGGCAGGGAGCTGCCATGCACCACGACAGAACGTGAAAGCACCCGCTCCCCAGACTCCATGGCCAAAACCCATCCGTGGCTTATGTCTACGACTTGCTAATCTTGCGCCAAATTCCCCTCTCAGCAGCATTAGTGTCACTAGGCCAAATCTTAAACCCCCTGAAGTCAGTAAGAATACTTCCTTTGGTTTCAGAGGGCATTGGATCAGCTCAAGTGTGGGGCAACTCTCCTAACATCAGTGGATTGACTCCGGCTTTTTAGCAAAGAGCTATTCAGAATGTGTCCCTCTGGCTGGTGCAGAAAGGGAAGCATCTTGAAGTGAGCCAAGATGATCTAAAATCAAGAATAGCTGTTGCCTCTCAACCATTCTCTCCCTTCAGAAATGTTTTAATTTATGCTGCCTCGGGCCCCTCATTCACCAGCATTGGTCAGTGTGCCTAGCCCAGGATTTGTCACTCAAATATGTTACGTTATAGGGACCACTTTACCTTGGTTCTTCATTGGAGCCTCTTCTAAATTTCTGGTAGATTTATTAGCCTCCCAGTGAGAGAAGAATCCTCTCATACTAGAGTTGGGGGTGAAGCAACAAGTGTCTTCACTAGCAAATAGGATAGTTGGAACTGCTTCATTGTTTTTTGGTGTGGAAATTAAGCTTTTCATTCCCATATTGTCTGGCAAGATAATCTCCGGGGCAAAGGAGGAGAATAGTCTTTGTTCTCCTTTCCCCATTCAGCCCTTGACCTCCCTGCTGAAACAGGATTTTTCATGGGGACACTTATGCACCAGGCACTGGACTGAGGACACCACGTAGGGGAACTGCAGTCACATCAACCTAGAGGTAAAAGGCCTTGTGTCCCATTGATATTCCTCACATCCTGAGCCACCTACTTCTCCTCAAACTTCCCGACTCCCCTTCCACACATATCTCTTCATTTTCTGTTCCTAGTATCCTTAATCCCCCCTGACCTAGAGCTTCCAGACCTCATTGGAGTGAGCAGGTATTTCAGCCTTATTTAGAGAGCAGCCTATCTGAGCAAAGGCTTGTTTTGCTGAACTGAGCGAAATGGTCCAGGTTTTTATGATATTTTACTAGACATTATGGCAAATCCCACACATATTTGACTTTGTGTCTGTAGCGTTTATCTAATCAAAGGGATCATTCTGGCCAAACCAGATTTGGAACAGAGGTCTCAAGAATGAGGCCATTAAGGGGCTGTACTCCCCTCCTCCCTCTCACGCACATTGTTTCAAACAAATGTATTCTCAGCTCAGAATCCTCCTTGCCGGAGGGAAAGAACAACCAAACATCTGGGTTGAAAGGGGTTCCTTCCTGTCATTAGGGATCATGGGTCAGGTCTTGCTGCCACACTAGTCCCAAAAAAGAAATGCGGGGCTTTTCTGTATCTCCAGGAACAAAGTTGAAGCAGCATAGCCAACAGAATGCACAGACCCAACCTCCTAGCAGATAGGCAGCATATGCATCTTTTATATATGCTGTAATCTTCTTGCTTTGCTTTGTGAAACATTCACTATCCTGTAGACATACTGTTGATCTTCTGTTAATACACCAAATGCCACAGCCCCAATGGCATATGCTTTTTGGGGGTCTGTGATTCTAGAATTTCAGTGCTGAGCTCTGAGAGCAGGGATCCTTAAACCTGTAATGGCCTTTTGATTTGGCAAGGCCCAGTCTGCTCTGCTCTGCTCTGCTCTGCTCTGCTTGCTTGTGAAGCATAGTTAAAACTAATTTGAGCCTATTAACTATGCAGTGTCAACTAAATTGGCCTGCATTGATTGTGAAATAAATTGGGATGTGTTCATTACAGAAGAAGCTGATACTAATCCTTAATTACTAGCTGTTCTGTGCAATTCAGCTGATGCTGTTAAGTGATAAAGTAATTTCCGCTTGTTGATCTTGCACTGCTATGCAATGGAAATTATAGCGAATCATCCAAAGCCATCCTGGTCTAAACCACGGCAGTGCACTATTTTCTGTCATTGGTAAAATATGTTCTTACTGGGCACGACTACATGTTCATTAATGTGCCTTAGATACTGCACATTTAGTTAGTATTTGTTTAATAAAGTACTAACTGAATGCACAGTAATTACAGTTACCGCACAGTAGCACCAGCATATGGTTAATTTGTGACACTTACTGCGCATTAGCCTAATAACACTGCACAGTAGGTTATTAGCGCTGTTTTTGACCACCACACTACTGCACAGATTTGTTAGGCTAATGCACAATAAGCATCTTGTGTAGACGCGCCCACTGTCCTATATTACCTGATCCTAAGTCCATCAAAGTCAACGGAAGGACCCCCATGATTTTCAGTGGGTTTTGGATTAGAATTTAATTCCAGAGCAGGGGTGTCAAACTTACCCTGGGTCCCAGGGTGGATCTAGATCATGGGGGCTCCTCCCAGACTCCACAGTGGCAGCAGCAGCTACAGCAGGTCTGGGGCCAGGTGGTGACATGAGTCCTGTGGGCACAGGGTGAGCAAGGGCTACATCTACACAGCCCTAACTCACCCCCCTGCTGCATCCAGGAACCCCTAATTCTGTGGCAGGCCATGCCCCACTATTTCCAGCAGACCAGATAAAATAGCTCCATGGGTTGGATCCAGCCTGTGGGCCATATGGTTGACACCTGGTTAACACCCCTGCTCTACAGAATGTCTTGGGTGGTTCAGTTTGTAGGCAAGACAGTTTGTACAATAGCACTGTGTTGCATTACAACATGCCTGGAGTTTTCTTTTCCCAAAATCAGAACTTGAGAGTCAGGTTTCTCAGACTGACCCACAGAAATCAAATCCAGTGGGTATTGAGCTTGTTTTCAGGGTAAGATTTTCACAAAGTTGAGGCCCGCAAGTAATGGCAGTGTAATCATGTACCTGATCCACCATCCACCGGGCAGCCTGGGCAGACACACTTGTCCTCACATTCGCCTTATGCATTTGCATGCCTGGCTCTTTCACAAGCCTTCCCCTGAAGGTTGCTGGTGCACACTGTAGAGTGGGAGGTGTTTATAGCAAGCTCAGGCCCTGTAAAACTCACTGTATAGGGAAGTAAAATGAAAAATTCATATTGTTACCAGACACGACAAGGTGTAAACGGCAAGTCTGATTATATGGACCTCTGAAAAGAGGGAGAGAGAGGAAAGGGTGTGGGGAAAGATAGAAGACAAGAATCAGAGGCCAATGGTGGGGGGAGGGAAAGGGTATTGGGGAAAGGGGGAAATTAGGGAACTGGGGAGCAGACAGGGTTTTTCCAAGGTTTCACACTGGGTACAATTAAGACCAATGAAAACGCCTAAGTATCAAGGTCAATAGCTCAGGAAATATACTCCACTCACTGAGAATGTGCTTCTCCCTAACCGCTGTCATTGTGGCGTGTGCCCAGGAGCTGGAATCAGCAAAAGAGATGCAATAATAAACAAACAGGCAATGACAATCAAGTCTGCCCCACCAAAAAAAAAAAATCCCAGCTTCCAGCATTCAGCACTGGGTGAGATGATTAAAGATTAACCCCCCTGCCTCCTGCCTCCACCCCTCTGGGGAGTATAGGCCTTGAAGCTCAGCAAATCCCTCCAGAGAAATATTTGAAATAAAAGACAACAGATAGGGGCGGCAGCGAAGGCAGCAAGAGGCTGAGGGGCCAATAACCTCCAACGAGGGGATCGCTGCAATCTGGTCCGTGTTTGCTGATGATAATGCGTCTTTCCAAAGCCCTGATAGACATGGAGATGGCAGATTATAGCGCAGCGTTAGACCCAGCTTACACCACTCTGGAGTTTGAGAACATGCAGGTGCTGGCTATGGGCAATGGTAAGTCTGCTTTGGGGTTTGCTTTCCTCTGTTGAAGTTAGTTGGGTTAGCTAGAGCTTTCTGGAGATCCAGTCTATAGGCAATAGGCTTTTCATTGGGATTTACTCACCTACAGAGCATGGGGAGTTGAAGGGGCCAGGAGAGAAGGACCAGTGTATGTAAGTGGCTTTTTCTCCTTCTCTTGAGTACTGCTGTCTGATTAATGCTCCTCTGGGCACTGACTGAACCTGCTCAGCACAGGTACCTCGTTGACGGGCACAGCATAATAACCCTAGAGAGAACAGAATTTCCCTGCTAATCCTTTGGCTGCAGCAAAGGAACAAGGACCCAGAGCTGAGAGCAAATGGGTTTCACGGGTCTCAAAACCCAAACAGGAAGGAAAGTGCAGAGATCAGCTGTTTCTTTACTTGTGAAGGCTTCTAAGTGGGCTGCTTTCCCTGGCTTCACAGATGTATGGCAATAGACAGACTCTCCCCTAATTGTGAAGTAGAACAGGCGTCCGGAAGAGTTTCAGTGCATTGTGCCAGTCAGACGCTCGGACTGCAGTTGGATTTTTAGTGATAACCCACACGTAGGATGAAGGTGTGCCGTGCATGGTGGGGACAGGTATCTTATTAAAAAAGGCTTCAATTTGCATATTTCCAGTGGCGGCCCCCAGACCAGGTACAGGTAGCCCTTCTCTTTACAGCCCAGAGCTAGACTGAACCATTTACATGGCATAAACTGGTGTGAGTTTAAATGTATGTGAGGCAGGAAAGGAAGGCTCTGCCCTTTTAACTGGGACTAGTCTCAGTTTATCTTCCCACTGGCATACACGGACGCAGTCCTCTCCCTCTAGGAGATCACATACGTTTTATTAGGATACATAGCATTATCCCGTGGGTTTGAGTCTGGAGTCTGCAAGGATTCCTCTCAGATTCCTCTCCCAGTTACCCCAAATCCTCTCTAAATATTGGGTTAATCACTCAGCTAAATATGCTGCAGAAAAAAAACCGTCTGCTCTCTGGGATCCCAGCTTTGTGCTTTCTCTCTGGTTAGCTCTCTCTTCAGGCTGCTCCAAAGCTGCATAAGAAATCCCGTTTTGATGTTTGATTAGGGAATCTTGTCACCAGCATATACTGACTAGGTTGCAAGACAGAACCTTTTTATTGCAAACCAATGACACAGGGTTGCCCAAGATAGTTTCATAGTTTCATAGTTTCTAGGGTCGGAAGGGACCTGAGCAGATCATCTAGTCCGACCCCCTGCCATGGCAGGAAGAGCACTGGGGTCAAATGACCCCAGTAAGGTGGTCATCCAACCTCCTCTTAAAAACCCCCAGGGTAGGAGCCTGCACCACCTCCCTTGGAAGCTGGTTCAAGACCCTAGCCGCCCTGACCGTGAAGTAGCGCCTCCTGATATCCAACATAAACCTTCCCTCCGCCAGCTTGTGACCATTGTTCCTGGTCACTCCTTGCAGCGCT
>NW_017729009.1:5094206-5111179 GCF_001723915.1 Gavialis gangeticus | reverse complement strand
TCCCCTCCCCTCTGAGTCTTCAGCGCTTCTCCAACTATCCTCCTTAGCTCGTTGAAGTTCACCCTCCTAAAATCTAGGGCCACCACCTGGCTGCTTGCCTTTGCCACCTTGCGCTGAATGGTGAATTCTAGCAGGCAGTGGTCACTGTCGCCTAGGGGGTCAAGCACCCGCAGCCCCTTCACCAGGTCGTCGCCCGTGGCCAACACCAAGTCCAACAAGGCATCCCCCCTGTTGGGGCTGTGCACCTCCTGGGTTAGATGAAGGTCCTGGATAGCCATTTTGCTCCGAGTATAAGTCCATGGCACTGAAGTGCCCCTGCTGTCTTATAACTCCGACATACCTCGTTTTGGGTTCTGCTCTAATCCCTGCTTCTTGGCTAGTGAACTGTCACGGGGAGTTCAGGGAGGCGTGAGTCCCAGAAAGGGGGCAAGCGATGGGATTCACAAAGACGTGGCTGCCTTCACACTGCAACGGTGAGATAGTGGTATCTATTCTTAAGGACATGTCTGAACTTGACAGCTAAGCTTGAAGTCCTTCTTTGTCCAGCAAATAGAAATCCTACACTGAGGTCATCAGTCATCAGGCCCTTTAAGGTCCAGAAAGCCTGGAGAAGAGTTACACTCATGCAATAGGGGTGGAGGCACTATCTGTAGAGCTTGCCTGTGATTTAGCAGAGAGGGATGGTGACTTCCACAGTGTTATTCTGATTTTATAAAGAGTAGTAAAGGTGATTGATCATCCAGAGAATGACCTGCAGCAGGCCCTGTGGGGAAAGTGGGAACGAACAGTTTCATTGTGTGTGACTTGCCAAGGAGGTTGTTATATTCGAACACAATACAGAAAAAAGCCCAGAATTAGCCTGCTAGTATCCCAGCTGATTCAGCTGAATACCTTTGTCTAATATGATCCAATGGAGAAAGTTATAGTCATAGGCTATATCTTTAGAAAAGATGCGGATGAAGGTTAACTCAGCATCCTGGCAACAGTCCAGCTCAGAAAATTACATTCTGCCCAACTAAAATATAAATCCACTTGTTTCTGTTTATCCCACAAAATGGACACAGTCTTCCACACTTCCTGTCTCAAACTGCCATGAAGTACTGTGCATTATGAAATAGCCACCATCTTTCTATGATGAAACGGTGGCAAATTTTAAATCTTGTTACTCTTTTGATGCTTCCTGCTTTGGAAAATGGTACAGGACTCTCCAGGATAAAAGTTGCTATAAGATCATTTTCAGTCTTATTAGATCCCTCAACCTTTAAGGGGATTGTTTTTGTTCTTAGTTATCCTAGATTCAGACTAATCCCCATTACTCAGGCATTGCTGGGACAGCAGAGGCTTGAGGACAGCTAGTCATTCACACTGTTGGCATTGTACAAATAATGTTCAAGAATCATCTACCAGCAAATCATTCAGTGCTGGTTTCCAGTTTAGAAGAACAGAGGCTGGGTGGATTGGAAAGTGTTTTGAGGTAGGAATGGGCTTTTTTGTTATGTTTGGGTGCAAGCTGAACACAAAAGGGCCCTTGCCCCTGTATGTGGCTTCTTGGGTCTACCATTACATATATCCAGAGCACTACACTCACAGTGGTAGGACTCCTTGTATGGAGGGCCTTTTCCTGGTCAGGTTTGATCTCCCTGGAATCTGTTGAAATTAACTGAAAAACTAACTTTTACTTCAGAATAAGTGTCCACATGGGAGAGTTTGTGATAATAAGAAAATTCTCTTCTATAGGCAAGCTCAGGGTCAGTTAGAGCCATTCTCTGCAGTGGTAGCAGGAGCAGTGCAGTGCTGGGTAAGGGCGATGCTGTTTGGAGGTTACCTTTCTAGGTGACAGTGTGTATCTAGGACACCTCATTGTGTTTGGCTGGGCAAATTGTTTTTGCAACTTGCTAGGAGTGAGGAAGCCAGAGTGAAAAAAACGGAGCATGTTGCAACTTCATCAGTAAGGACAAGTGATCATTCCTAGCATGTAATATGGCCTTAAGGAATGCATATGCTGGAGGCTATAATTTGTACAGCCTGCACCCCCATAGCGATATACATAGTCAGGCACTGGTCACTCTCTGCAACATCAGGTTAACAAGTAGACATATAGGCTTTTCATATAGCCATCTTATATATGCCAGGGAAGCAAGTTGGCATGGGGAATTCAGGGGCTGGGGGTCCCAGAAAAGGTGGTCAGCTGTGGGATTCAGAAAGATGCGACTGCCTTCACACTCCAACATTTGAACTGTGTAGATTCAGCTGGCTTGCAGAGATAAAAACACCTCCTCTTAACAACATGCCTGGACTAGACTATATTAAACTTAAAGCCTTTCCAGTATCCACTACAGAAAACTATCCCAACCAGGGGAACCTAGTATGTATGCAGCAGTAAGATGTCTATATGGAAAGCCTTTTAAGTCCACTTGTTAGGCCCTCCACACAAGGAGTCCTACCACTGCAAGTGTAGTACTCTGGATTTACACCCAGACCCATGCCCATACCACTTCCATACTTAGATCAGCCCTTAGTCAGAGGGCACATTTTGTCAGATATTTCAGCGGTACTTCTCTGTGTAGTGGGACAGGTCAATCAGGGACCAGATTCCCAGGCTGCAGAACTCCATGTCTCTGGCATATCCAGAACCTGGTCAAACAAACAGCAAAAGAACTTCCTAGAGGCTGGGCTTTAAACAAAGGGGTCAGCCTGGCCTCTCAATGAACTTTGTGGCAGGAGACCTTTTTGAGATAGCATTGTCCTATCCTCTTTTCCCCCACCCCCGAATTCGAGCTCCTAGTATCAGCCCCATCACCTCAACCAACAGCCCTTTTATAGCGTGCTGGGGCCAGGCTGACTCAGCACAGCTGTGGCCTCGCCCAGATGATCCCTTGCACCAACTACAGGCAGCTGTGGCCTTTCCTGGGGAGAGTGGTAACCCTCTCCCTGCCAAAGTATGAATGAGATCTGTGCATTCTTTCATAACAGAAGGGAAACCAGGACAGCAGGGAGAGTGGGACATTGTGTCTTAGATCAGACAGCTGGAGGCACAGGGTCTTTTCCAGTGTAACTCCAATTAAGTTACCCCAATGATGGGCTTGACCCTGGGGCTCATGAAATACAGTGCCTGTGATTTGCAAGGCAGAGGCTCGCACATGCCTTTATTGTGCTTTCAGTTCATGTTTAGTTCATGCCCCCTAAGTTTCACTAGGCGTTTCAGACCTTAGCATAGGTTCTGTGTCACTTGTGATGATCAATGATCTCCTTTTGCCCGGGTAGAAATCCCAGTACCCCCCCAGTGGAATCCTGCAGGTAGTCTTGTGCTTTCCAGTGGTCCCCATTAATTTCTACCGGGCTCCATTAATGTTAGTTGCAGGGAGCTGGTGGGACCTGTAGACCCAGGAACCAGTAATTCAGTAGACCTATGTGATCTGTTTCTATGGGCATTTAAAATCAGAAAAATAATTGAAAATCAGAATTTCCAGGGGTGGAGATGCAGGTAGCTGTGCAGATACACGGTACCTTAAGGTGGTCTTTGTGGAGGTTAGACCTACACAGTTACCAAGTTTTGATGCCATCTGCCTTGTGGTTTGACTAACTCCCCTGAGGGGGTCTTAGTGCAGCAGAATGAGGCTTCTACTGATTTGGTGCTTCTTCTCCCTGACCACAGAGGGTGATATTTCCCATCCTCCTCAAGTAATCTGGCCGGTGGCTTTCTCTGCAGCAAAATCCTGCCACCATTTTTTGCCAATGTTTGTGGATAGCCGCTGAAGGATAGATTTCATGGTAGCTTGTGCTGTAACATTATCAGATTCCTGAGGATGTCCAGCTCTAAGCCTCCTACGTCCTAAAGTCTCATTCTTCTCTTTGGCTAGGTACAGACAGTCAAAAAGCCCAAGGCTGAATCAATTCAGTCTTTGCAGGTTAATCTAAACTGCACAGATTAAATTGAAACAGAAGTGAACAGACCAGTGGCGACACATAGGGGGTGCACGTGTACCCCCTGAGTGGCTACACTCGCCACTTAGGCAATGGGCGGGGGGGCAGGCAGGAATGCCACCCCTGCAAGCACCAGCTGGGGTGGGAGTGCTATGGCACTCCCGGGAGTGGCCATAGTCACTTTAGTAAGTGGCCGCAGTGATTCGCCGTGGGGAACGCTGCTCATCAGTGAGACTGGCCGTGGGGAGACCCCCCCGGTCGCTGACTGGTCACTGGGGGGGCACATACCCCCCCACCCCCCTGACTAAGGTGGCTCAGTCACCCATGGAACAGACATGTACCTTTGATTCAGGAAATGCAGTCACATCCCTACAGTGGCTCAGGCCAGAAGCCAGAGAGCACTAGAGCACAACTTTCTGGCTGTGTGTTCGCTTCCTCTTCCTGCTCCCCCCAAGGTCTCTGGGATTTGCAGTCCAGAATCACAGCAGCAGGATTCTGCAGGGTTGCTCATCACTTCCTCTTCCTGCTTCCAGGTGGCTCTGGGGTTTGTATTCCACAGTTGCAGCCAGCAATAAGTTTCAGTGTGGAAAATAATGTTTAACGCCCCCTGGCCCCAGATCACAGCTGGAGTTTGCCGGGGGACAGTCCCTCCCTCCCCCAATGAATTGGGCTGCATCCCCAGCGGGACTTGCCTTCAACCCCCGCCCCTCCCCTTGTCAGCCAGCCTTCACTGCTCCAGCTAGGAAGCAGAGGGGTGGGGCCAGCCCTGCTCCCTGGAGCAGATAGCACAGCCCAATCCAGGGCTGGGATGCTGGGAGACTGTTATTTAACTTGAACCAGGAAGGGGTCTGGGACAGAAGTTTCATAAACTGGTTTGTCACAAATCAGTTAAGTCTGATACTATATTCAATCAAGTTTACCTTAAACCAGTTTCAGCCATTTTGAGCTTCTATTCTGTTACAGGTTTGAATCAGTTTCGGATCACTTAAACTGATTTATGTGTAACTTCTGTCCCTAGCCTTTCTGGTCTGAGGCATCTGAAGGGAGAGCACTCATTCACATGAGGATTCTGCCTGAAGTCAGCAGGGCTCACTGAGTGGGTGAGGCCTTGCTTCTGGGAATATAACATGGCACAATCTAGCTGACTGAAAGCAGGATCCGCATGAAAGTGAAACCAGTGCCAGGACTTGGGTGTGAGGCCCATAAACAGGGGAAAGCACTTAGACTCCTGGCTGAGACTGTATTTGAGGAGGGTTGTCTACACTTTCCAAGATAAGTGAGGATCTCAGGATCCTTTTGGGTTAATTGCTGCCCTTGGGTTACCAAGTAGCCCATAAGGTGGTTTCCCATGTCTGGTAGCCACTAATTTCTCAAATGCAAACCTCATCTCAGTTCTCTAACATACTCTGACAAGGGCCACCTGGGGCTCTTTGAAGACCACAGCTTCTGCAGAATACAGCTGCTTCCTTATTAAATTTGGAGTCCTGCACTGAGCACATAATACATATGCTCCAAGTTCTGCACTGGTTCCCTGTTTGCTTCCACAGGTCTCTCAAGCTAGTCCTGGCAGTGCATCAAAACAGAAACCCCAAATCTGAAAATCCCGAATAATTATTGGCTCTGGTCACTGCCAGCTGTGAATTTGGTTTCCCCTGTTTGAGGCTGTCTCTGGAGTTCAGACTGTTTGAGTGATCATCATGCTCTGCAAGCCCACCCCTCTCACAAGCAGGTCTCAATGCTTTTTGTATGCTGCCCCCATTAAACAGAAGCACAGCGATCGATATAAATGAATTTTTCAAGCATGGCCTCTGTGCCTGGATTCTGTTTTTGGATCCTTAGCTTTTATGGACACTTAGGGCAGCGTTTCTACATCTGAATGCCTGAAGTCAGGCACTTATGCTAGGCATCCAAATAAACCATCTGATTTTAAGAAGTACCAAGCACCCTTCATTGCAAATAGAAGTCAATGAGAGATGCAGGTGTGTAGCACTTAAGACAGGGGTGGGCAAAATGCAGCCCAGGGGTGAGGTGCAGCTCACCAGGCCATTCTATCCGGCCCACGGGGCCCCTTAAAAATTTAGAAAATTAATATTTGTCTGCTCCTGGCTGCCTATCATGCAGCCCTCAATAGCTTGCCAAAACTCAGTAAGCTTCCCTCTGCCCAAAATAATTGCCCGCCCCTGACTTAAGAGAATCAGCTTGAGTGTCTAGCTTAATGAGAAATGAGAAAATAATGAGCTACAGGCCTGATTTTCAAAGAACCCAATGGCACCAACTGTGCATATCTTTGGCAAGACCTTGGTATTTGGAATCTGCTGTGTGTGTGTGTGCAGAGAAAGAGAATGCACACACTATGAGGTCCTGCTGGTGACCTCTTGCCACCACTCCTCTTAAGTAAAGAGCAGCTGCTGTGACTTTTCACTGACTTCCTCCCTTTTTTCCTTCCCCAAAACAGACACATCTCCATCAGAAACAACCAACCTTAATGCATCCAACAGCCTCGGGGTGAGTGCACTGTGTGCCATCTGTGGGGACCGTGCCACAGGGAAGCATTACGGTGCCTCTAGCTGTGATGGCTGCAAAGGCTTCTTCAGGAGAAGCGTCAGGAAGAACCACATGTACTCCTGCAGGTATGGATGGAGTATGCCCTACTGTCAGAGGCTTTACTGGGGCTAATAAGAATATAACTGAAAAGTCCCCAGACCTTAGGTTCACTTTCCCCTGCTCTCTCTTTCTACTCCATTTCTCCTTCCAGCAGAAGAGGGCTGGAGACACTTACTACTCTGGTCTTCAAGGGGTCACTTAAGAATAGTTTCAGGTAGCCCTGCCCCAGTCACTGTCAAGCAAGGTGTGTAGGAAGATGCCTACACCCAGGAGCATACTCAAGATCTCTAGCCTGAGATGCAGGTTTCATGCCAAACCCATTTTCAAAAGCAACTTTGGCACTGGCCCCCAAACCTCCCAAGCATGAAATCCATATCACTGAAACACCTTTGTGCAGCTTGGCCTTGGGAACTTAAGTCTCATTAAAAATCAATGGCTCTTCAGCTCCTAAGAGTTTATGTCACTTTTGAAAGTGATCTGCTTCATTGCTTTTGTAAGTTTTACCCCAGATCTTGTTACAGGGGGATGGATTTAACAACACAGATCTGAAATCTGGAAGATAGAAAGAAAGCTAAGATGGAAGTGGAATTTGCAGTGTAACTTGAAGCCTCCATCTAGATTTTTTTTTAAAAAATAGGTACCTAATGTTAGGCTCCTAAATCCATATTTAGTGTCCTGATTTTCCAATGTGCTAAACATACAGAAGCTCCTCCTGATTTTAGTGAGACTGTTTTGTAAGTGAGGCAGCTTATATAGATGCCTAGCCATAGACCTAAACTGCTGTTAGGTACCCATCTTGGAATATCTTGTCCTAGGGTTTTAAAAAAGCACGATAAAACCAGGCTTTTCAAAAGCTGAAGTAATCTACGTGGTAAGGATACTATCCCCTTGTGGCAGCTCACATGCCCCATATTTAACCAGACTTGACCAGCCAGCTTAAAATTAAATAGAGAGCATGTCAAATTCCGAATAAACTCTACGCAAACTGCTATTGACATTGCCATAAAAAAGAGAGACAGGGGAGTGTTTGCCTTTGGGAGTCATGGATGTGGGTATAGCAGTGTGGCAGAAGCTGCAATGGTTTTACCCAGTGAAGACTGATGGTGATACTGGAAGGCGGCTCTATAGTTTGGTTCTGTGTTATCTAGAGGTCAGAAAAGGATTAGGAGTCAAGATGCCTAACTGTGGTAAAGCGTAATGTAAGGGCATATGGTGTGGTGCAATGATTCCTTTTCCATAATAACATTTTTCATAATAATGCACAAGTTAGAACAGGAGTTGTAGGAAGGACAGCTCGGAGGGTGACACCAGTAAGCTTCCAGGAAGCTCCGTGTGCTTGAGGATTGCACAATACCTCTAAGCACAAGTACACAACAAGGCTGCAAGCACTGCTCTTATTTAAGGTCAAGGTGTGACAGTCCAAATGGAGTCCATTTATTATTGCTCAGAGTTCTGGGTACAAAATAACTAAGGACCACTCCAATCACCGGGATCTAGCTCCTATCTAGCTGGTCCTACCTGGGATCCCCATCCCACTTAGCAGCATAGGAGTGACAGTGACAGACTCTGACCCAGTGACATCTACTTTTGACACTGCTAGGGAGACATGAAAATAATAGGGATTATGTGTCCAAATCCCTTAGCTGCCCTGTGCCACCCCACATGGAATAATTCTTGTTTAATTTGTTGAGAAACTAACAGATGCAAAGTGACCATGGAAGCGCCAGATTTTAATATTCCCTTCTCAGGCCAGGGCATCTGTGTTTCTGCTCTGTTGTTTTTCTTTGGGTTATTGCCACTGACATCTCTCTCTCCTTTCCAGGTTTAACAGACAGTGTGTTGTAGACAAAGACAAAAGAAACCAGTGTCGCTACTGCAGGCTTAAGAAGTGCTTTCGAGCGGGAATGAAGAAGGAAGGTGCGCCATTACTCAGTTATTTTATGACTTACCGTCAACTTGGGATGGCTTAGTCACTAGGAAACCTCTCCATTCTCGTATCACCCACTGACATCCCGTAAAGTCAGTTATGCTACTGCTTTAACTACTACTTTGCCCCACCTCCTGACACGTCACCTGGACCCACAGATACACACACACCCTACATAGTACGCTGGTATAAACAGTACAACTTTCCCCATGTAGAGAAGGCCTCCATAGCTTTTTGTGGCTGCTTCTTTCTGAGGTGAGTCACTATGCCCTTTGCCCTTACAGTGAACCTGGTCTGCTGCAATGTGAGGGCTCAGTTTAGAGGAGAACACATTTAGATGTTTCAAAGCTTTGACTGACGATTGTTTTTCCGTAGCAGCGAAGTTACAGTATTCTTTACTCCTTCTTCACCAAGGGAACTGCCGCAAAGACCTATTTTAGATAAAGGTCGCTTGAGTGAATTGCCTATTATACTTTTTATCCTAAAGAAGTGCTGGTGGCTTTTACATTAAAAGCATATAATCAGGTAATTTGTACTCAAGCAGAATTGCACTGCAGAAGCTGATTAGAAAGCAGCACAATTTTATTCATTTTGCTCAAAATTTTCTTTGACACCCAGAGAAGGAGAAAACTCGGTATGGGGTAAAATGCACCCCTGTCTAGAGGAGGTCAGCAAAAAGCATAAGCATCCCATTTCACTCTTGAGAGTTGCAGAGGTCTGTCCTATGCACTGGCAATGGTGAAACTTCTCCATACCAAAACAGTGCATTTCCACCTCTGGTAAAGTCTGTGGTGGAAACTGGTGATATTTCACCACAGATAAAATGTTTGAACAGTCATTAAAATACCCACCGTTATGCACCACCATCACCCACCATGACCAAGGCCTTGCAAGTCATTCCACAAGCCTCCTTGTACATCTACCTTCAAGGCCTTTGCAATGTTTCCTATATCATACAGTAGCCACAGTAAGCCTGGATTCATCTGTTGTAGTTCAGATAATGTCTATGCAATAAATCTTTCTCCCACTGAGTCAGTGAGTGGACTGGCACGGGGGGTGGGTTTGGCCCTGTTGTTCTTGAGTACATACCTTAAGCCCCACATTTTCCTGATCCCAGGATATGTTCGTCTCGATGCCAAGCCCTTAGGATAAAAAACCTTCCATACATTTGAAAGTAACTGACACACAACATCTCACACCATTGCAGTAGGAAGTCGGCCCTTCTAGGAGACCTGTAGCCTCCCTTACCTGATGAATATTTCTTCCTATACAACGGGAACCAGGCATGACTAAAAACCTTAGTTTTTTTTCCTGAAAAACTTGGCTTAAGTTTTCCTGAAGATCAGAGGAATCCTCTCTCTTTCAAACCTACTCATCTTGTATTTAAAGCTCTGCTGGTGTCTGTTAATATTCAATAGAAGTTACATTAGGTCCATGACCAGCTAATACTGAACAAACATTTGGAAAACATCATGGCGTGACTGAACCTGGGGCCCCTGCCACTGATAACGAACAGCGTAACCTTGAGAACTCCTATTTACAGCCGCTGACTGCAGGGCTTTTTTTTTAGCGCTGGCTAGTTATTGCTTTTTATCAAGCTGTATTATATATTCAGAAAATACAAATCCAAGGAGCCACCAGTTTCATGGGGAGTTTGTTGCAATTGGCTCTGGAGTGGATCGATAACCTTGCAGAGCAGATAGTTTGGATGACTGTACGTTGCCCACCCTGGGTTGACTACTGCGGCTTATAAACAGCACAAGTGCTGCTCAGCAGGCACTTGAATTCACCTCATCAGCATTATTACTCCAACTGCAGCCTTTGCTGTATTAGGGCACTCAGAAGATCCCAAATGTTGAATCAGGCACCAAATTTAGGCAAGTCAAGCTCCTTACGTTTAATGTCTAAAACCAGATACAACTGCATCCTACCTTTCTTCCCACACTGCACTGTATAGTGGCAAAACCATGGCATATGAAAGTTGATCGTTTATTGTGTAGAGGGAATACCAAATGGGTGTGACTGTATGTGGTGCACATGTCCATTCATGAGTAGCGGTTGAGCCAAAATACTTTCTTGCAGCTGTGCAAAATGAACGTGATCGAATCAGCACCCGGAGGTCCAGTTATGAAGACAGCAGCCTGCCTTCCATCAATGTCCTACTGCAGGCAGAAGTCCTTGCACAACAGGTAATACCTCTTTCCCATCTGACTACAGAGAATGTTTCTGCGGCAAAGTGCTCAGTAGATTAATTGATTCTGTGGTTTTTCCCTTTTTTTTCCTCTTTTGATGACAGATTTGCAAACTAAACACCATTTTTTCAAAAGCATTTTTTACTTTAAATCTTCCCTTGAAGTGCTTGAAATTTCAGCTGCTTTCATCGGACACATAAAGGCAGGACCTTTGTTGAAGTGAACTGGTAGAGCTTCACTGAAGTCAAATGAGCTGTGTCAATTTATGACAGATGAGGAGCTGGTCCTCAGGTCACATGTTGTGTTTCCACTTCCTGACTGGACAAGAATAACTCTCAGATTCAGGTTTCTGATGCTTGTTCTACCTGGGATAATTATGTATTTAAAGGTTTTGCTTTATGCAAATATTCTTTCCAGGGTTTTAAAATTCCTCTGTTTCCGCAGACATCCTGCCAGGAAAGTCATATACAGAAATATTTGCAGAAAGGGACCCAAAAAAAGAGGAAGCAAATTTGTTTAAGAATTTGAACAAATATGCACAGCTTAAAAACTGACATTGTTTGGGGAGAACTGAACCAAGGCTTCCAAGACAGGCAAACACTTGGGGTGGCTCTATCAGGCTTTCAGCTCAGAGAGTTTCCCATCCAGTCTCCTCTCTAACCGAGGCAGCCTGGGCCTAAAGCATTGGCAATATCTACCCACATGGCCCTACATCCAATGGCATAATCTAAGATAGTCCTTCAGTTCACCAGTAGTGGAATACAAGGGAAGTCTTTGTTCAACACCATGCATCATGAAGCCCATCTCAGACCTCACCACCAACTTTCCTCTCTCTGCTCTACCAACGGTGTCAGCCTGTTCCCCCCCACTCTCTTTCCTCTGATAGGCATCATGGCATCTCATTCCTTGGTGCTTCTTATTCAAGAAATGCTCTTTCTAAAACTGCATATCAAACCACCTTCCTCATGTCATTCAGAGGCCTCCTGGAAGGTGACAACTGTCAAAACCCTTGCAAAGGAGTAAAGGTGAGAAAAAGAAAAACCTAATGAGATCATTAAGGCCTGTCCAAGCTGTAGGTGCTGACTACTGGGCTTTGCTGACATCAGATGGAGTGGAAGGCACTCTACTGAGGCCAGGGCACTCAGAATATTGCAAGCCTGAGTTCATGTTGTGGCTAGCAGTTTGGGGGTGTCTCTGTTTTCAGGTGCCTCTGTGGAGACAGCTGATTTCCAAGGTTTGGGTGCTCAGACAAAAAATGTGACTCCCCAAATCCTGGGTGTGAAAATTTGGAGAATTGATATATAAAGCTTAAGAATCCTGGCTGAGGCTCTGAAATTGCTGCATCGCTGCATGCCTCAGCCAGCCACATCCTGTTGGGCCTGTGTCATGTGTCTCTCAGGCCAGGGGCAATGGAAGGTCATTAAACTTTGATGGCTCCTATTAAAGGTGGGAGCAAGTTAGGACAGTGGGATGGCTGAAGCCCAGAGAAATCAATCCAAGCAAGGTCCTCTGCAGGGAAAGGAGTGGAAGCACTGGAATTTCCCCAGAAATAGAAGAAAAAAAGCAAATGCTAATTCCAGGTCTTCAAAACCCCAACATCTGAGGGATGGGAAACTCAGAGACACTCATTAGGGTATGGGAAGTTTGGACTGGAGAAAAGAAAAGGGGTCATTCATTCCCAGCTGTGTGGCCTGTTTTAATTATGTGACTGGCTAAGGAACACGGAAAAATGCTTCACAGGAGAGACTCAAGGAGGGAGAATCCTCAGAGAGTCTGACATGAGGGAACCAAGGCAGGGAAATGTGTGCCAGTGGTTATTATCTTGCCCCTGGGCCTGTATGCCTGTACAGTCCTTGCTAAAGTGAAGAGGGATTGGCTTTTGGACTCCTCACTAGGTCTGTGTTTCAGTTTGCTCCAACCATCACGTCCCTGGACAAGCAAATTGAAAACCCGGAGTGCCTGAGGCTGGAGTGCTGGGGAAATGTGTTCTTCAATTATTGGGTGTCTAGGCATTTAAGTCTCTGGACCATGAGACTTAAATGCCATGAAGGGATACGAGACATCTTATGGGGAAATGCCATGAAGGGATAAAGGTGCATCTACATGAGACGCTACATCGCTGTAGCGATGTGCTACAGCGGCATAGCTCGTCGCTATGGTGACATAGCATTAGCAGGCACTAACCATGATGCTGACACTACTGCACAGTAGCTCGTTGCTAATGAACAGTAGAATCAAAAATGACCTGTGAGCCGCTGGGACTGTGCAGTACCGGTGGGTAAGGCAAGTACTAAATGGCTGCATAGTACCGACTGTGTGGTCAGGGGCAGGTGCAGACGCGCCCAGAGAGTCTGTGTAAAACAAGCCCAGGAAAGAGCCTGTGCAGCAGCCTGTTTAGTTCAAGGGAAGTTTAAGATCAGACAAGCTCACTATGGTGAGACCAAAACATAGCAGCCTGGGCAGTATCCAGAGGGGAATCTCTACCAAGGAATGACTGTTGGAAAATCTTGGCCCATGTCTTTTGCTGCAAAGCTCGTAGCACATTTATGGCCTCTATAAAACTAATGATTGTGCTCCTTACTACAAAGCAAGACAGTGGGTCCTCTGGTCAGCCAATCAGAGTGCAAACAAGCATTTGAAGCATGGTGGAGCACCACCATGATGGTGGGGACACAGGGCATGGGGGGGAGGGCGAGGCCTGCATGTCCCCCACCCTCCTTCTTGGAGGCGGGGGCAACGGAGAAGATGGAATGGGGGGCGAGGCCAGCAACACTGGCCTCCCCCCCCCACTCCTTGCAGGTGATGGCGGCTGTGGCAGGGGGGCAAGTGGGGTCAGGATGCCATGGGGAGGGGACGAGGCCACGGCTCTGGCCTCAGCCTGCCCCCCAACTTCCATCATCACCATAGGACGCAGTGGTGGTGGTGGGGGGAGGAGTGGGCCCAATGTGGGTTGGGGGAATAGTGGGCATGCCGCGGCAGTAGAGGGGGAGGGAAGGAGTGGGCCCAGGTCCCATGCAGGGGACAGGAGGAGAACCGAGCCTGAGCCAGGGGAGAATCCAGCCCACTGCGGCAGGGGAACGGCAGGCCCGGACCAACCCGGTGGTGGCAGGGGAACGGGAGGAGTAGGCTTGGAGTGGCTTGGGGGAGGAGGTGGGGTGGGGAAGGAGTGGGCCTGGGCCCGAGCCCAAGTGGGGAGGAGGCTCACTCCTCCCCTGCCGCAGCTGCTGCCTTGTTGGGCTGGGCCGACTGCTTTCCACCACTGAAATGGGCCGGCTTCTCCCCCAGCTTGAGCTCGGGCCTCCTCCCCCCGTCAGCTCCGAGCCCACTCCTCCCACTCCCCTGCTGTGGCGGGCCAGCTTCTCCCCACCCTTGGGCCCAGTCCACCCCCACATCGGGCATGGGCCCAGTCCTCCCCTCCTCCCACCACTGCAGTGGGAAGCAGGCCCAGACCCCAAGCAGCAGGAGGTAAAGGGGAGCAGGCCTGGATTGGGGCGGGGGCACAGGACTCCATCCCTGCATGCTCTCCCCACCCCCCGTCATTCCTGATGGGCAATTGGCTATTTTTACTATAAGACTGTGTGTTCTGCAAGAGCATGATATACAACTGTTGAGTCAGCCACCAGCAGCTGCCAAGAAATCCACTCTGGCAGAGTACATGTAGGCCTGTTAAATGATCCAGCCTACTAACTGGTAATTTCTATGTTCCTGGCTAATTAGACTAAGATACTGCTGAGGAGCCCTTTTCTCTGAGATCTCAGGTCACTCACCAGAGGTCTGTATTTATTTGCTAAGCCTTCCGGCCTCCCTGATTAGGGTAATACACAGGGAGATTTTTACAATCTTATTTATTCAATAACAGTTCCAGATCTGGAGAGGTTCCAGAAAATGAACCGGGGGTTGGGAATAGTTTTTAAAAAAAAAACCAAAAAAACCTGCAGGTGGCTTTTGAACTACATTTCCTCAGTGAGGCAACTCTGTGAACGAGGGAGACAGGGCCTGAGGTGAAAGTGATGGGAAGAATGGGATGGAAATAACGAATGCTGAATGGGGCAAGAGAGGGCAGAAGGAGGGGAGTGATAAGGTTGGTTAATCGCTCACAGAAGCATAAGGATAAACTGGTGATTAAGGGCAGATTTTCAAATTAGCTGGGCGTGCAGCTCTGTATACAAAATATGCATGCAGGCCTACACCTCGGTTATATGGATATGGATTGAGGCTTTGGGCAACAATCCAGTCACTATACAGGCAGGCTGGACCGGCTTGCCATTTTGCAAGTGAAATGGTCTGGTTTGCCTTGGCAATCACAGTGGTTGCACGTGCAAGTTAGGCAACAGACCACTCTCATGGGCACACTGGCACCCATTTAGTCTTACAAAACAGGGCCTAAAATGCTTCTGACTTGAAACTGGGGGGAGCAGACTCCAGTGAAGAGACCCCTGACTTACGCCAGCACGAGGAAGAAACAATGAGTCTCTTCAGTATTACACACATCAGAGACAAAAGCCAGGCAGAGGCAGAAGAGTGACAGCCATGGTTACTGGGAACATAGGTGTGGCAGGGTAGTTCTCCAGTCCCATTTTACTTACACATATTATTCAAATCAGCACCTAAACCTTGATCTAGTAAAAGCTCAGTTCTTCAGTAGACAGACACTAAAAAATCGAGAACAATGTTAAAAAGTGATCCAATACTGTTTTCAATTAAAAAAACTGACTGAAACATTTGTGACACATTACAAATAGCCTCCTCTCCCCTCACCACCCCCAAAACCTAGTGATTGAGTTAGTTTAAAAGTTGGAAAAATTGAAATAACTTTCAGTTTTATTTTTCCCTTTAGTTCATTAATGTTTCTCCCTATTCTACTACCCATCCTACTCCACCCCATATATCTTCTGTGGCTTTTTCTACAGGCAGGATCACGAAAAGTGAAACATGCAGGCATTAGGCCTAAGTACAAAAAGCCCAAGGCTGAGTTGATTCAATCTTCCCAGGTTAGTCTGAGCTGTGTGGATTGAGCTGATAAGCAAATGAACAGACATTCACTTTTGATTCCAGAAATGCAGCCACATGCCTGCAGTGCCCCAGGCCAGAAGCTGTGGGGTGTTAGAGCATGGCTCCCCGCTCATCTGGAACAGACAGCTTGGGCCAAGGCTAGCTCACCCAACCCTGCAAGGGGGTGCGGGGTTTACAGGGGAGGTACAAAGCATCCTGGGATGCTGGGGGACTGTGAGTTAACTTGAATCTGGAGGGGATCTGGGACAGAAGTTCAATAAACTGATTGAACCTAAATCAGTTAAATCTGATACTACATCCCATCCAGATTTATTTTAAACTAGTTTTGGCCATTTTGAAAGTGGGTTATACATGCACACTGAACTTCTGTTGTGTTACGGGTTTGAACTGGTTTCTGATCACTTATACTGGTATATGTGTAATTTCTGTCCCTAGCCTAGAAGCTTAGTGACATTCAGTACAGTTCCCAGTGCACATTCAATTCCCTCCAACATGGAAATCAACAGATGAGTATGTGGGGGCTTCTCTGAAGAAAAGCTCTGAAGCTTTTCAGGTTTAACCAGCACTAATTTTTGCAGGTCTGTAAGCAAACAGAGTTGATATATATAATGAATCAGTGCTTTTGGCTTTTGGGTGTTGTAGGTGAAAGATGCCCATCTCATCAACATTATATCTCCTGATCCCACCTTTCATGAGCCTTCCTAGGGTCTTGGACTTCCTTAGCTCTGGCCCCTTCAGCTCTGAAATATGAAGGTCCTCTGTAAGTCCTCTCTCATCCTTGCAGATATCATCACCAGTTTCTGTGATCAGCGGAGATATCCGAGGGAAGAAGATAGCTAACATCGCAGATGTCTGCGAATCAATGAAGCAGCAGCTGCTGGTGCTGGTGGAGTGGGCCAAATACATCCCAGCTTTCTGTGAGCTGCCCCTGGATGATCAGGTTGGTGCTGCCTTTTGACCTCTCCTAGATCTTTTTGTCACGGTCAGTCTATAGCCAGAAGGAGAGAAGAATAGCCCAGGTCTTCAGAGAGAGTGCACATTGTTCACTCAGTTATCATGACTGCAGAAGCAGATTGAGGGGCTGCATACATACAATACTAGGGCTGACTATTTGCTGAGACAGTTAATCAGCCTGAGTGCACAAAAGTGATAACAGTGAAATCAAATGAGACACATTAATGTGTACATTTTGCATTGGCATGAGTCAATTATTAATCAGTTAATATTAGTGCAGTATTTCAAACACTTGAAATCGTATACACACACACACACACACACACACACACACACACACACACACACACACACACACA
>NW_017729009.1:5049180-5094023 GCF_001723915.1 Gavialis gangeticus | reverse complement strand
CACTTAGGATAATTAGACTTATTATTGCTTAAGTTAAAAAACCTCTTTCAGGATCTCACCCCGATCATTTCTTGGTATCTATGTTCATTTTATTGATAGGAAATTAATCATAATACAAAAGGACTTAAGTTCCCAGACTAATAACAATATCTCTGTGTAGGGTTAAAAATTACAAATATACCATATTTGCATTATAAAGAGAATTTTAGAGTGGCATTTGCCTCTGCCCTTACTTACAAAGTACTTTTAATTTCCTCTGTTAGCTCTGAAATCTAAAGCAGCCTCAGTGATGCAAGAAACCATTGCAAACATGGCAAAGCTATGTGCACACATACCCCATTATGTATGTATACTCTCAAACTGCGTGCCTATGAAGGTTGGGTTTTGCAGGGTGCCTGCACTGGGAGGGACATGGTTTCACATTCAATTACTTTTTGTTCACAAGTCTATAAAGGATGATTTTCAGCCAACATTGGTGTCCAGTCTAGTGATTTCTGGGTCTGGAGGGAGCTTGTATCGTATTGAGAGAATAGGACACATGGAAGGTCAGAGTGTCCAGCTACTCAAAAAAAAACCCACCCAAGCTGCAGCTCACTGGGAAGTCAACATGTTTTATAGCCTTTAGGAATTTACCCACCTCTGGCCATTTGCATAGAAGCTTTGAACTGCTGACAGTAATAAGCAGTTTGCTAAGCTCCTAAAACAAATACGTTTAGAAATTACAGTAAACAAAACGGACTCCCATGGCAGATTAGATTTATGCAGCAAACAGGCTGCACCATAGAGAGGGCTGGATGCACTACTGAATTCACCAAGTCTTTCCTTGTCACTTGGAAAGCCTACTGCAGGGCCCACTCTGTGTGCTGTAGAATCTATAGCAGTGTGTCTAGGCCCTTATTACAAGCTTGCCAGTGGGAATTCTTTGGAGAAGAAGCAAGCAAGAGCCAGCTTGTCTGTCTACCGTATTCACAGCAAGGGGCACTTATTTGCATGATCCCTGGATCGTTGCTGACAAGACCCCTCATGTTAGTAACTGCTCCCTGGCTCCTCTGTCATGCTCCCTACCCCAGTCACCCCTTCTGGGGTGGTGTGGGTGCTAAGGTGCATGGTTGACAGCCCAAATGCAAGTTTGAGGCAACAGCAGCAGTGCATTATGGCGCAGCCTCTCAGATCCCAATAAATCTATGGATTCTCCTAAATACCTTGTCACAAGGAAAAAAGAAGTCAGGCTACTGTGTCAGAGTCCACAAGCTGAAGAGTGTGTGCAGACATGCCAGTGAGGCCAGGAGCATGAATGGGCAAAAATGCATGTGAGCCAGTTACAGAGGATTCTCAAGAGCTGGTGAAACAATTTGCATTGGAACAAATTTTCTATTGGGAAAAGCAGTTTTGCGGAAATCAAAACCCATTCTGGGAAGGTGTCCATTTCACTGACACTTTCCACAGCAAGAAAAATCCACAAATACTTTGATTTTTTTATCTTGATCATATTAAAGTACCTTTATTTTTGTAAGGCAAAGGCATTGTGTTTTGCCATTGTCACACTGATTCATTCTGTCCGTGTCAACTTTTGTAGTATATGAAGATGCATTTGTAATATTAATCTTAATTCCCACTGGTATCTATTGCATATTTTTAAAATACAAGAGCCCAAAAAAAAATATTTTTGTGATATTAAAATAACATGCCATTAATGACACACTTGGATATTACACAAATGAAACATATCAAGAATTCCGAAGTGAATAATGTTAAATTTGTGGTGAGCAGGACATTTCAAAATTCTGACATTTGGTTCCAATTAGGGAATAATGTTTCTTTTTTAATTTTGGAATTTGCAGCAGACCAGAAATTCCAGTTTTCAAGCAGCACTAGCAGCTGCTGGGAGCTGCAATTTCACACACCAACCAGGTGCTTCTGCCCTCAGTTGCTCTCTGCTGTAGAACCAAAGGCTGCTCAGTACCATGAGCATGCACAGCCTTTTAGCAGGAGCCTCTGTTCCATGTATTTGCACAAGGCCCTTCTACCAGCTCTGCTTTGCAAATCCATCCCTCAAGTGTCAGCATCTTTGCTAATCAGAGCTTTGTTCTACCCAGCTTGCATCCTCTTGACATTTATGGTAGGGCAAGACTTGTCTTGGATTTGTCTGATGCTGAGAGAGATAGCATGTTGAAAAATGGTGATATGTCCCTCCTGCTTGGGTTCAATCTCTACAGTCCCTTTTTCTCCATCTGTTTGTTCTGCACATAGTGGTTGGATCATCCCCATCAGGACACACTCTTCCAAATATCTCCGTTAATGTTTAATGGTTGTTTTCTTCGGTGGAGGTTCCTGGCTGCCCATTAAGAAGCAGCCATGTCACATTGTCCAATCTTTAACCTTTGTTTCCACAAAAATCTTTGAAATTTTTAACAGAAGTAGAGCAAAAGATTCAGAACATTCCCCAGAATCACTGAAGGGTTAAAATGAAATAATTCAATCATTAACGGCAGGGCAGAAAAACATCCCTTTGCCTTCATTGGTCCCAAATGTCCATTGCAACAAGGGGAGCAAGTGATAGAAGTCTGATCCCCACCTGGTGGTGGGACTTAGGGCCTGACACAGAAATTATCCTCCTTTTTTGTGAGGAAGCATGGGCAATGGAAATGGCCCTTTCCCCTTGCATGAATACACTGGCTGCTGCTTCTACATACGTATTTGGTTCCATTCAGTTCAACGTGACTGTGGTGGCAAGACACCTGAATAAGGGTTGCTGAGTGTAAGAAAGAAAAAGAGCCCTTGAGAAACTCTTAAGAAACAGGGTTGACCTACCCAGGCTGGGTTACTTGCTCTTTGGGCACTGGACCCTGGTGTCCTTGTTTGTCAGCACTTTCCCTTGGAGCCCAACTGACTGAGGAAGCCCCAGTCTTTCTCCTGTCACCCAGGTCAGTCACAGTTTCTCCTGATCACATTCTAATGAAACATTGTGATAAGTCCAGACCATCATCTTGCCCTTGGGACAGTGGAATAGGCAGTGCCTCTGTCTCTGCCTTTGCTTGGTTACACTAGATGCACAGTTGGTCCTCTGGATTTAAACAGGGCATTGTACCTCTCCCATTTTCCACCTGTAAGCACTGGACACTGTTTCTGCACTTGGTAAGAGTCTGCTTTACTTTTGCCACTGTCAGTGCATTGAGATTACTGGTTGGCTGCTTCAATGTTCTGGACTGGGATAGGGGACAGTCTGGCTTGTTGCTGTTTTGACATTTATAGTACTTCCCAGTGCTTTATGTATTGGAATTTCTGATGCTTTCAGGTCAAATGCCTTTCAGGTTTCATGCTTTGGACACTTGCACAGAGTTGGAATTGCCAAGATACATTTTAGTCCTCCCTCTTTTAAACCCCAGCACTAGCAGGAGAAAGAATCCAACTCCCACCCCAGATATAACCATGCAGTACAGAAGTGAGGCTGCTTTCTTTATACTCTGCTTATGAATGAAAGTATTTGCTCCATCAATGTTCTCCCACTAATACCCAAATGTCCCTGTCCTTCTAGGTGGCATTGCTGCGGGCACATGCAGGAGAACACCTACTCCTGGGAGCTGCCAAGAGGTCGATGGTGTTTAAAGATGTCTTGTTATTAGGTAAATGCTCCTCTCTGCTGTAACACTGATGATTCCCACAATGAAGCACATTCACTGATCCATGAGTTTTCTGTTTCTGGTTTAGAAGAGGAAGGGTACTTTATTTTGCCCTGTCACATTTTTGGTGAATGGCCTATTGGATCGGAATTATCTTACACTTCAGAGAGCCCAACACAGTCCAGGTGTTCAGTCAGTTCTTGACAATGTGTGTAAACTGCATACCCAGTGGGTCCTTGGGGGGATGCATCTGAGCATTCCCTGCCTACCACTCCTGCTTCGAGGCACCAGATCTGGGAATGCAGTGGAAAAGCCACTCTGAAAGAATCCCCAGTGGCCACTTTCAAATACATCAGAGATGACAGTCTCAGGAGGGCTGGGATGGACATTTCCAGAGTGACCTCTCTGTTGTACGTTCCAGGTGGTGTCTGTGCATGGGAGTGAGAGCTCGGACAGACTGGATTGTGGGTATACCCTTAGAGTCCAGGGTCCTCGTTCACATTCATATTTGTGATACCACCTTGCAGTGTTAAAAGGCCCACATCATTAACGAACAAATTAAGGCCCCTTGACACTTCCAGAATGGTACAAAAATGCCTTAGAGTCTATCTTCTTGTTTAAACAGAGATACAACTGTAGCATGTTGTACCTTCAGTCTAGGTAGCCAGAATGAGATGATCAGTTCAGATGTGGGCTTCAGCAATACTAGCAATCAGAGGATATTCCTGGAAAGTTTATTAGAAGTCTTCTGATGTCTCAATGCCAGCAGAAAGCATACAAATAAAAGCTGGGTGGGAAAATGTTATCAACTTTGACATGCTAGCAGCAGACCCAGGGTTCTTGAGGTCTTAATTGGCCTCTTAATTCCAGAGGCCATAATGATGCATCTCCACTTACACACATTTAACCCCAAGCTTAGTACTGGTGTTTGGATATCAATATGTGAAGCCATGGTAAACTTTATAAATCTTGATGAATGTAACGTCTGAGGAGCACATATCCCTTTTACTGCTAGTTTGCATATGAGCAGAGAAGGCCATTGACATATTCTGTTTTTCTAAAGGAAATGACCATATCATCCCGAGGAATTGCCCAGAGCTGGTGGAGGTGAGCCGTGTGGCCATCCGCATCCTCGATGAACTGGTTCTGCCATTCCAGGAGCTTCAGATTGATGACAATGAATACGCCTGCTTGAAAGCCATCATCTTCTTTGACCCAGGTATGAACAAGCCTTCAAGGATTAGCCATCAGAAACAGCCTGCTCTTTCCAAATCTTGCAACAACCAGACAAGGGCAGCCAGTTTCTGTCCTCACTCACATAAGCTAGCAGCTCTAAGGCTGCTCTACCTGATGCAGGGATATGGAATAATAGAAATATAAGTGTTTTCCTCCCCCAAGCTATGTGAAGCATAGAAGCTGGGAGAGATGAGCCCTAGAGAAGAACCATAAGTCTACCACGTCAGGGTGCATGGAGTCAGAGGCCAAGCTGAGCCCAGGGACCATTTCCCAGAACTCCTACAAAACAGCATGCAGCTTCTTGTTTCATGGTTTGTTGTAGACGCCAAAGGGCTGAGCGACCCCACTAAGATCAAGAGGATGCGGTATCAGGTGCAGGTCAGCTTGGAGGATTACATCAATGACCGGCAGTACGACTCGCGGGGCCGGTTCGGCGAGCTGCTTCTCCTACTTCCCACCCTTCAGAGCATCACCTGGCAGATGATAGAGCAGATCCAGTTTGTCAAGCTCTTCGGCATGGCCAAAATCGACAACCTGCTGCAGGAGATGCTGCTGGGGGGTGAGTATCAGCCCTCAGCTTCTACTAGGTAGTTTGCAAATGGTCATTGTCAGTCAGCCTCCAGACTGGCTCTAAGACTTGTGCTCAGATCCACCAGGTCATCTGTCCTCATTCAGAGCCCTGAGCTGGAGTGAGCTGAGCATTTACAGCTTTTTAACATACCATATGCTTGATAATAATAGGCGAGCGGTCCATTCTTTTGAAACCAAATTGGCTTTTTATTTATGCAGCTGTTTACAGAGCCACCCCTGAACTTAGTCCCGTGCACCCAGACTGACTTCCTCCTGCCACCTCTGCACTCCTTCTCCTTGCAATCTGTCCCCCATGGAAACAACTCCACAGCAAAGGTGTTGCTTTCCAGAGGAAATGGTTGCTAAAGGAATAACAATCTGCCTCTCTGACCTCTGCACATTCAAAGTATTAGAGATGCAGGCCAGCTTTTTAACTTGTGCCTCTTCTCCTTCTTATGAGAGTCATGGGAGCAAGGGAAACCAGCATGGTTGGTTAAGAACATGGTCCAGATTTACTACTAGATGTTGAGAAATAATGTAATGATTTATTGGGACATATTGGAGCAAACAGTTGTCCTGCAGCTACTCCTGCATGTAATTCTTCCCCTGTGGCCTGGGAGGACATTGAGCATGATAAAATGCAGAGCAGAATGCAGAGCAGCATAGAAGAACTAGCCAGGCTGGGAAAATCTGACACTAGGGGGTCTTTCCCCTTTGGGATGGGCAAGTGCTTTCCTGCTCTGTCCTGGTGGCAGTCACTGACATGGAAATGGTTTCAGGCTCAACAAATGAAGCACCTCATCCTCATCACCCTTTGCACCCTCACCTGATCCAGGAGAATCTGGGGACGAACGTCATAGTAGCCAACACGATGCCTGCTCACCAGATGCATAATGGGCAGATGTGTGAGTATCCCCAGGAGACCTCACTTGTTTGGAATAAATTGAAATGGGATGACTGGGAACAGTAAAAAAGTATACAGACATTCTAGGGACTTTGTGGATTTAAACAGTTCACGCATCATGATGGTATTCTCAGCTTGTGAAGAGACATTAGTCCAAGATAGGCACACTGTTGATGGGTGTGCTAGATCTTTCTGTGTAGAAATGGCAGACAGGCATGTAAAGGATGGATAGGCTTGATTACAATAGGTTGAGTAACTATGTCAATAAAGACTTCCCCAAGCAGACTGCAACTGTTTTACAACAGCTCTAATTTAATTTGGGAACTGAGGTTCCAAGTCAGTAATGACTGCAATCACTAGAAAGACTCCCAAGAACTTGAGTGATGGTGGCATTAGTTAGTAGGGTCGAAAGGGACCTGAGCAGATCATCAAGTCCGACCCCCTGCCATGTCAGGAAAGAGTACTGGGGTCAAACGACCCCAGCAAGGTGATTGTCAAGCCTTGTCTTAAAGACCCCCAGGGTAGGAGCCAGCACCACTTTGCTTGGAAGTTGGTTCCAGATCCTAGCTGACCTGACAGTGAAGTAGCGCCTCCTGATGTCTAGTCTGAATCTACCCTCTGCCAGCTTGTGACCGTTATTTCTAGTCACTCCTGGTAGTGCTCGGGGGAACAGGGACTCCCCCAGTGCCTGCTGGTCCCCCCTGACTAGTTTGTAACAGGCCACTAGATCCCCCCCTCAGCCTTCTCTTGTGGAGGCTGAACAGGTTCAGGTCCCTGAGCCTCTCCTCACAGGGCCTGCCCTGCTGCCCCCTGATCATGCAAGTGGCCCTCCTCTGGACCCTCTCCATGTTGTCCACATCCACATCCCTCTTGAAGTGCGGGACCCAGAACTGGACACAGTACTCTAGTTGCGGCCTGACCAGTGTCACATTGTGCCCCAATAGATTTGGCCTCACAGCTTCTGTGAAAAACCAGCAGATTTTCTTTGAATGTTGTCTCTGCCTTGACCTCCCGCTCCTCTTCTTATCCCCAAATGCCCCCAAAATGTCATATTGCTGGGTTAGGACCATTGGTTTTGACCTACGAAGCATAACACTCAAATGTGCAAATAACATCTAAACTCAACCAACAAGATGAATGTTCAGAGCACCACAAAAACCAGACAGCCCCCCTGGTCCTGAGTTTTTTATTGCGGATTCCCCCATGAGTCTGACAGCATTTACTTGTGGCTGCCAGTGCTAGCCTGCTGTGCAGATTAAGCCATGGCAAGCACCCAAAGCCTTGAAAAGCCATTTCCCACTGTAGAGCATGTTTCTTGTGTCAATGATAGAAAGACCCAATATAAAACCCCAGACCCAACACCACACTCAAGATTTGGAGGGTCTGGAACCTGGTCCACTGGATCTGAATGTTGTGCCTTGAGTTGGCAGAGTCCTGTTCCCTTTGTCTTTCTAACACAGTTTTTCTTTTTTCAGCAACACCAGAAACTCCCCAGCCTTCCCCACCTGCAGGCTCAGGGTCTGAGCAGTACAAGCTACTCCCTGGGGCCATCGCTACCGTGGCAAAACAGCCGACCTCAATCCCTCAACCCACCATCACGAAACAAGAAGTCATCTAGCATCAGGCAAAAGGAAATCAGTCTGTTTTAGAAAGACTGTGTTGGAGAGAGCCCCTGAATGACTCTGTCACTATGAAAAAAGGAACCATCCATAGATTCCTGGGCACAAGCACACAGACTTGTTTATTGGAACAGCAAAAAGCCGTCTTCATGGGGCTACACAAAGCCTGTGCCAGGAGCCAGCTGAGAATTACATAACTGCAAGTTAAAGCCTCAGTGAAATTCTTATTGCTAATAAGACAGCCTGGATTCCAACCTCAAGCCTGCTGACGGTTGTCTCAAGATCTGCATTGACTGGCTATGAGGTTGCACCTGGCCATTTCTCTACTGCCTTGGAGTTGTTTCAAAGCAAACCCGACTACATTAAAAATGAGTCTCCAGATAAACCCATTGTGTCTGCATGAAAGGAGATGCCTGCTGTCTTTAAAGCTTCCCAAAATAGTTCCAAGCCACAGCCAAAGTTAATGGAGCTAAAAATTCCCTGGAAAGCACAGTCCCAGGACAAGAGGACTGCGCTTTGCATCAGTCACTACTGAAATAACCAATGCCTTACTGCCTTGTCCACATCTACTGCCTTGGGTCAGGGCTAAGGGGTCATTAGAAGATATTTTCAGGGATGACAAAATCCTGTGGTATACCCTTCTGCCTTAAATGCTGGTAAAATGAACCCCATGACTAATGATTACACAAAGCCTGGTCCACATAGTGACTGATGTGGGCTGGGACATCATTGGCCCATTAGGAGTCACTACCAGTTTAGATGTTTCATCTCTTGGAGGGATGCTGTGGTTCATTATCCCAGCACTATGATTTCCTTCCCACAATATTGACTGAAGGGGACAAATGTCACCAAGTTTGCCATTATGTTATGCCAGTATTGTTGCTAAATGGACTGGAATGATGGTGGGGACATGAGGGCTCAGCAGATATTAGGGAATGTCTCAAGGAAGAGGGAGATGAGGGACAGTATTTACTCATCACCCTGAAAGCCTGCACAGACCTCAGTGAGATGACTGGCAGGGAGCAGTGCCAATCCCCGGCATTGCTAGGCCTCTATTGCCACTTACATGGTTAGCATTAAACAGAAACTTCTTCACAGGGGTGAAGTAGAACCTGTACTTAGGTGGGTATGGAGCAAAGAGGCATGAAGAGAAGTGGGGAAGAGTAAGGAGAGAAGGGCCCCAGCCAGAAAGATGATTAGAGCTGTTTCCCCAGTGTTTGAAACCCAGGGCTTTAGTTCAAGCTTGTCTTCAATCCTAAATGATTAAATGTCCAGCAGAATTCACATGCTAAGGGCCAAGGTGACAGATTTTTCACAACAGCCCAAAGATACAGACCATAGATACATGAGGGCAGAAATGAAACCATGGAACCTCAAATTTTTCAGCAAAGTTCTCAAGTGGCCAGAGAGAGATGTTTTATCTTGCAAATGCTCCTCCTAGCTCCGAGCCTGCACCTTCCTATGGAAGCTCCCCCACTTTACCTATTCCTACATTATCTTTTTGCTCACCGAAGCCTGTTGGTGCTGATACCACACTGATTCCTCTCCCCCATGGAAGGGAAAGCCATGCACTGGTTTTAAGGCAGAAACTGGAAAAGGACTTCATCTTCAGAGCATTTCCCTCTTCTGGGAGTTGGCTGCAGGGCTGTGACTGAGAGGTCTGCCAGAGCTCTGGATTCTGGGTAGAGCTCTGCTCTGAAGCCTCCACCCTCCTGTTTGGCAGCACCATGACTGAGGGGAAAAGGACACTTGGAATGGAAAACTTCCATGAGAAAAGACTGGATAGTACATGTACTGCATCTGTTCCCCAGAAACTCCTGAAGATATGCTAGCCATTGCTCTCTACATCAGAACTGCAGTCATCTTCTGGGGAAACACTAGTGCTTGCTGACCCCCCTTCTGCATCTCTCTGGAGTCTTAGCCTTGCAAGAACATGAAGAAGTGGTGGAGCCACAACTGCCAAAAACTCTTGGGACTGATCCCCAGCTGGTGTCCATCAGAGCTACCCCAGCTGAGCCCAGCTGCAGACCTGGCCCCTTGACTGCCAATGCAAAAAGAAACAACTCACCCCTTCAGTGAGGGTGTCAAAGTATTGTGTTGTACATCCAGCCTGGTGTCATTCCGCTGAGTAATTTATTGCAGTGATGAAGCCAATCATTTTCTATAAATTATTCTGTAAATCATGTTGATTATTTATAATCAGGAAATTAACTATGAACAACTTAATAACGAGACTGTCTTTTCCAATTGCAGCCACTTTTTCTGTCAGTAGAGGTAGTTGGTGGGGAAGATTTTTTTGGCGTCTATTTCGTTTGTGCCAGACATCCCCAGTATGGTACATTAATTTTTGCTGGTTACTGCCTTCCAGTGGAAACAGAGAACTATTTCTTCACTAGAGTTTGTATTAATAAAAAAAACCCAGAAATAAATGCAAAAATATTTTCTAACTTTTCCCGGACAGATGGATTTCTTTCTTCTGTGAGGATGAATTTAAAGCCAGGGGACCCAGCTCATTCCTGGCATAAAGCAGGAATGCTTCTTTGTTTCCAGTTACACCAGAGCTGAATTTGCCTCCCCCCCACTCCCCCACCCCCAAAAAAGAAAACAACCGAAAAACAAATGGGCTGTCTGCACCCTGGCCAAATGCCACCTTTTTATTGCAAGCCTCAAAATATTTGGAATGTGTCTTAAAAGCTCCAGGTGCTGGAATGAGAAGATTGCATGAGATTTTCAGCCTTTATTTAAATAAATTGTCAGCTTCTTGCCCTAACAGTTCCAGAGAAAAGTCTTGAAAACATAAAGCAGCTCCAATCTAAAAGCTCACAATCCAGAAAGCAAAGTAAAAGAAGCCAGTTTATCAATATTATTTTAATATCATAACTTTTAAGTCAATCTCCCAGTGTCAGAGCACAGGCAGACGCATGGTTTTGGAGCATGTGGAGATGACGGTTCTGCTGCAGTGACACCGAATGAACCCACTGATGCCAGTGGGTATCGCTGAAGACAGAATTGAGCGTGGGAGGCACAAAAAGGTGATAAAGTGAAAGTTAATTTGTTACCGGTTGTAAAAGTGAAGCAAGGCACTAAAGATTAAGGAGGGCAGTTAAGGACCTGCTCTTCTGATTACAAGAACCCAATCAGGCCTGCTGTAACATGCACAGCAAGATAGTGGGGCCAAGATTTCTGTGGTGATTACAGATTTGGGGTAAGGAAGGCAAACACTGGGGGGGAGACACTGAGCTTTTCAGTTCTAGTCCCCAGGGGACAGTCAGTCATAGCAAACCACTCCTATCAGCAGAGCCGTCCCTGAGGGCAGGGGGCGAATCGGGGCACTTTGGGGGGGCCCCACAGAGCAGGGTGGAGCTGGGTGGAGCGGGATCTCCGAGTCCAGCCTCTCATTACCCCAGGGCGCTGCCACTGCTGATGGCAGCTTCTTCGGGTCTAGGGCCCGTGGGATTGGAACAGAGGCGAGGCCGCGCATGGGCTGATTTGCCCCAGGCCCTGCACCCTGCTCAGGTCAGCTTTGCCTATCAGGGTCAGGTAGCTGCTCCGGGGCTCATGTGAAACTGGTTGGTGTCTGTTTTCTAGTGGGAGATGATCACATACCTCGTCTCTGGACCTGCTTGACTCCTAAGGCTGTTTGTACAGCTGATTCTCTTTAGAAGGATTAAAGGCCGGTAAAACTTTTAAGTAAAAGTGAGACCAAGACACAAAGTCTGTGCAGGACTTCCCCCAAATTTAGGGCTGTTCATACCCCAGGCTTCTACTTTGCCCCATCAAAAAACCAGAGCCCAGACTTGATCTAGGTCTACATCATCATGTCTTCGAGGCTTACAACCCCATCTCTAGCTGGCAAATTGACAGTCCAGGAACCTGAACTCCACTGTGTAATTAGAAATGCCATTCAGCAAAGAAAGGAGCAGGCAATCTTCTTCCTCTGCCACCATCACGTACACACAAGCACCTGCTGTTCAGCTGGCCTCAGTACAAGGAAACAGGTTAGCTACTTGCCTCTAACAATGTGCAGAAAGACAATGACTCCCTCAGTGTGGCCCAGCAACAGTGCAACTCTGCCGTTGGTTTTACCTGGGTATATGTTTAATAACTCCAGGTACAGTATCAAATCTTTGAAGCAATAAAATCTTCTGGAGTCCTTCCCATGAATTGCTCTATCGAGGTTACCCTTTGCCTAGTTAATCTTAAATCAGTGTCCTACCTACACAGGAATTCTCTTTGCTAGTTCAACTTGGGTTGGAAAAGAACCTCACAAACTGTCTCAAACACAATTCCAGCCCCAATCACATCCTCTGTTGTAATATTTCATTGACTTTTTCCCTGCTCAGGAATAGCTTCAGAAGTTTTGGAGAGTCCATAGTAGGACAGTGCTTTATACTATTGGGTTTCCTTCCCATCCATGGGGAGATGACTCCCAGGACCATGGCTGACTTTGCTTTCACCATCAAAAGACCATCCTCGGGAGTGCTACAATGAAGTGTGACAAGCCAGCTCCAGGGACCCAACACACCAAAGTGGGTATAACAGCTTAGTAAAGTACTCAGCACACACCAATAACCATGTCAAAGACAGAGCTTAGGGGGTGTACCCAGCACCCCACTGAGGCACCCACATTATATCTTTTTAGTGTGCAGCACATACTTCTCTAGGGCTCTCCCTAGGAGAGTCTTTGCTGGTGCAAATGCACACTGTGAGGTGGGTGTTGGATGCTGCTGATGAGCATGTTCATTTGTACTCTTCTTTTCTCACCCTACTTTCTAGATTTGGGGTTTTTCCCTAGACAGTCGAAGCAATATGCCACTTCCTTACACCTCACTCCAAGCTGAGGTGTAAGGAAGTGGTATTTTGGTGTCCTGGCTACTGTAAAATCCCTTCTTCTTTTGTTTCTTATGTAACGCTGCTCTGAAATAGCTCATAGGCCCTGGAATTTTTCCCCTCTTCCAAGTGCTTTCATATCTCAGTGGAAAATAGAAGTGGTAACTGAGTTTTATAGCCTGTATATCATCCCTGACAAAAGCAACTATTGCTGCTATTAAACTCGCAAATACACACAAAGCACAGATAGCCATAAAAGCAGGAGGCTGAGGGACAGCTCAGCAACGTGGCACTGCTGAGGCAGGCATTTCCAAGTGCCAGGCTGTGCGGGTCCTTCAAGGCTGATTCCACATATCACAGTTCATTTTGGGGACACTGCCACATACAATGAAGTCCCTTTCCCCCCAGAGAAGTGGAGGGGAGGGCATGATCAAGCATTCATTTAAAATCCTGCTCACCGTTCCTAATTAAGCTGCTTACAAAAGTAAGACCCTATCAATAGTAAGCACAGCAAGAGCCATAAATTACCACCCAAGCCAATAAAACAGCAATAAATTGTCAGCTGACACACGTGGAGTAAACAAGAGTGCAGCTTTGTCAGGCTTTGTATTCACTTTGTTTCACTCAGCAGGACCAGATCCTCAGCTGACATAAAGAAACCTAGGTCTCCTGATACTAAGAAAGCTACACTAGTTTTATGCCAGGATAGACCTGGAAAGACCTAGTTTGGGAAATGAAGGTGATGTGAAAACTAAACTTCCTGAGTTTGCGAGTGGCATTCGTTATGCCATTGGCCTCACTATTTCTGTTCTATTGAGGAGCAGAACTTGCCATGGAGGAATTAGGGGAGGATCTAAAACTACTTAAATGCAACCAAGAGAGTCAAAGTCAAAGATCCTTCTAGCCCTAGCAGTCCAATGAGCTAGGACGCTTGTACACATTACTAGTGCTGTTAAGGCAACACCTCTGCTTGGAGATCATTCTTAGTAAGGGAACATAATGAGCTGGACAGTAACTGCTATTATGCTTATGCTTTTAATGCCCTAGATTTTCTTGAATTCCTACCATAACACATCATGTTTATCAGTGCTTCCTTGTATTTTCAGTTGAAGACTCTCATAAATGGAAAGGAAAAAGCCACAAGGAAGGGCTCTCTCCCCTCCTTTTCTGTAGCCACCGTATCTAGTCTCACAGCATGCACTTCACGAAGAGGAATGAATGAAAAATCCCTGAATGCGTTTTGTATACTTAATTCTCTGCAGCTTTGTCTGGACATACTCCTTTTCACCTTTTAGTTCACACTTCTAGCAGAGTGCCTCATGCACCGTATTCCCGTTTTTGTAATGTCATGCTTTATACTCATCTCAGAAACATTTGTGCAAATCCTTTTAGTAGCAGCAGTAGCAGTAGTAATATTGTATTCCCATTTAATATATACATGTATAATCCACTGGTCAGTGTGTGTTATATGTCCTGCTCTGTGCTAATCTGCAGAGTTCATGAGTTAAATTATAGTCCCAGCCCATGGTCTTGGTCTTTTAGCCTGAGTTGTAGCAGTGTATCCTTTCAGCTCTGGAGGTCCTTGTTTTGAGGGTTATCAGTTAGAGATGTATGAACTGCAGCTGTGTCCCAAGACCAATGCAAGTTGGAAAGAGTCAGAAAGAGAACCCTTGATATTTAATGCAGAGTCCCCCTGCTCTTACCATTTGACAAAGCTTTTCATGTGCTGGGTGGTTATAGACAAACATCAAAATAAACCCTTGAGATCCCCAGTTCAGTTCTGTTCTCCACTTAAGTCATCCCAAGTCATCATTTAGGAAATACTTTTTGACTGATCTATGGTAAGTCAGGATTTATATACAGGGACAGTTCCTTGGAGACATCTTCCACTGCATTCCCAGAGGCATGAGGAGAGAGAAAATGGTTGCAGTTTTGCAGGCTCGATGTTTGCATTTCAGTTCTATTATTTCCTGTATGAAATGTCACTTTTTCCCTCTCAACTCAGGGCAACAGGTACAGCACGAGCACTTGCTCTGTCCCTGAAAGTCTCCCTTAATCCTCCAGGGACCCTAAACAGAGCAGACACTCTTTCTGTAACATCCTTGGCCTCTTTACTGAAACTGCTCATCAAGGTACTGGCAAGAAGCAGATTCCTCAACAGCAGATTTCTCAAAAGAAAAAAAAATCAGAAATAGAAAGTAGTATTAAGGGGCAGGGGCAACACGTTGGAGGTGCACGCGGGTGCACATGCACCCCCTGCGCATGGTGGTGCACCCTCTGCAAAAAGGGGGCCCCTGATTGCCCCTGGCTGCTGCTGACACTGCTGGCGGCGCCTTCTGGTAGTTGCTGACCCATGGTTGGCGCTTGCTATCCCCGCCAGGCTCCTGCCGCCACTGTGCCCCCACAGTCGCCGAGGGCACGCGCTGTTCATGTTAAGGGGGAAATGATCCTTGTCCTATGACAAACCACCATTTGTGTGTTTGCGTGCATATGCTGCATTGTCTGTTTGACTGCATGCTTGTTTATAGTTGTCTATTTGCATGTCAGGGGGGAGTGTGAGACAGAGAGAGAGAGCAGCTCTGTGTGTGTGCATGCAACTGCCTCCTTGAATAAATTTTCAGATTTGTTCATTTACAGATGTTTGCATATTTATATGGGGCAGTATGAATTCGCACTGTACTGTATGTATTTGCTTGACTGTGCATGTTTCCAAGGTTGAATTGTGGCGGTATTAGTGCACCGTACCACAGTTTGCATAAGTTTGCATGTTTGTGTAGGTTAACGGCTAAGTTTACAAGGCCTCTGAAAGCTAAAGTTGTCATCTTTGTATTTGCTTCTTCTGACCAAAAAACACACACAGGTGTGTTTGCAACAAAGGTACCTTGAAGCTTTCAGCTACCTTTGTGCTTCCTGTACATGGTCCTGCCAGGCCTTCTCCATAAAGCAGAGCACCTGCAGGGCTCTCTGACTTATGCTCTGTGGCCCTGGCAGATGTGGAGAGAGAGATGGACTTCAGTAATGCCTGATGAAACCCATCTACCAGGGCTTTCACCAGATTTACCCAGACCTGGGAAGCCTTCTGCCCCCTATTATGAAGGGCTGTTTGCACCCCTTTCCACTGCCAAAGTGATACAACAGGACTTAAGAATCAGGGCCATGATGCTGAGATGCAGGGGCTCCCTGCCCGAACTGGTGCAGCCAGGAAATCCTGTCAAAATGACTGCTCACTGAGAGGCAAAGCAAGCTCATGGGGTTTGTATAACTTCTAGGGGTCTAGGGCTTCAGGCTGCAAACCTTGAGAACGTATGTGAGTCTCTCCTGTACTATATGCTGCAGGAAGATTATCTTTATTACTAGACTGTTATGTTTGCTCAGTTTAGTGATTAAATATCAGTTCAAATCTCTCTCTTCTAACAATGCTGTTTGAAGTCGTGCTGTTTTCGTCTTCATACAAATTGCATGTCCCACCAGGACTGTAAAAGGTTTATTGCTAATGATGGCAAAGCATAGAGAAGCCAAGATAACTTTCCCAGGCTGGGTATTCTGATTGTTTGAATAAGTAAATGAGTGAAGAGCTTTACATGAAACCCATTAAATATCAACTCATCCCAACAGCCATTTGTTCATAGCTTAATGGCAGCTAAAGTCACAAGACCCAGGAGGAGCTCAGGGCAGAAGAACTGAGAAGAACATGATGCCTATGATACAGGCATGTCAGGGGAAAACAAGAATGGCAAGGCTCCCAATGCATGTCAGGGCAAGAACAAAACTATTTAGCCACAGGACTGCAGTGGTTGTGAACAGGGACAGCAAACCGTTCTCACCCACCTAGAGGGAAGCAATGTTAATTGGGCACATTCAAAAAAAGTGTTATGCAAATTAATATGCAAATCAGATGTGGCATCTAAGCTCCAAGCAAGTTGCAGATTGCAAATCACAGGTTGCCCTAGATCCCAGCTCTAGATTAGCTTCTCTCAGAGTTTTGTTTGTCATTATGTTGCATGGTTTATGAGAACACAGGGCACCTAGCACTGGATATTCTGCAGGGGCAGGTTTGGGCAGAAGAAAACAGACCCAAATCTCTCTCTGTACAGGTCTGGGGGTGGATAAGACAGGCAGAAAAGAGGGTACACTTCCCCCAGCAGCTTCTTCAAACAGGACCCACCTGGAGTCCTCCATGGAGGGTTTTCAGAGCTTCTGCTGGTGCTGCGGGAGGATTAGAACAGAAGCGATTCCCTCTCCATTATTCGAATGCAGCTTGCATCTCCCAGCTGGCATGAATCTATTCTAAAAACATGTGCCTTTTCAGGTTAGATATCAGATTGGAAACCTCAGCAAAACAGGTCTCCTTGAGACATTTCCACTACTTCCTCTTTAAATTAATTCTGGAAATATCACGGGCAGGAAACACCTTGGTCTCCTCAGGTCTCCAAACAAGACCACAATGGGGCTCCAACCTGCCTAAGGCCTTTCCCTGCCTGCTATGGTGGCATAAATAATACACAACAAGAGGAAACAAGGAAGGCCAAGGTGCCTGGAAATTTGCTTGTTACACTTCTCAAACATTTTTGCCCATTATAAAACATCTAGAGACTCAGTCTAAGGTCAAGTGGAAACTCAGAGACCAGGAAATTAAAAAAAAAAAGTTGGGCTATTTTTCTTGTGTGGCTTTTTTCATGATTTGTGCATGCCTAGAATTGACAATACTGCTTTTCCTCTCATCCTGATTTGCAAATATAGTGCCATTGTAACTAGGATCTGTAAGAGGAGTGAGAAGTTACTTGAAGAGCTGTGGTTAGACAGCATATCCCCCCAACCCATACTCCATATTCAAAACCAGAAGAGAATACATTTAAATACTACTGGTATATTTCCAAATCAGAGTTGGGTGACAACAGTCTTCAGATTCTAATTAGATTTAGTTTGGGTATGGGAATCAAGAGAAGGCTAATCCAGACATTGAGTTTGAGTTCTTATTCAAGAACACCTGCACCTCAGGAGCAGTTCTTGCCAGATGCCTGGCGTCTTGAATGATAGGAATCTCACACCTTTAGCTAATCCTTGAGATACTTCATCAGCCAAATACCATTATGATGGTTCTCTGCTCTATCTAAAGTAGAACTAGAAAATCCCCCCTTTCAAGTTGAGGTGTGACCTAGAACAAGAAGAAGTTTGTTCAGTTCAAGAGATTTGCCATACATGCCTAAAAATGTAGTGCTTCGAATTCAACTGGATCCGAGTCCTGACCATCTCTTTGAAAAAATCCATGAGTTTAGCTAGTTCTGTTAAACAAACCTAATCCACAAACCACTTAGGAAGAAATATCCAGACATTTATTTATTTATTTATTTGTTTGTTTGAAGTTTAATGGCCAGTTACTCTGGTATATGAGAACAAGACGTAGTGTACATTCAGTGAAACAGCCCACAACAGACAGTACAGAAAATCGCACTGTCCTGGAGCACCCCAAGGCCTCCTCAGAAAATCCTCAAGGTTTGGAAGCTGAGCTCCTTCTCTCAGATTTTACTGCACTGTCTTGCAGTCAGCTTAACTTTGTCCCTCTTTTCCAAATGGCAGCACATCCCTTCAACCTGCAATAGTTGCTTTCAGTGAAATGTGTCTGGCAAGAGCAGTTTGTTGCTAAAATATGTGTTTTCCTATGCTGGAATTCCCAGAATTGTATTTCACTTGTTTGTGCAGGTTTCCTAGAATGACAGTTGTTAAAGTGGCTTTTCAGAAGCAGCAGTATACAAGGTACCTTGTGCATTCGGTTTGCAATAATAACGTGGTTTTGTTGTGATGCCATTTTCCAAAACCATTTCAAGCAGCTCAGATGCTGGACTGAAACAAATCTATCCGGGTCCAAAATGGTTAGTGCCACATAAATAGCACTGCAGAGCGCTGCAAATCTTTTTTCACTAACCAATTAACTTTGAAACCCTGCATTAGTACTGACAGAATGATACCACCAAAGAGGAATTAGGTACTTACATCCTATTGACATCATTCTTTCCACAAAAAACTTCATGATAGAACTGAAAGTATCGAAAGATTGGCAGGACTTGGAATGAGATCTCCTGTAAAACCATCTAAAAGACCCAATGACTGAGACACATTAATGCCCCTGTGTGTACGTTCAAGCTCAGCAGCTGTACACTTACTGTTTTTCCACATCAGCTTGTGGCTACAAAAGCTTTTCAGGCTTATTTTTACTTAATTTGAAGTTGCTTTTCCAAATTAATCAGCAAGTGTATGTTTACTGCTGGCCTGACAGCTCTGGAGGCTGAGAATCACAGCAACCACAACTCAGGCAGTAACAACGTGAGCATCTCACACATTTGTCATGTCCCTAGTTTGGAGCTTCTGGTGCACAGTCTGGATAAGTAGGAACAGATCTTCAGTGGCCATAAATTGGCCCATCTCCATAGTGGCCCCAAATATGGAGCAACTCCTTGAGCTGTTTAAGATGCCATCATCCCTTGCTGAGGAAAGACTGAATGCTGAACTGGGGTGCTAGGCAATGAGAGAGGGAGCTGACATTAACTTCTTTAAAAAACATTTCTAATCATAAGATTTTCAGTACTCTAGATTTTTTTGTTGCTGGTTTGGAACTGTGTTTTATAGTTATTATTGACGGAGAGCAGCTTATGGTCGTGGTGTACAAATACAGAAGAGCCATGGTCTCACAGCTAAAAGGTATTTAGAAAAGTCCTTCAAGTCACTTTTAAAAGCTAACTTTGGTCCTATAATGTGCCTTTTAGGAGGGAGCAAGAGACAATCTTCTCTTACAACTCAGCGAAGATCCTAATTATCTGAGCAGCTGTAAACCTGTGAAAATGCAACAGTCTCTGTCAAGTTTAGTGCCACTTAGAAGAGAGTTTGTTATGGAAGCAGGCTCTGGATCCTCTCTGGTGTTTTTTTATTATCTTTGTGGTCATTAAATGGGTCTGAACTGCAGTGAGCTGCTGCTGTATTTTGGAAGGATATGGATTCCTGTCTGGTTTGCAAAGCCACGTCATAGCCATATAAGGGTACCACCCAGACATGAACATATAGCTGACTCAGAAGATTAACAAGTCAGTATGTGACTGGAAAAACACTCTCCTTTGCATTTCTCTCTGGAAACATCTTGAAAGCTTTCCCAGGGGGTCTCTACCTCTAACTGCTGGTATCCAGTGCTCTGCTAACTGTCCCAATATTCATTTAGGAATATACAAATAAAGGACTAGAAGAGATGTCTTCAGTCCTGCTATCATAGGAACCACTTCATATAACTATGGAAATAGTTATGTTTTTGCCCCCTCGTTTCTACTGGAAGGCTGTTTCAACACGTCCTTGTTCTGCTAGTTACAAACCTTCTTCTAGAGCCTAATGGAATACTCTGAACACAACTGAGTCTAGTTAGCCGCAGAGGGTGGCATTTGCCGAGACCTCTCGATTCCCTCCATAAAGTAAGTTACAGATACACAGACAGATGGTTCTTTGGACTCTTTTTTTCCAATTGCCATTAAAGCAAAGGTTTTCTCAGTTGTTAATAAGACTAAAGAAAGGTCCAGATCCAGCTCTGATTGCAGACTATGAGCCTTTCCACTGGCAGGAGATGGATCGGGCCCAAACAGCCCATCAGTATTTCCAAATGTTGATGTGTCTCAGGGAAAGTCTGCCAAGAGCCAATATAGCAAGTACTGTAAAGACAGAGGAGACGCTGGAAATCTACACAAAATGCCAACACTTCAGAAGAGTCCACAGCAGGAAGTCATTTGCAAAGGGAGAGAGGGTCATTAGCTGAGAGAAACAGTGTAACTGTTTGCTGAGCACTGTGATTATTACACAGTTTTCTAAAAGAGGAGTCTTTTCTGGTAAACATCTGGGAGATAGGAAAGCTGCAGTTAGGCTGCCACGTGTGGGTCGTTCTACTTGCATGCCAGTTACCCTCGGATGATAAAACCTTGACACTGAAGTGCATCTGGACTAAACTAGAGAAAATGATTTTGAGGCAAGTAGGTCTATTTGCCTGGCTTCATTCTGTTTGTCAAACTGTCTCTGTCTCCCTCTGTTGCTTGCAGGGCTGAACTGCACCAAGGATATACGGCAAAAGTACCACAAATCCCCATAGCTGAGGCTCTCTTTGTGAAGATTCTGTGTTTTTTGAGCATTCAGTATTTTTTAGTGCATATTTTTTGAGCATGAAGTATTTTTTACTTCATCCCTTCTGAGATCTCTCTTTTGCAATGACTTGCAGTGAAGTAGTATGATCTGCCTCTTTTCTCCCCAAATGTTCCTATTGATAGCTTTCAAAATCTGGCAAATCTGGAGACTGAGCACAGAGTAAAGTTAGAATGATATACGCAACTGTATTGTAGTGGAGCCTCTGAGCTGCAGCCAGGGCCCCACTGTGCTTGGTCCTGTACAAAGTCCTTAGTAACAAGCCATCCGTGCTCCAAAGAGCTTACCATCTAGGTCAGTGGGGCCAACCTTTTTTGGCAGGTGTGCCACAAATTAGCCCTGTATCTTCCCCAAGTGCCACTCCAGTCCCCTTCTCCTGCCTGATATACTGCTCTGTTTTCTTCTTTCTGCCTTCTCTGGCACTGTGCTGCCTAACCCCTTCAGGATCTGCTACATGCCACACACACAGGCTGCCTGTACTAACTGTGGCCCCCATACGGCAGATGCCCCCCCCCCGCCCCCAATGTAGGCAATGAGGAGTATTCAAAAACTGAAATGAGCCATAAGCCAATAGGAATAAGGACAACTTTAGTGACACCTTCCGATGATTCAAAACAATCCAAAGGAATAAATCAAACCACCTGTAAGTCCCACACCATGCTGTGCCCATGTTAGGAGCTGTGGGAATCTTGTTGGAAAATACTGTAGCCTTTTATATACACAGAAGGCTCCTTTACCCTCAGGGGAAAAAGCAGGCTGTCCTTCCTCAAAAGAAAGATCCAAACCATAAACTACTTCTAAGTAAGTAGTTGACTACTTCCTGGGTTATGCAGTAAGCAAATTGTTACATCTTGTCTCAAAACTGTGTTCAGTCATATCCACTATGTGCATCTCCTGTTATAACACCTGACATTTCTATACAGCCTTTCAGCATGTATGGTGTCCATAATTCGCTGGATGAGTCATTCCACAGAAGGGAGGCCATATCTTCCTGAGATAGAGCTTGAGGGTATAGACTCAATAGTAGGGCTCTTCTGACCAAGTCAAGTTGAACCAGTATCTCCAGCAAAGTGTGAAGGAGTGCTGGGCTACTAGACATGCCAGATTTTAGATGAGCCATGAATATGGTCATGGATGATTGTGTGATGTTGTTTGGTAAAATGAAAGATTAATTCAGACACCAGGCCAAAATCTATTTTATATTACTGAAGGGAGCTGACCTGGTTTTTTCCTGCAACTTCTAGCATTATCTCCCTTTCCTGCTTTACTGAGGTTGTGAGTTATGCTTGGCTAATATCTACAACACATATGTGGTTCCTGAAATTGAGAGACCCTAGAAAAGGTCAAAAGATGATTACAAACTGAGTATGTGTCTTGGATTCCATATGTCATTCACATAAGGCATGAAAACTTCTCTGAAATGTGCAATAATCCTTCAAGATCATTTTATTGTACAGAAACCTTTGCTTCTGATTGGAGAATTCAACTACAGCTCCTGGCCTCAGCTTGCTTTGCTGTTAGCTTTTTTCAGAAAGTCTCTCACAGGCCCAAGGTGATGGTATGGCATTTCCCAATCTATTCAGTCTTTACAAATGCATACTGGTATTTTTCACCAGTGCATTTACCTCAGAGAAGAGTGATTTAAATCAGTATAAAATTGCATGCATCGGCAGATATCAACCTTTGGAAAGGAGGGTACAGATGGTGAGATGCATCATCATATATAAAACAACATCTTTTTATCCAGTTAAAAATAAACTAGAAGCTTTACCGATATGCTAGGGGCCAAGAACTGGATTATTCAGTTTAAGATTGAAGCAAAAAAATTTTCATTGGAATGATTTTAAAACTATCTGTAAGGCTGTGAAATAGGAGCTTCCTTACCAGGGGCAGCTAATAGGCTGCAGCACTGCAGAACAAAGGCTAGCTTGACTGGTAGAACATCAAGACCATTGCAAAGGAGAAAGGGTCATTAACACCTGTAGAATGAGAAGTTTAGAAGAGATCAGGTAGATGATAATGAGGCATGAAGTCAAGGCACTCCCTCAAGTTGGTTTTCAAATCTGGGTGGAACAGGAATCAAAGGGGGTGGAGGAGAGTCCCTGTCCCCCCACTGAAACCGCTTCTGCCTGCAGGGGACCAGGATAATTTACACGGGCCTAACATCCAGTACAAACTACTCCTCCAATATTAATGCATCTGCGGCCTTTGGGAAGGATCTAGGGATCCTTTTGGACAAGCGACTTAACAGGAACTCCCAGTGTGATGCTGCGGCAGCAAGGGCCCTGCACACTCCTGAGGGATATAACCAGGGAGATTTTATCTCCGTAGCAAGCACGTGTCAGATCAGTGCTAAAATAATGTATCCATTGCAGGAAGACCTGGACCCAGGCATGGGCAAACCGGGTGGCTGCCCAGGGCCCAGGCAGAAAGGGGGCCTGAAAATCAAAAAAAAATTACAGTTGCAAAAATAAGTGTTAATATTACGCAAATACGGCACTGGCAACGTTATCAACTGAGAACAAACTATTTAAACACATCGATACCACAGCTGCAATAAAGGTATCTCCGCCGCACTCAGCCCCGCCCGCATCAACTGCCGAGCGGGCAGCACCAGGGGGCGGGGCGGGGCGGGGCGAGGAGACCCTGGGGTGAGGGGCGCACAACACCACTCCCCCGCAGGAAGGTACCATTGACGCGGGGGGAATCTATCCTTCCCTCTCTCCCCTCTTCTATGGAACGTGCCGTTCTAGGCCGGGCGGCCCTCTGACGCCTGGACGCCGTTTCGTCACTTCCTGTTTGGGTGGCAGTGTGTTTCCGGGGTGAGGTGTCCGCTCCCTGGAAACGGCTGCGCCCGGCGTTTCGGTGAGCGGGGTGGGGTGGCGAGGGGCTCCCGGAGGCAGCGCAGAGCCGGGGGCGGGTTGAGCTTCCGCGGGGCGAAGCGGCTGAGCCCCCGCGGCCTCTGTGTGACTGCCCTGACCCGCATCCCGGGCTCTGCTCCCCGTCAAGGAGCAGGCTCCGCGCCGGGTCTTCTCCTTGCCCGTCAGCGAGGGGCCTGCCAGGCCCTGCTCCCCGCGGGACGCCTTGGAGGTGCCCGGGACGGGCAGCACCTGGGTCGCTGCTGCTTGCAGGAAGCATTTTCCTTTCCTGCATCTGCCTCGCGGCTTCAGCCTGCGCCGCGGGAGCTCGCAGCCTCTTCAAGCGGCGCCTTTCGGAGCGTGGCGGGTCCCGAAGCAGTTGCTGGATCGAGGGGTGGGAGTGATTGAAACCTGCAGCCAGCCCCTGCTAGAATTTTGTAGCGAGGTGTTTGAAGCGTGATCAGTTGTTCGTCTAGACTTCAGCTGTGTTGCGAGAGGCCCTAAGGGTTTCAGCCGCCAAGTTCTGATGCAAACTCATTTCTGTGCCTACTAAAAATCAAAAAATTAATAAAGCCCTCCTCACGTTGTTCCATCCTAAACTTCCTTATCAGCGAAAGCTGCCGTGGTTCCCCTGCTTTACCTGTGGCAGGTTATGGTGTTAGGCAGGAGTTGTCTTATGTAGAGTTTGGGTAGGGATGGTTCCCTCTCTGGCCGGGGGTTGGACTTGAGCAGTGTTTTTCAACCCGTGGTTCACACCCTAAAAGTGGGTCGCAAGAATATATGAAAGGGTTGCAAACAAACTGTAAAAATGGATTCTCCTTTAAAGGAGACAAACATGGGAAACCATAGCTTTTCCTTTGCAGGCTGGCAGAGCTGTGAAGGGCTGCTTGGGGCCCCCCTGCCCCACACACTGGGGTGCAGGGGGGAGTGGGTTGGAAGTGAGGAGCACTCAATGTTTACAAATGGGTCCCGGTACAAAAAAGTTTGAGAACCACTGGACTAAATGACTTCTGGAGGTCCCTTCCAGCCCCACTTTTCTATGATTCTTCTGAGAAGATTGGTTTCCACCCCAAACTAGCATAAATAAATGATCTACAAGTCTAAGTCTGAAAGAGCCAGAATTAAGATCCAAGAGTTCCTGTCCCCCTGCCACCAAGTCCTGTGGGTGTTGTTAAGCAATTTACCTTCTCTATGTCCTAGTTCCCTCACGTCTTGTATTACAATAATGCTACATTTATAATCGGGGGTGTGTAGGATGGCATGTCATATGCGGCATTTTGTTTTTTGACAGACATCCTGCTAACTAATGTCAGGGGACAGTGATTGTACCAAAACAAGCCCATCTGTGGGGTCTCCATCAGATAATGAGTTTCTACCAGATCGGCCTCGGTATGTGTGCATGCTGTCTCCTGACCTTGTTGCCAAGGCTCGGGAAGAGCTCCAAGAGAAACCTGAATGGAGGCTCCGTGATGTACAAGCCCTTCGAGACATGGTGTGTAAGGACTATCCAACACTGGGCACCTGTCTGGACGATGCTTTCTTGCTAAGGTTCCTTAGAGCCAGGAAATTTGATTACGATCGAGCTCTTCAGCTTCTGGTGAACTACCACACCTGCAGGAGGAGTTGGCCTGAGGTTTTCACTAACTTGAAGCCATCTGCAATAAAGGCTGTTCTAGAATCTGGCTTTGTCACTGTACTGCCTCACTTAGATCCTGAGGGACGCCATATTGTCTGCATTCGTCCAGGTATTGAAGTGCATGAATCAACTAGTTAGAATTAAGATTTTGTGTGTCTTTGAAATGTTTTTGAATGCATCAGCATCACTGTCATGCTTGTGGACAGCGGTTTTCCTTGCAGATTGCACAACTTTGTTTTCTTACAACATTTGAAACGTTAATTTCTGAAAAGGGACATTTTTTTTCATTTCCCGCTTACATAATTTATTTTCCTATTTTAGCAATAGCGGCAGTTGAGTTAAACCAAATAATACAGCGAGGTGGAAATGCAAATACTTTGTGGCTCAGGAAGGAATATGAACATGTAGTCAGTCAGGCTGAGATAGTGATAGTCCAGCTTTTCTCCACCTTAACATGTATCACTTCCAGTAACAACAAGTTGGGAGTTGTAAGTGGAGAGGGGAGCCTGGAACTTTTACTCCAGTCTAACCATCATGAATATGTTCCTGGTGCTGCAAGGTTCGCTGTGAACTTGTTTTTGTCCTGTTTCTCTTCCAGTACAAAAGAGAAAGTAGGGGTGAAGTAGGGGGTTCTTACGATTATTGACTTTGGTCCTTGAAGTAAACTTGAGTTGCTTGTCTGTCAGCTGACTTGAGAGAGGCTGTTTTAAAGTAGCACAGTAGTTATTAGAAAAATGTTTTAAGAGACCTGGAAATATATACAAATTATTTTTGAAATGTGTCGTGGTTTACATTTACTTTCCAACTCACCATCGGTGTCTTGTAACCTTAGACAGATGGATACCCAGTCATTATCCGATTACTGAGAACATTCGTGCCATATACTTAACATTAGAAAAACTCATCCAGTCTGAAGAGACCCAAGTGAATGGAATTGTAATCCTTGCAGACTACAAAGGAGTCAGCTTATCTAAAGCATCTCATTTTGGTCCTTTTGTAGCCAAGAAAGTGATTGGAATTCTTCAGGTAAGGCCTGAACTGGTGGCTGGGGTGGACAGGAAGTCTTATGCACTGTACAACCAAATATCTCTAAACTATATTGTAAAAAATCTTCTCTGCCCCTTAGGATGGTTTTCCAATTAGAATAAAAGCTGTCAATATCATAAATGAACCTCGCATATTCAAAGGCATTTTTGCTATCATCAAGCCCTTTCTGAAGGAAAAGATAGCAAACAGGGTAAGTGTACATGCGTCTCTCACTGTTGAACTTAAGCTCTTTGTGGCTACTGAATGTAAAAAATGTTGAAAAAGATCGAACTGGTGTCATCACTCATTGCCTGTCAATGGTGTCATACTTTTTATTTTAAACTAGCACAGTATTAGAGAGACTACTCAGTAGGATTCCTTGCAGCACTGAAAGAGAATGTGGGAGAAGGGCTTTCTTTGTTACATACCCGTGCTATGTCCTGAAGGCAGTAAGGAGATGTCTTTGTGTTAGTGTTTGCTCCCATTAGTGCACTCTGTCCCCTCGCTCTCATTCCCTGTGCACCAAATCCTAGAAATACGACAGTGCAGCTGCCCTAGAATAGCTCTGAGCATGTGCCCAGCACTAATCTTAAGCTGTCTATTTTGAGTGTGCTTGTTTGCCAACTCAGAGGGCACTGCATAACAGAGCCACCTTAGACGGACCCTGAGTACATGCATTGTTCAGCTAACAACATTCCATTTGTTAACTATTTCTTTGGAACAGAACATCTTCTGAGTCATCCTTTTCCCCCCTCACCCCTTATTTTTCCTTTCCTTTTCAAAATGTTATGGTGGCAACATTCTCACCAGACAAGTAGCAAGAAATTCACCTAGAGTTGGTTGATTCTTGTGCTTTATTTGCAGAGGGAGTTGAGAGCTGTTGACTCTGTCCTCCTAGCCTTGTGAATGTTTGTAGACTCAAACTGACCTTGCAACCCAGCAGGATAACAAAACTGGAAGCCTAATTATTGTGACCAGGCTTTACTGAGTTCATCCTCCATAAGGCCAGACTTACAAAGGGGATCGAACTGATTTCTAACCTTGTTTGCACGGTGCTGTATCCTATTTATGGTCAGTGAAATTTGCAGGAATCCTATAAGCAGAGGCCTCTATTTCAAGATGTTCTTTTTGTTAAATAGGGAAATGGGTTTTTGCTGTTTTTCCTACTGAGCTAACTGCAGCTTAAAAAGGGCATCATTAACAAGCTGAAAAATTGTGCAATTCACATCTAGTTTTTAAATATCTTCCTCAGTTTTTTCTTCATGGCTCTGACTTGAACTCTTTACATCAAAACATTCCCCAAATGATCCTTCCTGAAGAGTATGGCGGGACTTCAGGGAAATTGGACATTTCTGCCTGGAATGAGTTGCTGCTGGCCTCAGAAGAGGATTTGCTGCATGACTTCTCTCAGCTGGTTCTCCCAGGTGACAGCTTACCCTGTGAGACATTGGTGAGCGGGGATGCTGGTGAGAAACAGTGTGATGACTCTCTGCGAGGTATGAAACCTCAGCTCTATTACTGTTACTGACACAGCTGAAGGAAGCTTCCTAGAACTGTCAAAAGCTACATACCCTCTCATGTTCTGAGAAAAAATAGTAGTTCTGAATTCTGCCTGATTCCTAAACCTGTAGTTCATGAATAAGCTGCAGAGGCACTTTACACTGGAACCAAAGCAAGCAGCCATGGGTAAATAGGGGCAAGGCAGACTTTACTGAGAATCTAAGCAACAGGGCACATCATTCCCAAGCTACCTGAAGTGTTGTAGATTTGTTAACCCCAGTGTGAGTGATGCAATCTGGTGCATTCCTCCTAATAACAAGACACAAATAACTCATGCTTCTGTGAACCTAATAACCTCTCTCTCATGGGGGTAAAAGGGCAGAAAATATTTGCTAGTTTGGCACCAAAAACTATAGCTTTGCCTTTGCCCTCTGCAAAGTGTAGCTCTGTCAGTGGAGGTTGTCAGAAATGTCAAATGCTTGATCCTGTCTGTGTGCTAGCACATCAGGATCAAGCAGATGTATCAGTGCTTCTTTTTGCATGTTTGAATAAAGTTCTTCTCTCAGATCTGTGGACTCCACAGTGTTGGTGCTTCTCTTCAATACTGCGTGTGCAGGTTTTCCTAGCTGTACCAAGTTCTGCCCAGTGGATTTGAAAGGAGAATTTTACTCTGACTTCAGAAAAATGTGGTAACTTGTTCCAAAGTAAACTATAGTCACACGCAAATTCCACTTACAGAGAGCCAAGAGCCTTTCAGATCTTATATCAAATAGCATTGTTTTCAAGAGGATGCAACTTTGAATACTGACAGCAATATAGGACCAAATGAAAGGGACTGAGATCACTCACTTGCGTTAAGCATGTGTCACACAGTTGCTGTTTCCTTCAGCTAATTGTGTTAATCCCCTGCCTTACTTCTAAAAGGACATCCAAAGTTGTTCTTCAGTAAAACCTGTGGGAAGATTTTGTAGCAGTCAACATTAATGTATAGAAGGCAATATTAAGAATGAGAAAGCAAGGTGCTGCTTTAGATATGTTACTCTGGGTAGAATTTTTAAATCCAAATCTTTGCAAACCAAATGCAGACAGCGTATCTTAAAAGCACATTCTCAGCTTTATTGTAAAGTATGGTTTTGTTCTCTGTATGGCTTTGTTTGTCCTGGTTTGAATAATTGCATTGCCATTTTGATTTCAGCCCTATTTCTTTTTGGCTAGCAGGTTCTTATGAGATCACTTTTGTGATCCTTAACCATAAGCTTTGTGGTCCTGTGCTTTAGATTCTTACACTGAAGTTGGGCCTGTTGAATGAGGTCAAGGTGTCCTGTCTGAGTATGCTATTCCTGACTCCTCTTGTTCCTTCTTTGTCATTGTATTGAATTGTAAATTAACTTGGAGCACATTCTCTTTGCACATGATGTTGTGCGCAGTCAAAATAGTGCACAAGTGAAACCTCACAGGATATGGAAAGCACACCCAGCCATTTAAAGGGTATTTCAGTGGACAAGAGCATTGATTGTAACTGAACACCTCATTTTCATTGCACTTTTTAATGGCTGGAATATTTTGGTGGGAGGGAGTGGGAAGGAAGGGAGGGGGATTTTACCTAGTGCCAAGGGTGAAAAAGGGATTAGTTGTCTTGATGTAAATGTGAAGTATGAGGTCTCATAGTGTTGGGACGTCTTTTTCTCAGTGTGCCAAACTGTGCTTTTTTGATTGTCTGTCTTTTTTTCCTAGGTTGCAGCACAACATGGCTTTGTGTTGCCAGAATGTTTTGGGGGAAGGAATGGATGAAGGGTGTCATGGCACCCTGACCTGGCACAAGCAGAGTTTATTATAGAGCTGAAGGAAATGCCAGCTCTCTTTCTAAAGCAATATGAGATAGGAACTAGATTTTGGAGGGAACAAAATAGAAGGTGTTTTCCAGCTGGTATCTTGCAGCTTCGGTGGGACCATGAATTTGGCATCCTTCCACCTCAGCAGAAGCATTACCAGGCTACCTCTATCATCATGTGGAAGCCTGGGAGTTGTTGAGAACCTATGGTGAAAGGAATAAAGCTCTCCTTTCTTCCTTTCATGTTTTAAGTATGAGATTTTTCTCCTCCCTTCCATCACCGCCCATACCTTTTCTTTGGGGAAAATATCATGAAGCAGATAATCTTGTTAGATGGGAAAAGTTTATTCCTGTCATCAGCCTTAATCTTGCAAGCCTGCAACTCTTGAAAAACAGGCAGAAATGCCATGTGCGCTAGTATCTGCCTCCATTTCTGAGCAGCATTTTCTTCTCAAATCTGCAGTGTAGTATTTGACTTCTGCATTCTGCCCTACATACAAGCTGCTTGGGCTTGTTGCAGAGGTTAGTGCAGCTCTCCAACTCGGGAAAATATCAAAATGAAATATTGGTGCTTTAAATCTTAGCTGTTAAACTGCCAGAAAACGGAATGAGGAATTTGCATGATTTGAGTGCCTTTCATTTGCCTGATCCACCACTCAAAAAAAATTCCAGGGTGTACAGCATTTGTCCTTGAATTGGACATGTGACAAGTTCTGTTCCTTGTTCATGATGTTATTTTGACAGATTTCCCTTTCTAGAGGAGGTCTTTAGCACCACTTAGGCCTCAGGCCAGTGAGGAAAGAAGCTCTGCATGAGAAACTCGAATCCTTTCTTAAAAACAGTGCGTTAGCTTGGTGAAAAGCCACCTGTAAGGAAACCAGGCAACCCAACCACCCATGAGGAACCCATGCTTATGCCCTCTTTTTTCATGCCTTGTAAATGGTAACAAGACTGTATTTTAGTTGTGGCTTCACCAAGCAGAGCTTTCCTGCTGGGAGAAAAATAAATGGGCTGTTTTGTTTTGGCTTTATCCCTCTTAGTTAAAATACTTGTGGTCACCTCACTTGCCTGTTTCCCATCTAAGGAACTTTTGTTCCTAGAACTGGCTGCTTTGGACTGATCTAGAGAGATGCAGTGGATATAGGAATTGGTTATTCCCTAAATATATCTTTTAAGATTCAAATTATGGGTTTGCTATCACTTCAGTAGAGCATAAGCAGATGAGACATAATACTTTCTTCATTACCATCATCTCTCATCTTTCCTAATTCTCTCTCTGTGGTAGGTACTTTACCTGCTTTCCTATAGAAAGTATATCTGCAAGAGTGTACAAAGCTGTATGAGATAGCCCTGAGACCTGTTTCTCATGTAGGAAGCAAAAGATTGAGCTAGCAGGCCAGTAGCCCTTTTGCCAGAGGTGATGGTACCAAAAAGCAAAACATTGGATGTTATTTGACAACAAATCTGTACTTCATCTCTCATGTCTCCATCTGTAATGGAAATAGGGAGCAAGAGTACTGAAGAATCTCTTTTGCAGTATTAAAATTAATCTCACATTGTTTAATTAGAACTTGAATTCTGTGGGAGGCCAGTTGATGAAAACCTTGCATTACACAAGCAGTTTTAATCCAGTTTGGGCAAATAACTTGGAGAAAGGTGTTCAAACTACCGTGGGCAACCTTAACTATCTCATGTGGCATTAAGACAAAGGTTAATTGTATACTGTAAATAAAACTACTTGAATTTATAGTCTTGCAAATGGGAGTTATGAACCCTGAGGTCTTCAGGGAACGGCTGGGGGTATGTGTCTTCTGTTAAATTCTTTCATCAGTTTCTTGGCAGATTTGTCATCTACAAGATTGGTCAAGCTAATAATTATTTTGCCTTTTGTTTGTAAGCAGGCCTAAAGGTGTTGGGCTAGGTGTACATCTGTTAATTGAAAAAAAAAGTTTATTTTTATATTGCATTTTATAAAATGGAGTGGTTAAATGTGTAATTTTATTATGCATGGCTGGATATTAAAAATTCTACTGTAACAACTTCTAGTTTGATATATCTTGTGTGCATTTGCCACACCCCTTTTCAGATTAGTTTTAATAAACATCACAGACATACTTCTTAAGGTGCCACCAGAAACTCATTTGTTTCAGATTCCTTTTCAAATATAAATATAAGCTTTACATTTTAAGTTGTGTAAATCAGTGTGAACTGCTATTAATTTCTAGACTCTTCCTCAGTGGAAAGTTGAAAATAGAAGTTCTGAAATTCCAAATCCACTGTCACAGTGCAAAGACTTTGCGATTTGGAAAAGAAACTAAGATAGAGACAGCTTAGGGAAGAGGACCTGGAATCCATAGGAGAAAAGATTGATTCAGTTCCTACACTCTAGAATGCAGAAGAGAGTATCAAAAGACACTGGAGAGACGCACAGGTTTTGTTGGAATCTGTAGTTTTGTGCTACATGGAACTAGTGAAAAACAACATTTCCATTTTAGAAAAAAAGTCATCAGGTTTGTTTTTCACCCCCAATCAGTGTGGAATGCTCAAAATTGCAACTTCCTTTTCACAGACTAAAAACTGAGTCAGCGGATACCAGCCCCACATGGCCTGTGCCTTTATCCCCCCTTTGAAAAATTTCCAAGTAATTTTTCTTCAGGGAAAGATGGCATGATAAGTGAGTGGTGGGAGATTGTCCTCTGTGCCCTACAGAGTGACACTTTATCTGGAAGCGCAGTGGTATTGTGGCACATCTGGATGTGGCTTTCCACCATCACAGAAAGTGTGACTTCTTAATCCAGATGTGATGGTGGGGACTTCAGGAGCCCTGTATCAGATTCCCCACCACTGGACTGGTTTTCTGCCTCCCTTGCATGATCAGATACAGGCTCTGCTACCTTATCCAGTGCCTATTCTGGAGAGTTAGCAGTTGTACATGAAGTCAAGAGTGCAGTGGCATGAGGTGGTTGCAGCACTGGAGTAGGCAAGGCAAGTCTAGAAGCATCTCTATATCTACGTGAAAGAGCAGAGGGAACAGTTCTTTCAACAGCAACTGAAACAGCCCCAACTTAGGGCTTATCTTACTCCTGAGCTTTTGGGCCCGGGAGAAAGGGTCTGTCTTAACCTGTCTGTTAATTGGGAACTAGGACTTATAATGCTGCTACCTCATGCTGGCTTCCAGCTCCACACAATGCAAATATGCACGTTAGTGTAAAGTACCCAAAACCACTTTTAACACCTGCTGCTCTTCCTCTGGCCCTGATCCTCCTCCTGGAGAAGCTGTGAAGAGTCCATCAGTATTTATGGTCAGTATCTGAAATGGCTTTATCCACATTTTGCTCTTTCAGTGGCAGGGAGTGGGGGGAACAAGGGAGGCCTGTGGGATCAGTGATCTTGGGAGCTATGCTGAAGGCCCTACTAGTCATCCATCCAAGCTGGAGAAGAGGACACCAGCTAGAGCCAGGGCAGGTTAAGAGCAGTTCACTGTCCCTCTCAGCGCATGTGATGAACAGCAGGCCAGCCACCCAGCCTCATACAAGCTACATTCCAACAAGTCACTGGACTACCATAATGTATACGCAGATGACCCAGAATCACTCTAAAGTCCCCACAGGAACCAAATACCTCCCCCTCACTTACTCCACTTTCATTCCCTGAGATTTCTACACAACCCAGTCAGAGCAGCTGGGAGATTTATGAAGAGAGTCTCTGACCACAGAACATGGTGTTGTTCGCTCATTAGAAAGAAATCAGGGAAAGAAATGAGTGAAAAAGGCAAATTGTGTGTCATTCTCCAACCCCCAAACTAAATGCAGCAGTTAGTTGGTTAGAAGAGGCAGCACAAGTCATTCAAAAATCATTTAGCTCATGCCAAAGTAACATTCTTCCCCCTTGATGCTATGCAGGGTGGTTCTTCCTTGTGTTGTAGCACTACAGCCTGGGGCTGACTGTGCTCAGAGGCTGCTATTTCAGCCAGGCAAGGTTCTTTGAGTAGATGTGATATCATTTATTAGACCAACTAAGTAGCTGGAAAAAAGTTCTTAGCAAGCTTTCACATGCAGTCACCCTTCTTCAAGCATAGGAAGTCTTTGGTGCCATTTCAGCCACCATTTCTCACTTTTTCACCTGCTGTTCCCTGGGCTTTCTTGGTCTCTGAGGAGGAGAAACCTGTTCCAATTTTGCATGAAGATTTTAGTAATACTGCTTTCTTAATAGTTCTCCACCCTGATGCCTCAGAGATGGTGATCTTCCACAGCAGACGTGACACACCAGGGATTGCATAGTGATATCACTTTGTTCTCAGAAGTGGCTCTGCAGCAGGTATAGCAAGGAAATTACTTGTCTGATCCCTCTGTCAGCCTCACTAACCAGCTTACACAATCTGTGACAGTCAAAGGCCACAAATGGCTTTTTCCTGAGCAGATGTGAAGCACTGCAGACATGACTTAAGTACCCATCCACTCAACAAGGTCTCTTGATGTCAGCTTTTCCTATTGACTCTCTTTCCTCACCAATACCACTAACAAAGAATTGTGCATGTGCAAGATAACTCTCTGTTTGAGATCATAACCAGGAAGGCCAATTCATGACCTTAAGAAGAAACACAAATGTTAAGAAAAACTTAAGGATGTGATAGCAGGACTGGAACCATGTTCAAGTGAGAATTCAAACTAACAGCTATAAGAATAGCAAGAATTTAAGATGAAAGTCTAAATATTTCACAACTATGTTACCTCAAACCTCATGCTATGAAATTGTTAGTGGAGCAGTATAAAAGTCTACAAGGTGAAGTAACTCAGCTTACTTTGCTGGTCTCTGATTCAACATACAAGTTAATTTCATGAAATGCTGCAATACAACTCAAAGAGGATTAGAATGAATATAAATTAGCATGGCAGACCACTCTGTCTTTTAAATCGCATGACACATTGCTTTATCTATTAACATACTTTTAAGCACATACACATCCTCTTGGATCTGAGGAACCACCCCAGCTGCTGTTATTAACCATCCTTTTATCTCCTGTGGCATTTTGAATCACAAAAATGTTCTTTGCTTCCTGCATTTGCCAGGAACAGAGTTCAAGAAAAGCTCTATACAATTAAAAATCAGTATTTTATTCAAATGAGTTTACAGTGCAAATGTCTCAGATGCCAATATTGATAGCTGTGTGCACTATTGCTTATAAGCATGCCATACAAATAAGCAGAAGAAACAAGCTTTGTTATTTTTGCAGCATGATCTTCATTTTAAGGTTTCTGTTTGTTTTTTTGTTTTGTTTTGTTTTTGTTTTTTACAAACAATCACATATGCCCATCAGCAAAAGAGAATATTTGGCAAACTTACTAAATCAAGAAGCAGCGTCCATAAAATTTGCCTCTTACAAACAAGCAATCTAGAAGTTTCTTCTGGAATAAACAGGACCTGCAATTAACAGCTACCCAACGTCACCACTTTGTTTTCCTTGAATGAATGCATAAGCTTCTACCCAGAAACAGAAAGACAGACAAACATTTGCAGTGGAATGTAGAAACAACTGTGCAGTATGGCTTATGCTTCCATGTGGACCATTAGTACACCAGTGCAGTGCGGGGAATAGAACTTGTTCTTTAAAATATATTACTTTGGGTTTAGCAAACATTATTCTTCCTCAATATTTTCTACTGGGGCTATTGGTTAGTAGAGTTTTTTTTCTTCCATGCTTTAACAGCACAGCTGTTGTAGGTTTTTAAAAATGTGTTAGTAAGCAAATTTTACTTAGGCAGCAGGTTAAATAAAAACATATTGACATTAATATAGCTTAGATCATGCATCAAGCATTATGTGATCGATCAGGTTTCTAACCACCTGCAGGTAGTTTCAATATGGGGTGGGGGAGAAGAAAGGTACTATATGCCTTAGTTTCAGAAAATAACTGAAGCAATTGCACAACCTTTTGGCTTTCAAAGGAGGCTCACACACTTCCACAATCTTGGACAAACCCAAAACATTTAACTGAAGTCTCGATTTGTAAGGACAAGAGGAGCCATTAGTGTCCAGGCATAAAGGAGGAGGCAGACCCAGCTTGAAGTTATCTTCACCCACACAGCCGGCCACTTGCTTGTCATAGTTTTAAAGTCTGCATCAGGGCTATAATGGAAAAAAGAGTTGATTAGTGACCCAAGCCAATGGATATAGGCAAACACCTGTTCTCACCTCCCTCTCTAAGCTTCCGACTTTTAAGATGCAACACATTTAGGACATTCTAACACTCTGTACCCAGTCTTGTAAGTCAGGGGTTCCCAACCTTTTCATACTGAGGGCTGCAAACTCACTCAAAGAATTCTGGTGGACCAGGTACAAAAACAGTATTATTGACATATTTAAATTATTTTTTGTACATTGCGGGGATAGCAAGAGAAGCTGGGTCTGCTTGGTAAGTCTGTTGTGGGGGACAGGGCACGAGGGGGCATAGATACAGGTCCCAGTGGTGGGGGAGGGAGTGAGGCTGGGGCAAGGGCTGCCCAGCTGTGACAGGGCACCAGACTGAGCTGTGCACAGGTAAGGGGCGGCTCCTGAAAATTCCCAGGCTCCTTGCAGGGGTTTCCTCCCTCCTCAGCAGCTGCAGCCCAGGCTTGCACACCACCAGGGCAGCTTCTTCCTCCAGTAGTCCCAGCACTGAATTCCCCACCCCACACCATGCAAAGCAGCTCTCAGCCTGCACTGTACAGCCCTGCAGGTATTTGCTGCTGGGCCCCTGCACAGAGCAGGTGCTGCCAAGCTGCTTGCCCCAGCCCACCCTGCCTCATGCAGATCTGGGGGCATGCACCCCGCCCAATACCCTCTCAGGGTGCATGCCTCAGCAGAAGCCACCCATGCTGCCCCAGATGAACTGTGGCCTCCCTCCCATCACACCACACCAGACTTAAAAGCTGGACACAGCCAGGGCTGCACCAGGCTACACTCCAGGCAGGCAGTGGCAGTGCTGGGAGCAAAGGCTATCAGGAGGCTGCAGCCACCCAAAAATTCACTGTAGCCCCTGCTCCCAGTGCTGCCACTGCCTGCCCAGAGTGCAGCCCAAACCCAGCTCACTCCACCACACACAGATATGGGGGCATACGCCTCCCCCATGCCCTCCCAGACAAGCAATGGGGGCTGCCATATGGATGGGCTGGACGAGTGGTGTGCAGCAGTGGAAGCCACCTGCACATCCCGGACGAGCCACAGCTCTGTCCTGCGCTCTACCCAGAAACAGTCCAGCGCTGTCTTGGCCCCAGCCCAACCCGCACAAATCTGGGACCATGCACTCCCCCCATGCTCCTCCAGGGTGTGTGCAATGGCAGCAGCTGCCCGGACCTCCCAGACAAGCTGCGCCCCACGCCTGCTCCAGCCCCAGCAATCCCACTCCCCACCTCTACAGGAGCAGGACTAGTGCCACGGCCTAGCAGCCAACCCTCTTCCAGCTTGGTACCAGGCCTGGGCCTGGTGGTTGGGAACCGCTGTTGTAAGTGATCACCTAAAGCAACCACAAGAGGTCTCTGTCCACAACTGTACATGTCTCCTGCCACCCAGTACTGAGCATATTCCAGCCTATGTTCTTACCTGTACCAGTTAGTAAGAGTCATCATGATATACAGAGTGGCAAGGAACAGCATGAAGTGAAAGAAGGCATAGCTATACTGAACTCCTTCCTTCTCGTTGTCTGCAACACGGCGGACTACTTCTTCTCCAGCTCCACCACTTGTCCCCACACCATCTTCCAGGATGGCACTATCACTTCCAGACAGAGTTAGCTTGCTCACCTGGCTGTTACTGGAAGAGCGGATGCTACAAGAGACCCAAAGAGAAAACTATTAAAAATCTGCATTTAAAGATCATGGCATTTAAAAGTTGTTAGAGAACACAATGCCTAAGCAAGACATGTTGCAAATTCTAGTGATATTGTTTGTTCCTTTGGAAAAGCCAACAATCTATTTCCATCCATGCTTCAGAACAATGACCTACTCTTTGAAGACATAACACATGGGACCTGACACCCTTCTTGGTCATCTAGTGTAGTAAAAAGCAACAGGGGCTCCAGCTGCTACAGGATCAGGCAATTCACTCAGATCCCAGCTAGCATGGGTGGAAACACTGTGCTGTGCTGCATAACCTGTCAGGTGAGGAAAATACCTTCCCCTACATACATCTGGGTTTTTTAGTGTGGTTTGGATATGTCTGTTCAAACACAGCTTTTCTACTATTCGTTTAATGACTAGGCAGCATTTTTTCATCCTCTAACCCTTCATTATCTTACAGCCTATTTAAGCTTCCACCCTTTTCCCTTTAATGAATTAGGGGAACTGGGGCTGATGCAGCCTGTATCTTCCCAGGATATAGAATGTAATGGTAGTAATCCATTTTTTGTTTCATTTGCTCACAAAGTCAACAGAATCTGCAATCCAGGTAAATTTCATTCACAAACCAAACCTCGACAACAAGTTGGCAAGACATTTAAAGTAATTCAGGTCTTACCTAGAATATAAGAGACAAAAGACAAAGATAAAAAGGCCCAAAATGCTCTGTGCATCCCACCACTGCAAGGACTTTGGTGGAGCTGGAGTGGCAGGTATGACGGTTGTGTTAGGTGGAGCTATTGTGGATGTACTTATCTGCGTGATGATGTTTAACAAACTCGGGTTACAGCTTCGATCTGAAAAAGGTTCGAGACACCAACAGAAAGACAAACTTTGATATCAATTTGTCTCATCTTTCATCAGCCAAGTTCCCTCTGACCTACTCTGGAATTCCCCAAAAGCCTAAGTACCAGGAAGGTCTTTCATCCCTTTACTTGATTAGACTGGGCAAAAATATTTCATAAAGCATTTATGGTTTTGCAAGGCTTCCCACTGCTCAGTTTTGGAAACACTGAGGCCATCAGAAACAGCCTGAATTCTGGACTTGACAAATGACTAGTAATAACACAATCACTTATCACAAATGTGAAACCCACCAACAGACTGTTTTAAGAATGGAATAACCAAGACAAGTGGATGCTTACCTGGCTCATTAGACATGGCTGACCAAGTGAGATACATGGTGTATAGAGTGATAATAGAAGACTGCAGAAGGCCAGAGCGTGGCTGGTTTTCCTGTTTAAAGACAAAATGCCCTCCTTACAGTCAAAAAGGAAGAATTTCACACATAGAAATCTTAATTCCTACAGATTTGACTAACGTTTAATGGTCAGCAGAAAATCCTTCAGACTTTGAAATTAAGACTACGTACGACAGCAGACAATGCAGGGGCCACAGGGCAAGGACTGTAAACTGGTAGGTAATGACCAGTGTTCTCCACTTAGACAGAAAGAGCAGCTGATGGCACATGTTTATTCCTTCTGACCCATGCATGCAGAAGTTCACAGTATCTTGATCATCAGTTTTTAGTCAGTCTCTAATGCAGACTCTAACTGTAGCAGGTCTACAAACACAGTTCAAACAAATGTATGAGTGATATCCAGTAATACCCTACTGTAGATTAATAAAGTGATTCAAAACAGGCTTGGGGGATGCACTGGAGCATCCAAACCTGAGATCTACATGTATATCCAATAGTCTGCAAAAGGTGTCTGAATAGCAGCACTAAGTGCGGCGATGTTCCATTTGATATACAGGCAGAAAGATTAGTTCTACTACAGATGCCAACACAAGCCACTAAGGAATTTGCCTATTTAGAATGGCACTGAGCTAATTTCTATGCTCAATTTGTACATGAAAAACCTCAGGAGGACCAAAAGGCAAAATTAGAATTTGTGGCAGCAACATAAACAATTAATACAATAAAAACTTGATATCAATTTGTCTGGCAACTGCTTTCAACTAGGGCAAAGGTTCATGTGTCTTCTTTTCATGGTGAGGAACATGTTAAAAAGAGTAACATTTTAGAAACACCGAAGTAATTTGACAACCTAAGTCTTACTGAAGTATATTTCAGATGAACTGGAGAGGTCATAGATTTCAGATGCATGACAGCACAACATCCAAGGCAACCACAAAAAAAAAAGGTTGCATGGAAAAGCATAATTAGTAAATAACTGGGTGCACAGTACTTCAGCTGTCTTTATTGTAATGCTTGAAACATGAACAGTATCTTGTGACAAACTGACTTTCTAAAGATGCCAGCAAGTTGTCCATTGTCCACAGTTTAGTAACCACAGCATTAGGCTGTTTAGAAATAAGCAGAAAGCACAGAGTAGAGGAAGCTTGTCTGGGCTACAAGGCCTCCGCTATTGCTATGCTGACAAAGCCACCTAGTGGAGAGTAGAAGTGTAGACTGATAGTTTTCCTGGACAACGGATATTGCTTGCCCATGCATCCCAGTCAACAAAAGCACACTAGTGAGAATGCAGCAAGGGTGGCAATTTTGTCCATGCAGCTATGCTGACAAAGTGCTGTAGTAAAGACCTGGTCAGATGCATCAGATGGAATAGATAAGTATATTTTCATTGCTTCCTGTTACAAGCAAGATTTTTTGCAGACTATCTGCTGAAGAACTGAACTTAGAAGCCCACAAAAATATTTAGTACCTGAACTTTTGGGAGGATAGAGATGATGGAAACAGCAATGCACAGGATCAAATTAATACTTATGAAGAACTTGTTCTCAGTGCAGCCATCAGGTTGTGTGTAGAATATGTAGAAAAGCACAAGGCAAATGACTGATATGATGTAGAAGAGGCCTGTACAGGATAGTAAAGCTAAAGAGAAAAGACAAAATGTTAGCTCTCACAATCAGTGTAGAAACACATGCTTCTTAAATGCCCCAGGAAGGAGACTGATCAGCTGAAAACATTCCCTTCACCCAGCCTGGCTGGGGCAATCTCTACTCCACTCTTCCTCCCAATATAAGCAACCTCAAAGAAAAGTTACAATGCATGTTTACCTAAACTTGTACAACAATTCGGTGTTAATGTGGGGGTTTTTTTTTGTTTTTTTTTTTGTTTTTGTTTTTTTTTGAAGATCTGTCCTATTATGTTAACAACCTACAGGTGAGGTAGAGCAGCATTACCACCATCAAGCCTATACTATACCTCAGGGAAAAGGGTTTAGCTGACTTGTCCACGGATAGAAAGGAGTTCATGGCAAACTGAGAAGTAGAATTTGGAAGTTCCTGTCTGTTTGCCCCTACATTCAGATCAGATCTCTCATAACTAGACAAGAACCTTTAGTGATGCTTATATGACCATTACACCAGTCTGTGACAAACAGGGCCTGCTTCTTATTGTACAAGGACAAGACCAACATACAGATATAGATATAACAGGACAGCATGGCAGTTATGAGCTCCTCATGTACCCATTCAGTTTTAAGTATGTGACACAGACCATGTTTTAGCAAGCTACATCTTGCTTTCATGTGTAAGTCATGCAGGTGGCATTCTGTTAGTCTCTTCCAGTTGGTATTTTGCACTTCCTAGCTGAAGAACCTACCGGCATACCAGAACCTGGAGTTTCCTTCCTCCATTCGCTCCACCCAGGACTCATTCCAAGAATGAGCAAAATCCACAAGCAGCACCAGCTGGATGAGGATGAAGCAGAAGGCTCCAGCAGTGCCAATTCCAAACCATGCTAGAAAGGAAAATGCAGAGTATGAAGTTCTCTCTCATAATCTGTGTATTTAGTATGGAGAGAAATTATCCTGGGATAATAATGCTGACCATGAGATGGCTTATATATGAATGTTGAAAGCACAGCCTAGAACTACCCACTTGGAAACTCAGACACCATGACTTCCTGGGGCCTCAGTCCTGCAATATTACATTTGCACTTAATTCTAGAGCATGTAAGTAGTTTCAGTTACTCCAATGGAAATGCCCATATGAACCTAGTCAAATACACACAGAAGAATTTTTATGTAATTTCCCCATCATCGTACATGTCTTTGGTGAAACTTAACCACCCCCCTCAATCCTCTAAACCAGATCGATATTAGAACTAATTGTAGATGTACACTCCCTTAGAATCACTGACTGATGACATCCACACAAAAGCTCTCTGAAAGAGATCCCTACAACATGGGGTGGGGGGGAATGTTTTGAAGTTTCCACTAATATAAAGAGTAATAGAACAGGCATAAAAGAAGTCATTCCTTAGTCAACTTGACCGTTGGGACTAAAGGGTAGAGTTCTGCATTATAAATATGCAGCTTGGTCCCATTTGAGCCATGGCTGCTATGCCTCAAGGGATAAATTGCTTACTCCACTAACTTGCCAAGTTACTGGAACATTTGACAGTCATAGAACATTGCAAAGAAAGGGCTGTGCTGCAAACATAATGTGGAATATGCTGACTACACCCACATCCCAACTTGCAAAAATGGTTTACATTTCCAAGAAAACATTCCATGACTGTATGCATAAGCCGTACCTCTTGTGAAAGGCCCTTCAGGAATATAGAATGCTCCAACCATGATACCAACGATGGCCGCTATTTTGAAGAACCAGAACCTTGAGACAGAGATAAAGATCTGTTGGAAAACACTGGTCCCACAGTCTACAACATGTCACAAGTGAACAATGAAAGTGGTTGCTGAAGAGAGAGTCTCCTAATAAAGATAGAGCAGACATATATAGCATATTTGGGGATACTTTAGGGAGTAGACGTCCTAGGCTAGGTGGTTGTTGGTTCATAAACAATGAAAACTACACAGGCAGGAAGGGTGATCCATTAATAGAAATGGGTTCCTGGTAGGGACCGTTTTTTTTTTATTTTTATTTATTTTTTTACTTTCCTACTAAAAGCTGAGGATGGCAGTTTTAAACTAAGGCCAGACTTCAAAAGAAACATTTTTTTTCCCTAAAAAATAAGAGAATACATGATTTTTAGCCAATTCCAAAGTTACCCACTGACCTTCAGCTGCCTGTAAGTTAGAAATGTGGTACAATGAGAAGGCACTCACCAATTCAGAGACTGTGCTCTTTAGGCAATCAGCAAGATACTAATGGCTAAGTTAGAGCTATAAATCCATATAAAACTAAAGAAAAAAAATGGTCACTTTGTTTGGGGAAGAAGGCAGGAAGAGAGAGATGGCAATAAGGTAAGCAGCAAGTCAGCTGAATGAACACATACCCATTGTGCACAGAGGCTCTTGGATCGTTACTAGTTTTCACTTGTATCATAAGCATAGAGAAGATAAAAAAAAACACTGCCATGGCAAAGCTGATGCGATACACTGCTCTGTATCCCACCAGCACTTCACAGTTAACAAAGCCATTCAGGTGCGGTAGTCGGGTATGAAGTCCCTCATCACAAAATCCAGGCACCTGAGTAAAAAAAACAAAAAACAAACAAACAAACAAAAAACGTATAAGTTGCACTTCACAGACCACAGTCACAAACACGTGGAATATGTAAATAATGCAAGGTTCTCAGCCAACTTCTATCCCACAACTGATAAGAAAGGACTCCCCATCTGGCCAAACAAAGAGTCTTATGTCATCTTTCCCTCCCCATAACATCTCTATGCAAGCAAGATGTGCCATTCAGATTAACCATGGAATTCTGCAGACTAGAGAGTCTTCAAAACATGCATCATGTGAACTTGTTTTTTAAGGGAAAATACCAAACAGGAATCCACTTAGCACACTTCAGCCTATTAAATACCTTTGCCTACTCCTGTCTGTAAGCTCTCATGGCACCCAACTTTGACCACAGGAAGATAGCTTGATTTTTAGGCAGGACCCTAGTAACACTGTTCCATGAATACCTTTTGTTGTTCCACATGCTAGAGGGTCACCACCCTAACTCTCCCTCTAGTTGAGATGTGTTTACCTGTTTGAGGAATTAATCAAAAGGGCAGGAAAAGATGAAGACAGAATTAATTATTTAGTTTAAGTCACTTCTTCAGAAGCATAAAATCAAAGTGAACTGGCTTATGGAAAGAAGATTTGCAACACAGCAACACATGCTTCAGACTCCACTACTAAAGAAAATGTAAACTTAGAAGAAAAGCAAGCACTGCGTCCACCTACATTTCAGTGAAGTACATGTGTAAGACCATAATAAACCAAATTTTTTTTATATATATATATATATAAATAAAAAAAAAATCAGATAATTATTTCTTTCAGGTGAGGCCCCCCTATGCATCTGAAAGAAAGCTGAACAAAGAAATTGGTTTGGTGGCTGGGACACATGATTTATGAGGAAAGGCTGGGGGAACTGGAGGGGGAAAAAAGACAAAAACAAAAAACAAAACAACTCAGAAGGGATTTGATAGAAGCCTTTAACCACCTGGAGGGTAGCTCCAAAGATGGAGCTAGACCAGGAGCGGGCAAAATACAGACCGTGTGCTGGATACAGCCTGCAGAGGGGCTTTGTCCGGCCCACAGTGGGTCCCTTGGTCCTGCCTGGCTGTGGTGTGTTTTGCAACCCCTTGGGCATGCAGTGGAGCTGAGGCGGCTCCATGGCTAGACTAACTTTCTAGGCAGCAGTGACTTTCTGGCTATGGCTGCTGCTGGCCCCAGCCCTGCAGTACCAGCAGGGACCTACATGCAGAGCCCTGACCTAGTCCGCCTTGCACCTGCTCCAGACTCTCCTGTCCAGGCTCAGCAGTGACAGTTGCTAGGCAGAACTGTTGGGGAAAAGCAGCGCAACCCCCCACTTTGCTGCTGCTGGGAAGTTCTTGGTACAGCAGCCCAGAGCCTGCACCACACTGGGCTGCGCCAAGAACTGCCTGCCAGCAGGTTAGAAGAAGGGACCGCTTTTTCCCTCACGCCGAGCAACAGTTTCTGTTCAGTAGCTGCCGCTGCTGAGCCTGGATGGGCGACTTGGGAGCTGGCGTGGGGCACCAGGCTGGGGTTGCGCATGCGGGTCCTCACCAGTACCACAGGGCCAGCCCCAACTGAAAGGAGCCACCCCAGCCTCACTGTGCTCAGGGGGCAGCAGGACATGCCAGGGCCGGGCAGGAGAGGCTCTGGATTGGTGCAGGGCAAGGGCAGGTGCTGACTGGCTCGGGGGGGGGGGCAACACGCAGACAGCTCCCATGCACACCCCACCATATCCTCAAACCCTCCTCCACAAGCCCCACAACCACC
>NW_017729009.1:5045160-5048998 GCF_001723915.1 Gavialis gangeticus | reverse complement strand
CCTACCCCCACAAACCCCACACCTCTCGGGGGAGCCCCGCTCACTGCTACATGCACACACATCCACATACCCCCAGCCACCCCTCCCCACATACCCACCCACATCTACACACACCCCAAAATACCCCCACACCCCAACTTACAAGAGTAAGATTTTTGCCTGCCCCTGAACTAAACTGTTCTCAGCGGTGAGAGATGATAGAACAAGGAGCAATGGTCTCAAGTTGCAGTAAAGGAGGTTTAGGTTGGATATTAGGAAGAAAACTCTCACTAGCAAGGTGGTGAAGCACTAGACCAGGTTACTTAGAGAGGTGGTAGACTCTCCATCCTTGGAGACTTTTAAGGCCCGGCTTGACAAAGCCTTGGCTGAGATAATCTAGTTGACAATGGTCCTACTTTGACCAGGGGGTGGACTAGATGACCTCCTGAGGTCCCTTCCAACCCTAGTTTTCTAGGATTCTATGAGACGTGTAAATTTTCACGTCCACCATAACCCACGCTTAATAAACAGAACTGGCGTCCTCCAAAAAAAATTGTAGCTTTGTCGCACATAGATCACAAGAGGCTTTTCCACACCTTTTTCAGCTGCAATTCCATTCCTGGTGCCAGCATAATGCAGGCCACGAGGGTGCTGAGGAGGAGGAGGAAGGCATAGATAAGACGTGTCACTGTCGAATTCTTGCTGTTCGGACAGCATCGGCACAGCAAACACGAGGCACCGCTGCACAGGCAGGGAATCTGAAGGAGAAGCAGGGGAACTGTGAGGACATTTCCCCATACATTACCCCTCTTGAGAGAGAGCTGAACATGCCGAGCAGCAAACAGCCCGCAATTCAGCGGGATATCCAGAAACAGCCAGCGCACGGGGTCCTTCCTGCTTTATCCTGGTTCAAAGCAGGAAGTGTAGTCATGGGGCTCTTCTTTTAAATGTGTCATGAGGCCTCCAGCTTTATACAGGCATTTCAGATCATAAAAATGTACCAGCCAAGCACATCTCTGTTTACAAATGAAACAGAAATACAGCAGTGGCACACGACCTGTGGTTACACCAGGGCCTTTTACACCATCAACCAGCACCTTACGGCACAGGTCTTGCAGGATACAAGACCCACTGACAGTAACCGAAGCCACAGGGGACAAGCTCGGACACCCGGTCCTGCAGCCTCTCTCTTTCTGTATAAGACACGACTCATCACGTGCCCAAGGACAGGCCTGACCAGGGACGCGGCGGGGCAGAGCCCGCGGGCCTCACCGCCGGGACGACGGAGCGCTAGGAGCTGCTTCTGAGGGCAGCGCAGGAGCGATGGCATTCCCCGGCAGGCGCCGCCCCGGCGCAGCGGCCTATCGGGCGAGCCCCACCCGCGCCCCGGCGCCTATCCGCGCTCCCCGCTCACCCAGCTGGCCAGCGAGCAGACCCCCAGCGCGGCCCCCATGGCAACGCCGCAACGGCCCCTCCGAGCCCCAACAGCCGCCGCCGCTGCCCTCCGCTTCCGGCTTCAGCCCCCGCCCGTAGTCACGGCTCCGCTCCGCCCCGCGCTCATTGGCCGTCTCCAGGATGTGACGCACACCCGGTGGAATGCTCGGTGCGGGGACGGCCAATGAAGAGGCCGGGAGCCGCCCGGGGGGCAGGGAGAAGGTCATGTTGTTTTCGAGACTGAATTCAGTCCGCTAGAATCTTGCGCGGCGACGTCACAAAGCAGGAGGCTCTCGTTGGCTCAGAGTCCTCAGTGGGTAGTACCCACCGTGCGGCTGCCGGTATGTTGGTGTGGGGGCAGCGGGGCTATGGTTCGGTCCGCGGACCGGGGCAGCCTCTGTAGGTGCCCAACCCCCGAGTTCTCAGCATTAGTGCCGTGGTGGGGCGTCACCAGGCATGACGTCACATGATGACAAAACGTCTGATCTCCATGGTGCCAACATGACATATCACATGACATCATATCACATCACTGGTGTAAACAGGGTGAACATGCCATCATATCATGTCACTGGTGTGAACAGGGCATCCCTTTGTGACAAAAGGTGCCTGGCCCCCTTCTGGGCCGTGCCTGCCAGGGGGTGCGATGCCCTGCGGGGTTGGAGCGCGCTCGCAACGCAGTTTGACCCCTCTGCAGAGACCAGGCCAGAGTGCGTATAGATAACGTTGAACCCCCCTGGACCCTCAGTCTAGATAACATTGAACCACTACCCATCTTCCCCCCAGTCCTTTTCCATCCATAAGTCCCTTTAGTACTCAAATGTAGACCTTCCTGAATGGTAGAGGTGATATCTTTTATTAGACCAACATGATTTTTTTCAGAAACATTAATTGCAAGTTTTTGGGCACAAACACCTTTCATCAGGCATCTGGGAAGAGATCGTACAAGTTCTCCTGGGTAGAAATGAAAGTTCATATTGCATAGGATTACGCAGAGGAGTCAACAGATGGAAAACTCTTCTGGGTAGGCAGTTCTTAGTTGGTAAAGAGTCTCTCAGCTAGGGTGCCCATTCATCCAGTTTTATAAAGGACAGTCTGGTTTTCTGGTCCTCTGTCCTCTACCAGATGCCTTTATGTCCTCTATTTTTCAGCACTCGGCGGCACCCTCCTACCTGCTCCTGTCGCCGACACCACCGCAGCTGCCTGCGGGAGCTCCCCACTCAGCCCTCCCCCGCCTCCAACACAGCTGTGGCTGCCTGCAGGAGCTGACCGTTCCGCCCTCCCATGCCTCCAGCACCGCTGCGGCTGCCTGCGAGAGTTCCCTGCTCACCGCCGCCACCGCCACTGCTGCCTGCAGGAGCTCACTGTGCCCCCAGCCTGGGGGGGGGCACTGTCCTCTATTTTTGAGGTACCTTGATGGCCACCCTACTCTCAGCTCTCCTGTGAGACTCTGTTATGATGCAAATTTAAGAACATTTTTTTGCAGAAACCTTGTTGGTCTAATAAAAGATATCACCTTTACCATAAGCCCTGATTGCTTTTTCCTCTAGACCAATATGGCTACAACCTGGATACCTGACCATGGAAGATATAAAATTTTAGCCCATTTTTTAAATGAAATCTTCATAATTTCCCAAGCAGAAAGCAGCTGTAACCACCTGAAACCTGAGATACTGCTCCTGCCTTGGTTCAAGGTAATTTGCATCATAACAGAACCTCACAAGAGAGCTGGGAGACTCCTTACCAGCTAAGAACTGCCTGCCCAGAAAAGCTTTCCATCTATTGACTCCTCTGTGAAATTCTATGAAATATGAACTTTCATTTCTACTAGGAGAACTTTTACAATTTTTTCTCCAATGCCTGATGAAGGGTGTTTGTGCCTGAAAGCTTGCAATTAAAGATTTGTTGTTGCAAAAATCATGTTGGTCTAATAAAAGATTTCAGATCTACCATGAGCCCTGATTACTTTTTCCTCTAGACCAATACAGCTACAACCTGGATATCTGACCTTCCTGAATGATACCTGAGAGATTTTTATTGGTAAATGAAAGACAGAAGTATCAAGGGCCATCAAGGGAGTCAAGGGCTTGCAGCAAGGAAGTAGCCCTAGACTTTAAGAGGGCCAACTTCAATAAGTTGAGGAGATTAGTGGGAGAGGTGCTGGGGTCCTCAAGAGTACTCAGTGGCCAAGATGAGTGGTCATTCCTTAAAGAGACAATACTCAGAGCCCAAGGGGTGACAGTCCCAACAAGAAGCAAGGGGGGTAAGAGTGCCCAAAAGCACCCCTGGCTCACCAAGGGCATTCGTGAATGCCTGATTGCCAAAAAAGGAGGCATACACCCGGTGGAAGGGAAGGGCTATCACCAAAGAGGAGTGTGCCTCCACTGCTAGAGTCTGTAGGGGGGCTGTTAGAAAAGCTAAGGCA
>NW_017729009.1:5044404-5044710 GCF_001723915.1 Gavialis gangeticus | reverse complement strand
TCCACCCCAGGGTGTTGAGGGAACTGGCAGGGGTTATTGCAGGGCCCCTGGCACGGCTTTACAAACACTTGTGGTGCTCTGGCCAGGTGCCAGATGACTGAAAGAAAGCCAACGTGGTCCCCATCTTTAAAAAAGGGAAGAGGGAGGACCCAGGCAACTATAAGCCCATTAGTCTTACTTCAATCCTTGGGAAACTCTTTGAGAAGATTATCAAGGAGCACATCTGTGATGGGCCAGCAGCAGGGATGATGCTCAAGGGCAACCAGCACGGTTTCATTAGGGGCAGGTCCTGTCAGACCAACCTGA
>NW_017729009.1:5022828-5044279 GCF_001723915.1 Gavialis gangeticus | reverse complement strand
TGCCTTCTACGATCAGGTCACAAAAGCATTGGACGCAGGTGTTGCGGTGGATGTAGTCTTTCTGGACTTCAGCAAGGCCTTTGACACTGTCTCCCACCCCATTCTCTTAAAAAACTAGGTGACTGTGGCACTGATGCCTACATAGTCAGATGGATTGCAAATTGGCTGAAGGATCGTACTCAGCAGGTAGTGGTGGATGGGTCTTTTTTGACTTGGAGGGAAGTGGGCAGTGGAGTCCGCCAGGGCTCTGTCCTTGGGCTCGCACTGTTCAATTCCTTTATTAGTGACTTGGACGACAGGGTGAAAAGCAGCCTGTTTAAATTTGCTGATGATACCAAGATTTGGGGTGAGGTGGGCACGCTAGTAGGGAAGGACAGATTACAGCAGGACCTGGACAGGTTACAGGGGTGGGCTAATGAAAATAGGATGGGTTTCAATATTGACAAGTGCAGGGTGCTGCACTTGGGGAGCAGGAACCAGCAGCACACTTACAAGCTGGGAAACTCCCTTCTTGAAAGCATGGTGGCAGAAAGAGATCTTGGAGTCATTATTGACTCCAAGATGAACATGGGCCGACAATGTGAGGTCACGGTCAGTAGGGCTAACCGGACCTTGTCGTGCATCCACAGGTGCATCTCAAGCAGGGCCAAGGAGATGATTCTCCCCCTCTATCCAACACTGGTCAGGCCGCAGCTGGAGTACTGTGTTCAGTTCTGGGCACTGCACTTCAGGAGGGATGTGGACAACTTTGAGAGGGTCCAGAGGAGGGCCACCCGCATGATCCGGGGTCAGCAGGGCAGACCCTATGAGGAGAGGCTACGGGACCTGAACCTACTCAGCCTTCACAAGAGAAGGCTGAGGGGGGACCTGGTGGCCATCTATAAACTCACTAGGGGGGGACCAGCAGGGTTTGGAAGACACCTTGTTCCTCCAAGCACCCCCTGGGGTAACAAGGAATAACGGCCACAAGTTGTTATTGAGTAGGTTTAGACTAGACATCTGAAGGCACTACTTCACTGTCAGGGCAGCTAGGATCTGGAACCAACTTCCAAGGGAAGTGGTGCTGGCTCCTACCCTGGGGGTCTTTAACAGGAGGCTTGATGTCTACCTGGCTGGGGTCATTTGAGCCCGGTTTTCTCTCCTGCCCAGGGCAGGGGGTCGGACCTAATGATCTACGAGGTCCCTTCCAACCCTACATTTATGAATCTATGAAAGTACACCTCTGTCAGCTCCACCTACGTGATATGCCAAAATAAGGTCTTATTCTCAACAAGTAGTGCTGATATTCAAAATGCAGCTGTGTATACTTGGGTCCCTAATGGGTTTCTTGAACTTGACTCCCTCTCATCAGGGTTTAGACACACCAAAGGACTTCTCAATCTTGGACTCTTGGTGCAGATGCTCTGAGAAGCTTCTTGGATCTATCTCCACTTTTTCACAGGGGAAGGTGAAGAAGTAAGTGGTAAGATCCACCCATTAACTAACCCTAAAATGAGGGATCACTCTTCTTAAATACTTTGATGAGCATTACTTTGATGAGCAACTGACACTGAGTCAATCTTAGCAATAATGTTGATTGTTCATCAGCTCTTGAGTGGGGAAGCTCACGCCTCTCAGAGCTTCTATTTCAGGCTTACTTTATTGCTGCATCATCTGTATTCAGTTCGTACTTTCAAGATATACTTTACAACTCTCACCAGCTAGGGATTTACTCTGTTAAATGAAAGCTATGTAGAAATCAAGCCACTAGCCTGAGAGAAGTGTTGGTCTGTCATGACCTAAGCGAATTTGTGTCCTCCTATATAATTTCTTGTATCTGGTTATCAGCACAGGGCAAAACTATAGGGTTTAGAAGAGACTGTGAAGGAGAACCCTGTGTTCCTCTTCCTCAGCTCCCATCCCACAGCCATCACTGTATTAAAGGAGCAAATGAAATAAAAGAGTGGGTGTTGGAAGGACGGAGGAAACAATCAATCCAAGTGGCAAGTTGGCTAAGGCACTACAGCTCACATGCTAACTTTTAGAAAAGGAATTCTGGAGTATTTAATAGGTACAAGTAGTTATGACCATAGAAGTCATAGCAAAACATTAAATAAAGCAGCTATTTTCCACATGCGTATTTAATAGTTAGCATGTCTAACTATGTATCCCTGCCATCTCCAGAGGCCACTGTATTTGTCATCAGGACAACCATAATTTGCTCCATTAAGAAAAACATGCTTCCTAGACCACAGGCCATTCCCAGCAAGTCACAGATATAGAACCTTGATCAGATAATGCATGGGCCTTTACCCTATTACAAGCTTAGCCTTCTGATCCTTTTCATGTGCACCAAATAATCTCTGGCATAAGGTCATTCCTGAATCTCAGCTACTTCATTCTGTGTGTGTGGAGGTGAGTGCGTGTATGCAGACACACACATGCACAAATAAGGTAGATCCTGGAAATCTATGTTGCCTTCCCAGGGATCATTGGTAAGCCACTTCAAAATGTTTAGCTATTATGCCAATGAATGCTTTTGCACAATTTTAGCTGTGACTTGAGGATAATGATGCCATGACTTCTTCACAGGGGACCTGCGAGGCTAATTAGTGATTGGAAAGTGCTTTAGGATCCTCAGATGGGAAGTACTAGCAAAGGACAAAAGATTTTTATTCATCCAAAAAGGTTTTTACTTTATTTGTACTGTGTAACTGGGGAGTTCCAAAAGCTCATTCTGTTTCCCAGCATGCAAAGCCTTCTGATTCTGCATAACATCATCTCAAACCACACGTCTAACAGGAGATAAGGATGAAGTCATCTTTGTTGCTGTCAGCTGTGGAGAAAAGCAGCAGAGTATGCCAGGAGGTTATCCTAATCACTTACAAAAATAACCTGCTGTGGTATGTGAACTGATTGTGGCAGACTTAGAAGATGGTTCCCTTCCTATGTATTTGTATATTAGTTGTCTGGAACGAGCAAAAATCAAAGCCCTCAAAATTAAATTTCATTTGGACAATTTTTAGAGGAAAAGTGTGTCATCCCTGACCAAATCTTTTTGGAAGCAGCTCACTGCATTTCTTCGCGAAGCAAATCTGGCAAGAGGATGTCACTCAAGCTTGTACATCAGTACTGTTTCCATTAATCTCTAGGGTCTCTCTGCATGATAGTGAAGGCATGGAAATCTCTTCCATGTTCACTTTAAAAGATGATGATTTGTCTGTTTCTTTACAGATGACAGTTCCTGCATACAGGTTATAACTGGAAACTTCTTTAAACTTTCGGTGTGTTTTAGATAAACACTCAGCATGTTGGAATTAGTTCTTATAAAGAGCTGGGTCAACATGCATGGTCAGTTCAGGCTTATGATTTTAAAATGATAGATGCGTGTGCTATTTGGATCAGAGTTGCTCTGACCAGTATACGTAGCCATGCAGAATGCTGCGCCTTGGATTGCATGAGTTTCAGATATATTGAGATGTCGGAGTTTTCTTGGTAAAAGACCGCATAAATCACTGCCTTCCCTGCTAGTCATAATCATGGGATATGCCTTTTGTAACGAGTTTAGTCATCCTCATTGCTAATGACTGTATTTTGATTAGATCTCCTGGGTATAACTAGCGGTAGAATTTTCACTGGGGAGAATTGTTTTTCCAGCTGCTTATTGCAGACACAGGTATGTTATTGACTGAACTATGTTCAACATCTAGTCCTTACCTCCTGTTTTGAAAGGCTCCCTTAAGTTATCCATCTTTACAGAATATTAATTATTAAATATTGGACCAAATTCTTCCATCACTGCATGGCAGTAGCCACTATTGACTGCAGTTATTCTTTAATTGGACACAGTTTAATGGTTTCCATATAGTTAGGATGTTTTATAATGGCTGGCAAACTTTCCAAGTACAAACTCTGTAATTGTCACAGGGTTCTCAAATTAGTTTCACTAGGGCATAATCTAATAGCACACTTTAGATATAGGTATTACTTTACTATTAGTGTCTGAATGCCAGTACATGTTGTTTGTCCACAGGTCTCCAATGATCTGTTAGTTTGTTTAACTGGGGTTCTTCCCAATCTTTTCTAGAAACCTGGTGGAGATCTACAAAATTTAAACTCTCAGGCTCTTGCGTTGTTCTCATACCATAGCGATTTCTTTTTCCCACCACTCGTGTTCATTATTTTAAAAACTTTCCAGCTTTCCTGATTGCATGTGCCATGACTACATGGTTAGCACCAGGCTCTTGTGCTGCTTAGACTCCCGCATTTCTATCATGTAATACAGATACATGAATCATTCTACTTGTGATGCACGCAAAGGAGCATTTTGGTCTTCACAGCCATTACTGACGCTGATGAAACTTACATAATGTATTTTTCTAGGTCTGAATCTTTAATAGCTTGAGTAACTGTTTTCTTTCTCATCCCCAGAATGAGTGTGCAAGTGTGTGAGTCACTGTTATTTTGATTTTTAAAAAAGTTGTAATCTCTGTCTTTCCGCTTGTATGTGACCTGTAAATTATTTCAGAACATTTTAGTTTGTGGTCTTGTCCAAACAGGAGCCTTTCAAATTACGTCAGTAGCCTCTGTATCAGGAGTATTGCTTCTTGAAGCTGCTGTAATTCAGACTATTGGTAAAACAGTTACCAAGACACATTTGTATCTATCTAACACTTAGAAATTATACTGACCTATTCCTCCTAATTATTTAGAGAGGCAATAATAAAACAAAACATATCAAACAATCCTTGAGGTTGCTGACTCATGTTAGAGCAGCCTTAGGACTGCTCTAATGTGTGCAGATGTTAACAACCCCAGAGCAAGTCTTACCCTGGTGAGGGATCACCACACCAGAACACAGTTCAGTCGTGCCTTTTTACTGTCCAGTACACTCCCAAATAAACACCCAATTCTGAGGATAATATGCTATTAGTAGGCAGTGATGATTCTGATTGTGGGTACTTTTCAATCTCTTTGTGCTGACAAAGCATTGTGTGTTGTCTGTGTGAAGGCTTAGGACAGGGTCAGGCAATTATTTCAGGCAGAGGCCCTCTTACTGAGTTTTGGCAAGCCATCGAGGGCCACATGACAGGCAGCCAGGAGCAGATAAATATTAATTTTCTAAAATTTTTAGGGACCCAGCTGGCCAGATAGAATGGCCTGGTGGGCTGCATCCGGCCCGCGGGCCACATTTTGCCCACCCCTGGCTTAGGACACAAAGATGCAAATAGGATTTGGGGTTCTTAGCTCAGATTTCTACATATTCTGATCTCACTTTAGAATTAAACCGAAGTCAAATCAATTTGTACCCCAAGCCATACACAGAGTCATGTACAAACATAGCTCTTTGTCATTTTCCTTAATGTGTTCATTTTGCTCCATGACAGGTTTCACTCTTCAAAGCCAATGCCCTCTCATTGACACTTGCACTGAAGTTATCAAGTTATCAAATTATTTGAACTTATCAAATAAGTCATTATTACAGGAGTAGGAATGATATTATAGTCCTCATGAAACGCTGTTGGATTGGGAGTCAGGAACTTCGAGAAAAACTGCCTGTGCCAGAGACTTGCTGGGTGGCCTTTGACAAGTCCCTTAACCTGTGTCCCTATTTGTAAAATGGGACAACACCATGAGGCTCAATTAATCTCTGTGGGCAGCTTGAAGGTACTGTATATAGCTTTATGCAAGGGTTTTTTATATTTATTAACCACCTCTTGTCATAAGTCCACAATTTTGAATGACTTCACTCCAATAGAAAAAGCAGCAGTTCTGGAAGAGGATGATCCTTATGGAAAACAATGAGGCCAGATCTTCAGGTGGCCTCATTGTGGACTGCAGAGTTTGCACGGTTATGCCAAGTTCAAATGAGGTGGGAATTCTGCTCAAATGTCTTCAGTGACAGCAAACAGTGATATTGAAATCACAGAATCATAGGATCAAAGAAAATTAGGGTTAGAAGGGACATCAGGATGTCATCGAGTCCCACCTCCTGCTCAAAGCATGACTATCCTCAACTAGATCATCTCAGCCAAGGCTTTGTCTAGCCGAGTGTTAAAAACCTCCAAGGATGGAGGAGATTCCACAATCTCTCTGGGTAACCTACTCCAATGCTTTACTACCCTCCTAGTGAGAAAGCTCTGCCTAATACAGGGGCGGGCAATTATTTTGGGCGGAGGGCCACTTACTGAGTTTTGGCAAGCCATTGAGGGCCGCATGACAGGCAGCTCAGGGCAGATAAATATTAATTTTCTAAATTTTTTACAGGCCCTGAGGGCCAGATAGAAAGACCTGGTGGGCCACATCTGCTCCCCGGGCTGCATTTTGCCCACCCCTGGCCTAATATCTAACCTAAACTTCCCTTGCTGCAACTTGAGCACATTGCTCCTTGTTCTGTCATCTGCCACCACTGAGAACAGCCTAGCTCCGTCTTCTTTGAGACCATGCTTCAGGTAGTTGAAGGCTGCTATTAAATCCCATCTCCGTCTTCTCTTTTGCAGAGGAAATAAGCCCAGTTTCCTCAGCCTCTCCTCATAAGTCCTGTGCTGCAGTCCCTAACCATTTTTGTTGCCGTCCGCTAGACTTTCTCCAATCTGTCTACATCCTTTCTGTAGTGGGGGGCCCCAAACACGACACTACTTCAGTGTGGCCTCACCAGTACTGAATAGAGGGAATAATCACTTCCCTCGATCTGCTGGCTATGCTTCTACTAATGCTGCCCAGGATGCCGTTAGCCTTCTTTCCAACTAGGGGATACCATTGGCTCATCTTCAGCTTATTGTCCACTGTAACCCCCAGGTCCTTTTCTGCAGAGCTGCTGCCCAGCCAGTCAGCCCCCAGCCTGTCCTGGTGCTCGGGATTGTTTCTTCCTAAGTGCAGGACTTTGCACTTGTCCTTTTTGAACCTCATGAGATTTCTTTTGGTCCAATCCTTATATTTGTCGAAGTCTCTATGAATCCTAGCCCTGTCTTCCAGCCTATCCGCTATTCCCTTCAGGTTGGTGTCATCCGTGAGCTTGCTGAGGGTGTGCTCCCCATCCCCTCTTCCAGGTCATTGATAAAGATATTGAACAGAACTAGACCCAAGACCGACCCCTGGGGCACTCCACTTGACGCTGACTGCCAACTAAACATTGAGCCATTGATTATTACTCTTTGAGCTCAATACTAGGAACACATTGGGCAAAGTCATTTCTCTTTACTAGAGATCATTATTCACTCTTTTCCCAGTATCCCGAAGCCTGTGACTTCTAACTGTCCAAGATGTCATTCTGAGGTGGGGAAAGAGTTAACATTTCCCACAAGTTCTTTTAATTATATAAATCCTCCTGGCATCAAAGCTGACTTTTAGATGCTAGATTTTTGTAGCAATGCCAAGAAGCATTTAACATGTTGCAGTTGCTGCTTCTGTTGTTGTAATTTTTGAAAAAAGAGGGGGGAAAACAGTTCCCCCATGTGCCTCTACTTAAGACACTGTTTTTCTTTGAGGAATGAGTTCACATGATCATAAAGATGCCAGAGATAAATCCCTTCCCACTTTTTGTATTTGCAAAATTGAATGATTATTATGCCAAGGTTGATAGCTTGAACTGCTGTATCGTTTGACTTTTCCAAATCACTTTTTCCTTCTATTCACAAACCTGAAGAGAATCAGAAGATAAAAGCTAGCTCCTTCAAGTTTTTAGAAAGCTTCACCAGCCAAAGTTTCTTGACCATGCGATCAATATAAATATTTTCCCCACAGCTTGTTTGTTTTTTCAAAGTTGGCCAGGACCCAGGCTGTGAGTTCCAGAAATGGTTAAGATAACAAATGTGGACAGCAACATCCAAAGACATTTCAAAGAGCTGTATTTTAAAAACTCAATTGTACCATTTGGGGGCTTTGTACAAATACCAGATTATCCTCATCTCCTATCTGATCTGGTGCATGGTAATTAGTAATGATGCTATCTATGACCAAGATACTAAAAATAAATGCTTAAGGTTAGACTTCAAAATTCAGTCAAGCATCTATTTCAGAAGAAGCTGAGCCCTTAATTCATTCCACTGCTTTCAGTAGTCAATCACAGTTTGTTAATATTATTTATATTAATATTTAAAAATTAATTCCCTCTCAGAGTGGTACAAAGCAATCGCCAAACGCTTTCACCTCCATTCCGTTTTTTCCACCTCTTTCCCTAATATGGTTTGGGTATTTTTTTATTTACACACATGCACACACACTCACACACACACACTCCCCCTCTTCCTCTCCTTCAAACTAGCTGGCCTAGCTTAAAATTTTTTTAGGCATGTGTTCATGAGAAACAAAATCAGCCTGTTGCAAAATGCTTCTTAAATTGTATCATATGTAGCCCGCTAACTGAGCGCTCCAGCATTCTTGATGTATGCTGTTCTAAACGTATGCTTCAGATTCTGGGCAAGAGAAAAGGATTGCAAAATTTGCAGTGCCCCCTTCCTTTTCTGTGGACGTTTGAGGGTGGTTGGAGTCAGAGGCAGTTAGGAGGGATGAGGCTTTAGGAATTACATTTTTCAAGCTGTTGTTCTGAAGTACAATTGATGTTTTTTTAGCATGGGAAATTCTATCCTGAGATTAGGGATTTCTGGGATACAGCAAGTTGCCTACATTTCTATGAATTATTTTACTTTTTAGTTATTACAAAATCTCTGTCTTCCGAGCCTTGGGACTCAGGGTGTGGATCACTGCATTCCAGTGTATGCAAGTGTTTTTCCCATCCCCAAGTATTTTATTAAATTTCCCTGGGAATCTAATCACACAATACCCAACTTCAGTCTCCATCTTCATTGGCGTCATTACTTGGAAGAGGCAGAAGCAACTGTTCTCCCATGGCCAGCATTGGGCAAGACGGGTAATAAAACTAAGTGTTCATGGCATTGCTACATTTGTTACGCACAAGCTGATGACATTTTTTTATAGCCTCATCCCTTATAGCCTCGTCCCAAAACCACCAGTGGTCAGTCTTCCGTGGCGGGGGGTGAAGGGAGGGTTGTGTTCTCGGGTGCAGATCATGCCCAAGCCCACTCAGATTTTGCCAAATATTCACATGTGAAAAGATTCAAAGAAGAGGTTTTGTTTCTGGCCACAATTTTGCAAGATTGAAAGAGTTCATTGAAAACAAAAACAGGACATCCTGCCAGCTTCTGCCTCCATTGACATTTCAGGGTCTGAAGTAAAGTATTTTTTGTACTACTATAAATAGCTGGATTATCAATTTGCTGTCCTTGTGAAATACAGCCACGCTTGGTCCACAGAATCCAGAAGGGTGAATCTACATTTAAATTAAAAATGATCAACATTTGCACCTGACATGACTAAATTAGTTACTTGGGTTTGTAGGATGTGATTCAAAGATGGCTGACTACAATGGGCATTGGACCAACTCAGTAATGCAGTTATTGATGTCATGGATAAAATGTGGCTGTCAGGGGTAGAGATGACTTTACTTTTTGCCAACGTGCATTTCTGCTTAACTCCCAAGATGACGCTGCTTCTTACTAATGTGCCTTTCTCCTTTTTTCTTACTCCTTGCACGTCATTTTCTGTGTCATGTAACCAACAGAAATTGGAAAAAGTCATGATGTACATGAATGGATTTCAGAAGTCTTAACTGGGTGACATAATTGAAGAACTGGAGTACAGGAGTATAGGCTGAGAAAAATAAGGCTTTACTAAAATAGGGCATCCTTGACCAGAAGAAATAATAGAAAACACATGTCTTTTCATTATACTTCTTGAGTTTTAAAATCACTTATAGGTGTTACCTCTGGGTAGAACAGATCTCCAAGATATTAATTTTAGTGAAGAAAAAAACAGGAAGCATTGTGGTTAATAATGAATGTAAGTGATCATGATAACCTGTGCTCAGATATCTATCCATAGCTGTTACAATTCTGTTGCCATTTGGACCTGAGGCAGCTGCTAAGATGGGGCTTAAGAAGGGAGTCATTATTGACTGTCCTTAACATCGATACAATAGCATATCCTTTGCCAGGCAGGTGATCTGCTAGCATTACAGTAACAGCTGACACTTGAACACATAGGACAAAGCTATCAAATTTCTTTTCCTTTTAAAATTAATTTTATATAATAGCAAGTAAAAATGCCACATCCAGCTAATTTCTACTCCCTCTTCATTTGACTCCATTGCAATATTTGCCCTTGTGGGGGACCAAGGGATTCTTCTGACAGGTTAGCAACATTCCCTTCCATGTGTGCAAGTTAACAAGAAGACCATGATCACAGAGCTGGGAGCCAGCTGCTATCAAAATTAAAATAGATCCAATTCAAAGCACTCCTTCAGGGCTTGTCTGACACACAGAAGTCAGTGTGAGGGTGTGACTTCAAGTAGGCAGGATCAGCAGCTTACTCCACTGTGTACTAATGTCCTCACACAGACAAGGCCCGGAGGCTGGGACTGCCAATGTTCAGTGAACAATAGGCATCAGGGTGTGTGGAGTCCCCCACGTCTAACTACACCTCTTTGACATACGCTGCTGCAGCATGAAGCCTTCCAGGTTCAGCTTGTATTCAAGTGAAAGGCATACCTTTGGCTTTGACCTTGGGCTTTTCCTGATAAAATGTAACAAGCTGTTTATTTTCTCCTTTGCCCTGAAAATGCAGTGGGGAATTTCCTTTGTTCCACATGTTGTTCCTTATTACTTTTACACAGCTCCTTGTTAAGAAAAGGAGGGTGCAGCTGGCATGGTGTTGTGAGGACTCTGGAACATCTTCTCAGCCTGATCCAGTAGGGTGCAAGTGTAGTTAGTGACCTTCTGGGCATGCTGCAAAAGCAAGGGGGCTGAGTATTTGCTTCCCATAGCAATGAAGGGCTACAAAGGAATTTGTGTGGGTGGCTGGCTGCATTCCAATCAATGCTTTAATGCTGCTGTGATTTAGCTGTATTTTTAATGATGTGTTCGGGTGCCTAGAGAGTGGAATAGATGGCTTTTTAGTTCCTATTTAAATGGAAATAAATAATTTTTGTTTCTCAATTATTCTGCTGGGCAGTCATTTATCCAGGAGGCACACAGTGCTCTCCATTTACTGACAGGTCTTTCCAAGTCTAGCAGCCCACAGGCCTAGAGTAATTAGGGTGTATTCTAGCCAGAATAATATAAAAATAGCATGGGGCTCATTGAAGGGATTAAAATCTGGCTAATTGATAGTCTCAACCTGTAATTACGGATGAGGCATCATCAGTAAGTGGTTCTGTTTCTAGGACAGTCCTCCAAGGACTAGCTCTTGGCCCCATACTGTTTAATATTTTTATCAAATTTATTACTAAGACAGTTTGTAGATGATGCAAAGACTGGAGGAGTGGTGAGTAATGAAAAGGATAAGGCATTGGTACAGTGTTGCCTTAATTATTTCATAAACAAGTTGCAAGCAAACAATCTCTGTTTTAATACAGACAAATGTATTGCCAAAAAAATATGAGAGTTTGTAACAGGGGGCCTTCCTGGGGCCGGTTAGAAGTCAGCCTGCCCACCTGTTTCTGGGCTAACCACCTGCCTCTTTCGTCTGCCATGCCTTGATGGAAAATGATTAAGATATTACCCACGTGGGAGGCTGCCCCTTTCCTGCCCCAATGCCAGAGGGCATTATCTGCAGCTCTGAGCCTCCCCTACACCGCAGACCATGCCTCTCAGATGGCATCTAAGTTCTTAACATCTCCAGCCCCACACTGGGCCCCATAACCCTCTAATCTGGACCCCAACTAGATCCCCCTAATCAGATGGGCTACTACACTCTCATTCTGGGCTGCCTAGCTCCCTGAACTCTTCCCCCTCTCAGGTGTGGCCCTCCCTGGGACCTTTGGACACACAGGCCCTGGCCTCACCTCTAAGGCCAGTTGGAACCCCAGGCCCTTGGCTCTGGGCATCCCTTGCGGTGGGCCCCTGGCCCTTTGACCCTTCTGGTCCTGGCCCCAGCATTGACCAGTCAAGGGTGCCTCAAGTCAGGCTTCTGAGCAACTAGCCCACTCTCTCTAACACAGGTTTACCTTCTTGGGTCCTACTATGTGGTTACCCACCTGGTTGTGGGAGCTGGGGTTATTAAGGTGCCCCAACCTGCCTTTCACTGGGGAAGTAACTGGCCTGGCATTTCCTGGGGGCTCCCATGCCACCAGGAGCCCCACCAGGCCACCAATACCCGGCAAGGTGCAGTTTTAGATCATGCCCAGGAGCCTCCAAACCATCTCCATAATCTCCTGCCTTCACCTCCAAGATCTTCCTGTAGCAGCAGAGCTCAGCAGGGAGATGTTTCTTCCTTGCTGGCTGGTCACAAACTGCTCCCCTTTCAGCACAGAGAGTTGGGTATTAAAATGGTCATCCTCATCAGGCACCTGCCCTCTCCCTGGGTAGTAAGGGTCGCCACAGGGTTGTAATGTATAAATTCATAGATTCATAGATTATAGAGTCAGAAGAGATGCAATGGATCGTTGTGTCTGATCCCCTGCCCCTGGCAGGAAAGAGGGCTAAGGTCAGACGACCCCAGCCAGGTAATTGTCAAGCCCCCTCTTGAAGACCTCCAAGTTAGGTGATAGTACCACCTCCCTCGAAAGCCCATTCCAGACTCTGGCTACCCTTACTTTAAAAAATTTCTTCCTAATGTCTAACCAATATCTATTCTCCACTAGTTTGTACCCACTATTCCTAGTTACTCCCTGGGGCGCTGTGGTAAACAGCACATCCCCAATTCCCTGCTGTCCTCCCCGATAAACTTATAGGTGGCTACAAGGTCACCCCTCAGCCATCTTTTATAAAGGCTGAAGAGATCCAGATCTCTCAACCTCTCCTCATAGAGTCTTTCACAGAGACCACTAATCATGTGAGTGGCCCTCCTCTGAATGCTCTCCAGATTCTCTGTGTCCCTCTTGAAGTGCAGCACCCAAAACTGGACACAATACTGTGGCCTGACTAATGCCGCATAGAGGGGAAGCATCACCTCCCTCTATCTGTTGGTCATGCATCTGCTAATACACGACAAGGTGCGACTGGCTTTGTTGATGGCATCGTTACACCGCTGGCTCATGTTCATCTTGGAGTCAACTATGACTCCAAGATCTTTCTCAGCCTCTGAGCTGCTGAGGAGGTCATCCCCCAACCTGTAGGTGTGCTGGGGATTCCTTCTTCCTAGGTGGAGTACCTTACATTTATCTTTGTTGAATTTCATCCTATTTCATTCTGCCCATTGATCTAACCTATCCAGGTTGGCCTATATCTGCTCCCTGCCCTCCAGTGTATTAACTTTGCCCCATAACTTGGTATCATGTGCGAACTTGGAGTGGGTGCCCTCCACACCCTCCTCCAAATCACTGATGAAGATATTAAATAACACCGCTCCAAGGACCAAACCCTGTGGGACCCCACCGCCCACCTTCTTCCAGGCCGAGAATGACCTGTCCACCACCACTCTCTGGGTACGGTCCCTAAGCCAGTTAGCTACCCACCTGACTGTGTAGGCATCCACTCCACAGCCGATTAGCTTCCCTTATGAGAACAGGATGCAAGACTGTCGAAGGCCTTCCTAAAATCCAGGTAGATAACATCGGCCTCAGCTCCTATGTCAAGGTAGTGTGTGACCTGGTCATAAAAAGCTATAAGGTTTGTTCAGCAGGATCTACCTGTGACGAACCCATGCTGGTTTCCTTTTAGCATCGTTTCCCCTGCTGGGCCTTCACAAATGCACTCTTTGAGGATTTTTTCCAATATTTTCCCAAGGATAGAGGTAAGACCAACTGCCTAAAGTTACCCGGCTCATCCCTTCTTCCCTTCTTAAAAATGGGCACTACGTTGGCTTTTTTCCAGTCCTCAGGCACCTGGCCGGAGCACCATGAGAGCTCAAACAGCTGTGCCAGTGGCTCAGCAACGAGACTGGCCAATTCCTTCAGCACCCATGGATGGAGGTCATCCGGGCTGGCTGACTTGTACCCATCCAGCCCTTCCAAGTGCTCTTTAACTAAGTTAGCAGTATCCTTTGCGTGGTCTGGTGACTTTTGGACATCTGTCTATGCTCAAGGTGGGGGAATTGTCTTGGTCAGTATTAAGGAATACTGAAGCAAAGAACTCATTGAAGAGCTCTGCCTTTTTCTCTGCATCAACAACCAACTGACCTGAATCTGCTGAACAGGTCAGAATGTGACACTAACTGAAAGGGCTCCAGAGAAAGGACTATGGAGAAGAGGAGGGAGGTTATTTTTTCATTCCTATTTAGAGCCAGTACAGCTGATATTAAAATAATGTGCTCAGTTCTGGTGTCTATGCTAAAGGAAGGATGTGGGGAATTTGAAAAGGCTCAGAAAATGACTACAAGAAGAGTTAAAGGATTGGAAAACATGCCTTATGGTAAAGAGATGTGTGGGCCTTGTTCTTTTTAGAAAGAAGGCGAAGAGCTAGTTTGATCCCAATCTCTAGGTACCTATATGGGGAACAGAAGCATGGTACTAGAGGACTCTTCAGCCTGACAGACAGAGGTACAACTGGTTTAATGGCTGGAAGCTGGAGAGAGAAATTCACACCAGAAAAGAGAAGCAGCCAATTACCCTGTTGCTCATAAAACCTGCAGCTGTGGCACTCTGCCTAGCCTGCAGGGCTCCCTGGTCAGGCTGCTTCAGCCCATAAAGGAGCAGGCATACCTTAGTGCCCTGCTACAGCCTTAATTTGGCAGACTCCTCTGTACAGTGGCATCATTCCCCTGCAGTTTGATGTCATACCTGCTTTGTCTGTTGCTTCGTCTAGCAAAACCTCTTTTCATTTCCCTTGAGAGGGGTATGCTGCTGCCGGACTGATGAGTGGGGATGGGGGAAAACTCCTCTCTCTAAAGCAAGCATGTATTGAACACACCAATTTACAAAGCATACAACAGGGAACTATCAAAAGTCTTCACCTACGTTAAGATACAGCCCAGTAAAACAGCATACACAACTTAGTCTAACTTAAAATGTATAGCAGGAAGACAAGAGAAAGCCTTGCATTAGTCTTATTAATCATGAGAGCACAGTGTCTCCTTACAGCCAGGCATTCAGAAAGGCTTTGTTTAGGTTTTACAGGTTCTTCTTTATAATGTAAATGTAGCGCTCTGCATTCTTTGGTCTGCAACTTCCAGCCAGAAGCTGTCTGCAACTTCCCTTCACTCCATCTTCAGCACATGTGTGTGATGATTGTCAGGTCTTTGCCAACACTTCCCACCTCTCAAGTCTGGTCCTGCAGGTCTTAGCTCTGGACTCACAGGTGCAGATCTTGGATCTGCACACAGGGGACTAGTTTGCCTCTCTCCCCCACTCCAGGACCACTGTGAAATTAATCCCCTCCCTGGCTGCAGGCAAGCTGGACAGAGGGAGGAATTAACTCTGTCTCTGCCTGGCTGCCTGAAAACCAAGGATGTCCACAAGGTTTGCCAGCAGAGGAGAGAGGGGATGGAGGGAGGAATTTGCCTCAGGGGCCATGGCAGGCCAGCGTCTGGCCATGCCCCACCCCTGTTCCAGCTAGAGAGCAGAGGAGAGGGGCCAGCCCTGCTGTGGAGCAGAGAGCCCAGCCCAGAGAGCATGCTGGTATACTGGGGGTGTCTGATGTAACTTAAACCAACCAGGGGTCTGGGACAGACATTGCATAAACTGGTTTAAGCCAAATCAGTTATGTCTGATACTACATTCCACCAGGTTTGTCTCAAACTGGTTTCATCCATTTTCAAACTGGTTTATGGCCACTGAATGTCTCTTCTGTTACAGGTTTAAACCAGTTTCTGATCACTTAAACCAGTTTGTGTGTAATGTCTGTCCCTAGCCAATATGCTGGGTGGCCAATGACCTCAGCTGTGAGCATTTTGCTATGAGAAGCAGCCTGTGAACATGAAAATCAGAATGATTTCACACCGCAGCAACATCTGGAGCATCCAACCCCATATGATGCCCTAAGCAGTAGCTTATACTCAAAGCTTCACTGGCATACTTTCTGTTTTTATCTTCTAGGTATGCTTTTAACACAGCAGTGTTGAATTCCTGCCCCCGAGCCCTGAGCTCTTTCTACAAGGTACAGAATGCCCTTGAATTGCAGTTGAGGGCACTGAGCACCTGGAACGTGAAGCTTTTCATGCCTGCAGATCATTTTACCATCTGGGCATGAGGCAGAGAAGGTAGGAGTGGTTTCAATAGATCTAATCCAATCTATCATAGATAGCATCCACAGCTTCATGGGCAGGCAGAACATCCAACCGTGACCACACACATGCAAAATCTCTAACGAGTCTAACCAGATAGTACAATACCAGGTCTGGGAGTAGGGCTGAATTTTTTCCTTGCTGCGGGTGCAGTGCAAGCTAATTCTCTATAGGACACGTTCAGTGATTCAACAGTAATTTAGAAGATACGTTGGGCATGATTCTGATCCCACAGCAGTGAGACTCAGGAGTCAGTGCAGTGATGTGAGGGGATTTCCATTGCTGGGAAACCCATCTAGCTAGGAACAAGAATTGAAACCTAGATCTTCACTGGGCCTTCTGCACATCTGCAGTAAGAGTCAAGGGAAAAACAATCCTTTTTGGTCTTGCACCTGTCATGCTGACAGGGAGGGACCCTTCAAATTCCTGTTTATCAACACTTGCTTCCGCTTCCCAAAAGTGAAAAGTTCAAGTGACAGCCTGTCCTGCTGCGTGTTTTCCTGTAAGGACCCCAGCTGGCTCTGAGGGAGGAAAGGAGAAGTCAGAAGGCTGCTCTTTGAGGAACTCCTATAAATCCTTTTAGAGAGAGAACTGAAGCTAACAGTTGCAAGGAGCCCTTGTCTTAGGCTGTCAACCTCTGGGAACAAATGATGTAGCACCTCATTCCCCTTACCACATCCCACAGTTTCTGCCGCAGCTATAGTTGTGTGTTTGGCCCACACTGGGTGAGCAGAAGCCACCAATAATTAATCCAGTCTGAAGTCTAAGAGCCCATCTATTCCCCCCTACTCTGAATAAAGCTGAGAGCTGCTCACAAGGGGTGTTGATATTCGTGTCTGTCACATAAACAAAAGGGTGTTTGCCAGTAGGATGATTGTCTGATGGATTGGTAACTGGGAACATGACCTTTTGTGACTTTACACAGAGGAAGCTGCTGGATCTCTGGACAAACCAAACCCTCCAGGGGCAGGATTTATGCTTGTTTTGTGTGCATTGCACTGGTTAAAGTCCACTGCGTTTCATCCTGTAGGCAGCAGGTAAAGTAAATCCTCTGTACTATATATACCATGTGTAAATTACTTTGTAATGTGCTTTGCTGTCCTTCTCCGGGAAAGGTGCTATATAAACATATGCTGTCACCGAGTGATTAACCTGGCTTACAAGGAGGAACTAGAGATCTGTTTATCTATGTGGCATACAGGTAAGTCTGAGCTAATTGTTTGGCAAGAGCTTTCCTGTGGATGATGCTGTGCAAAATCAGATCGTTAGGGGAAGCTTTTCCAGAGGCAGTGGTTTAGAGTAAAGGCTTTGCAACAGAACTTCAAGAGAAGTCAAATGCTTTCTTTTATTTTCAAAGGCAAGTGCACTCTCCAGAAAGTGTTTGGGATAAAAATCTCTGGGACAATCCCTTTTTTAAAATGGTGTTGGTTATATAGTAAGGAAGATAAGATTACTTGGAGTCCAGGGTTGGGGCATGGTAGATACTTGCAAAGTGAAACTGTCCAGAAGCAAGAGCAGAGCCACTGACTTTGCAGTGAAAAGCTTTATCATCCCTGCACAGATTACTGGGGCTATAAATAATGTCAGCTCAAAGTAAGCACTGTTGGAGAGCACTCTTCCCTGCTGGCATGTGCACCCCGTGCTGAATTGCCCCGCAGTGGCTTCCAAAGTGGCCTTTCTCCTGTGCACGTCCACACCTCTCCACGCTTAAATTTAGTCATCAGAGCCTATGGAGGCTCCTGATGGTGTTGTTAACAGCTCAGCCTCTTCCCAGGCCTTTATTTTGCACAGATTGCTGTGAATGTCTCTGGTTTTATTACAGTTGTAAAAGCAAAATCAGTTTGGAAGCCCTAGGTGATTTACAAAACAGATGCCTGGCACCCACTGGAATTTCTTAGGGCAGCAACAAATGGAGCCAACTCTGGGCTTTTGGGCAAGGGGGAAGGTAATTTGTCACCAAAATAGCTTTTAGTTGACAGTCATTTTCTTGTCGTGAGGCTCCTCACTTGCAGCACTTGCTTTGGAGGCTGCAGGCTTCCTGGCTTTCTTTAATGAGCCCAGCAGGCTGTTGAAATATGGGCTGTGCAATCCACAGTTTATTTAAAGTGTGTGCAGGGGGGAATGAGAGGAGTCTGGAAAAAATCAGTGTATGCCACATTTTTTTCATGTCTCCATTGCACAATCCTGCATTCCCTTGCAATGCAGGGCACAAAAATGACATGAATGGAGTCTTTAAGTACAGCTCAGCCCGTGGGAAATTCAGTGGAAGGCATCGTTTATGCATGGAGGCATAGATAATATAATCCCAAGACTACTGTTACCCCAATGTTAAAATGGCCTCCCTTTGTTTTGAAGGAAAATGAGAATCAGATTGCAAATAATCCAGGTCAGGACGAGGTCAAGTCTTCCTGAAAGGAGATCACTTCTTTGGAGTGCAGGGATCCTGAGCAGTCCTTTCTGCTGTTTGTTTTTCTTGGAATATGTCATGAGCTATTAAGCCCCACAACACTGCTCTGGTGCGGTTGTCCTAACCCTGTCACCTTTAGGATCAGGTCCCCGATCCTTGCCATCTACCCCTTTAGATTTCACCCCCCACTGGACAAGTTGGAGAGAGTCCAGCAAAGGGCAATGAGAATGGGGCTGCGGCACATGACTTATGAGGAGAGGCTGAGGGAACTGGCTCTACTTAGTCTGGAGAAGAGAAGACTGAGGGGGGATTTGATAGCAGCCCTTAACTACCTGAAGGGTGGTTTCAAAGAGGATGGAGCTGGACTGTTCTCGTGGTGGCACATGACAGAGCAAGGAGCAATGGTCTCAAGTTACAGCAAGGGAAATTTAAGTTGGATATTAGGAAAAACTCTCACTAGGAGGGTGGTGAAGCACTGGAACGGGTTACCCAGAGAGGTGGTGAAATCTCCATCTTTGGAGGCTTTTAAGGCCTGGCTCAACAAAGCCCTGGCTGGCTGCAATATTCTAGTTGGGGATGGTCCTGCTTTAAGCTGGGGGTTGGATTAGATGGCTTTGTGAGGTCCCTTCCAACCTCATTTTCCATCAGTCTGTTTCTGCTTCCTTAGATCCCTCCTAAACACTGGCTTTCTCTTCATTACAACATGCTTTGTTAGCCTGTGCTGCTCCAATGAAAGGAATGGCTGCCCAGTTCCAATCCCTGCTGTAGAGCAGGGTGCTTCCATCAGCACCTTGCAGCATGGCTTTCAATGGCTTTCAGATTCTGCTGCATAATATATGATAGGACTATCAGAGTCAGCTTTATTGCAAGTCTTTGCAGACTGGCTCCAGTAGCCACACAATAAAGCAGTAGGCAGCAGCAGCATGGCAGAACAACACAAAGCCTCCTGTAGTCCCAAGTGGCAATGTCATTCACCACCAGCACTAGACTGCTCACAGCAGCATGGGATAAATAGCTAGAAGGCAAGAGCCTGCAAAAGAAACACTTAGGAAAAACAGGTGCAAAAGTAATACAGGAGGCTTCATACGATGATCCATAGGGTGAGTTGGGATCTTTATTGAACCAGTTAGCTCAACCCTATTTCAAATCAAATCTGTCAATCGCTGCCTGTTTCCCTAGGCCAATGATTCTCAACTATGGCACCACAGATGTGAGATCCTTTTAAGGCTGCCACAGGGAGACGTGCAATAGGTTCACAAAGTATACTCAGAGATTTCAAATAGGAATCCATTGTGCTAAAAACATCATGACCTATCATGGTCTGAGCCCTTTGCAACAGAAGAACTGCTCTATTATTTTTCCGTAATCAAAAAAGGAGTGAAAGCTAAAAGCTGGCATTTCCCAAGGGGTGCCTTGAGTCTAACGTGAAATGCTTGAAGTCTTAGAAGGTCGAGAACCACTGCACTAGATGTGAGTATCTGTTGTATAGCTGGGCACTTCAGAATAAACATGAAAGAAAGTTCTTGCTGAAAAGATCTTGTACTTTAACCCACTATAGCACAAAGCGAGGCAGATCTGAAAGCTGGCTGAAAGGGATGGGGATTTCCAGAAAGAAGTTTGACTTTTATTTCCCCCTCTTCCCCCCCGCCCCCACACACACACTACAAGTTGTCTGTGAAAATTAATAAAAATGTGAAAACTTTGGGACTTTTGTAAAAAGTTCTTTTCCAGAAAGCAGTCCTCTTTTTGTGGAAGATTTTGTTTGAGCAGAAACACAGATATCCTGTGGACAAAGACATTTAATGGAAAATGCTTGACCAGTCCAATGGAGGCGGCAATGGTGAAGAGACCACCACATAATTAACAGTATTAGTCTCACATCAAGCAGAAGGCAGGGTACATTTGAACCTTAAAAACTAAGGTAGACAACTTCATGAGCTGTAGTTCACTTTGCTAGATGCTGTGATAAGCAGCGTGCAGACCACTACCACTGTCTTCAGGTAACACAGGAAACAAAGGAGTGCAAAAGTGGAAAGGAAAGGGGCTTTAACACAGGATGAGGAGGCTATTCTGAGCATGGGAGACGGAAGTAAAGAGCTTCAGTGATGATAATGGGAGAAAGACACAAGGGAAGAGGGAGTAGACAGGACTGAAGACATCTCATTTAAAAAGCAAGCCCAATGTACCTCTGCACCTGGATTTTCTCCTGCTTTAGTCCCATTATTAAATAATATTTGTACGGCAGTGGTGGTGCAGACAGCACCTGCCCCAATGGCCTTTCCATTTAAATGTTAATGTAAAAGCCCTCATTTTCTGGGTTTGCTTCTTTTTTGGTATCCTTGTGACAAGGTATTGAACACTTGCAGATTCATTGGAATCTGACAGGCTACACTGCGAGCACCTCTGCTATATGACCTCAGACTTGTCAACCAAGTAGTTTGTGCACATGCTATCCAACCCATTCCCTGGGTAAATCGAATATTTGAGTTAGAGCTGCTTCAAGGAAGTGCAGTCTAGCTGGGTCAGCTCAGCAATCCATTGGTACCGTGGCTGGATTATGTGCCTATCAGCAGTAGCACTGCAGAGCCAACCTCTGTCAATTGTGTGTCTTTAACCAAGACAGACATTGCTTTGTGTTCAGCGGTGAATTCCTTACAATTATTTTCAGTTAAGTAATAATGCATGACTCACAAGCACCAAAGAGAGATTAGTTTCTGTCAAATGATACATCTTTGGAAACTGAACTTGCTTCCTGATGCTGGACTCCAAACAAAAGAGGACTGAATTGGAAGGCCCCGCAATTCTGAGCCTGTCAGGTTGGTTTGGATTCAGAGGGCATGAAGAAAGAGCATGTGCTTGTCTTGGTGGATGGCTTCCCCCCCCCCCCCC
>NW_017729009.1:5021198-5022620 GCF_001723915.1 Gavialis gangeticus | reverse complement strand
CCCCCCCCCCCCCCCATCTCACTTCCTTGCTGGAAGTGGCTAAGGTGTCCAGCTATAGCTTCAGAGCTCAAACCTTGCTCCAGACTCGTGCAAAAGGCTATTTGCAGTGGGCTTATCTGTACGGTAGTACCAGAGGAAGCAGCTGGACGGGGTGGTAACCATATCGCTCCCTTGCTTGCCATTACTTACAGAAATAGGGCTTTAACTCTGCTAGCTTGAACTGCTGAGGTTGGGCAGACTTTTGACCTTCTGTATTTTTTATTTTTTAACTGTTATCTGTTCGTGTGTGGTGGCAGGAGCTCACATGGGCTTGTATCAGGCTGGGCAGTTTGTTTTCTAATGGATCCGAAAAGGGAAGCTCTCTGGAGAAGGCAGATTTAAATAGAGGCACAGCTGCCCTGACAATGGGGCCCTTCTATTGGTATGAGGGGAACTCTGGTGATCCCCGGCAGGGCGGAGGCAGCTGGTGAGCTTGGGGCCAGATGGCTCCCATGCCCATCTGGTAGTTATGAGAAGCACAGGTGGGAGCCTCTCCGATTGTATTTCTATCCCGGGTACAGCAGGCGGGGAGCTGGGGTGGCCAAGTTTAATCATCTCAAGTTACACACTGCGGACCAAATCCAAATCTATTAAAGCCCCTGGAAAGGCTGGGGATCAAATTCCTTGTGCATGTGCAACATATTCTTCACTGGAGCCACCCGCCATGTACCTGGTCTTAAACTACATTGTCAGTTCTTTGGGGCTGGGGTCGCGCTATCCAATTTGTGAGGGCAGTAGCTACCACAGTGGGGCCCTGATCCAGCTGGGCACTGGCGTAATACAAATCGGCAACAAGCCTGTCTGCCACAACAAGGCTCCCACGCCGCTCCCGGGCCCCTTCTCTCTGAAACCCCTGCGTAGTGCTGCTAACAGCCGCCGCATTTCGTCTCCGAAAAAGCTGCATTTCAGCGGTGGAGGAGGGCAGGGGTATGCCTTGATCTCCCTCTGGCCTGCGCTTTGGGATGCTCGGGGCTGCAGGCTGGAGCCCTCTCCTGCGACGAGAACTTCGCTCCCACCGCGTCCATTCAGCCAAGTGCTGGGGGGGGCGGGGGAGAAAAGGCCCCGGGCACAACTGGAAGCGAAGCAGAGGGGTCCAGAGCAACAGGTGGCGACCTGGGACGGCGAGGAGGAAGCCTGGTGCTGGGCAGGGAAGGAAGGATGTTGAGAGGCGCGCAGCTGCCGAGGTTACAATGCGAGGCTAAACAAAGCTCCCTGCGAAAAGGAAGCAGATCCCGCCCGCGGTGGGAGCTGAGCAAGGAGCTCCTGACATCATCGGGCTGAGCGTTGGGTTACACGGAGCGGGGACCGGCTCGGAGAGCAGGGCACACCCCCGCCTCCAAGCGCAACTTCATCTGCCGCGGCCGGAGCCCGCTCGCCAGCCCA
>NW_017729009.1:4978498-5020972 GCF_001723915.1 Gavialis gangeticus | reverse complement strand
CCGGGAGAGCCGGGCGCCGGCGGGAGAGGGGCGCGGGCCGCGCGGACCCGCTCCGGCGCTGCCTCCGCCCGGCTGCGTGGGAGCCGCAGTCGTGACACGCTCGGGAAATGGGTGCGAAGATAGAGTTCAACTTTCCCTGCGCGGCGGGGAATGGAGGAGCCGGCTCCCCCGCCTCGGCCCGTCCTGCCTTCCTGCCCGTGCCTGGAGCCCGGGGTTTTCGGGAGGTGGCTCCCGCTCGCTCCCCTTCGGCAGGGCCGGGACCCCCGCGCGTGGGCATCACGAGGCGGTGGCACTGCTGTCATTGATCCATGGATTTACAGACAGACTGGATATTATTATTAGTACAGGCTAAGATTCATGAGCCCAAAAAGATGACAAAGCCGTAAGGGTCATAGAGAGCGCCTAAACCAGGGACTAACGTAAGAGGGGTGGGGGTGAGGAGGGGAACGCAGCTAGGTTACAGGAAATACAGGGTTAGCCAACTAAGCCCAGGGGTGGGGGAAAGGTTGGGGAAGGGTCGGGGGTGACTACGCCGAGAGAGAAAGAGGATAGATGCACCCAAACCCATACAATGGTCTGCAGTGGTGGAGGGGGTCGTTTGAAGAAGTTGCTCAATCCACAGAGTCTGTGGTGGGGGTCCTCCTCGGGGGGAGTGGACTGGTCCATCATTAAAGACTCTTCTCCGAGTCTATCAGGTGCAGGGTGGGGTTCAGGCGGTCCCCTCTGGGTCCGGCCCGGTGGGGTCGGTGTACTGGCTGTGCCCTGTGATGTGCTGGACACAGATGTCACGGGACCAACCTGGTACAATATCGGCTTAGCTGTTGGGTTTCCAACGGGGGCGGGGAAACATGCTACGAACCTGCAAGGTGTTCTGATGGACTCTGTATGGAGCATACGTGGTGCTCTGCATGTAACGCTGTGATAACCATTACTGCATTAGTTCGTGAAATATAGTTTGGGGCTTCTGGGCATGGCGTACAGGTCTGTGCCGAACCAGTGGTGGGAACGGGAACAATGCCATGGACTTCAGTGGAATCAGAGACTCTGTGGGAGCTGACTTTTAAGCAAGGGCAGAAAAAGAGAATCTGCGCGGGGGTGAGAGCATCAAAACACTTCGGCAACTGGATTTTGCAAATCTCTGCACTATAGAGAAGGATTTCTTCCCTCCTGGACAGTTAATAAAGGGATCAATGGAACGCAGCATGCATGAAATCCGCACCACGTGAAGAGGGAAGCTCTCAGAAAAAGGGGTGTATGGGAAATGCTTTGATTTGCTCAAGAGGTGGGAATAGGTCCACAAAACACGAGCCAAATCCAGCCTGCCTACAGGAGAAGCCCCATGGAGGTCTACGTTCTTAGATAGGTGGGTGAATTTCTTTGGGACTGCTCACAAGGGGAAAGCAAGGGAGATGTAGCTAAAGGCAATATGTTGCACCAGTGAAAGAGTATTCAGGTCGGTCTTTTAGAGATGGGATCTCTCCAAGTTCAGCTGGGATGAGGTGACCCAATTGCAGATTTTATGGGAAATGCAGCCTATTCTTCTGCTGGGATGTGCGCACACAAGGATAGTGTAGTCAGTCAGCTATTCCAGAATTGCTGGATTCCAGCCAGGATGGACCCCCTGGGAAGCATAAACTGGGTTCCTCATGTGTGAGTCAGAGAAACGGCAGTGTCGGTATGCGCTCAGTTTGTGGAAAACTCCCTGTCTCTTCTTGTGGGAGCCCTGTAGCAGTGACAAGGATGCATGGAGAAAGCTTCAGCACCTGGACTTTTTCACACTGCAAATGCAGAGGAGAGGTCTCCAGACAGGGCAAGCAGCTGTTTCAATGATGCCCATGTTGTCTCAGCCACAACAGGAAATTTTCTAAATTTCCACCTAAGCCAGATCAGGTAATGGTACCAAGTCATTTGTTTTTGTTGGTAGATTCTGTTTCTCATCTGAAAATAAATGGGGGAAGAGCTCAAGTGCTTTGAAGAGATTGGATCACCATTATAGATGGATTCTCACAGCAGTTATCTGTAGTACTGGGGATACCAAAACCCAAGAACACCAAGACAACATGAGCGTGGACCTGCATTTTTTTGAACACTCATGTTCCCCTTGGAACAGCATTTCTCCATCAGGGCTGATTTCATTTTCAGTGAATTCAAGGTAACCATAATATTCTCCATCTTAACCTCAGTGCTGGATCTCACCAGCTGGAACCTGCAGCAGAATCAAGCTCTGCCAGTACTAAAACTTTTTTTTGGAAAGCTACAGCAAGTTTTACTGCAAATCAGCTTTTTGAACAGGATTTTTGGCAAAACTTTCAATCTTTAAAACTTTATATGGTTTTTGGGGAAAAATTAGCAGAAAGTTAAATAGGCTTTTGTTTGTTCTTAAAAATGCTTTTGTTTCTGATTTCTGGAGATTTTGTATTGACACCGTGAAAATGCATGACTGATCAGTTTACTCACATGGCTTAGATAGAAAGTTCCCTTTTCAAACTGGTATTATTTCAAAATAAAGTCTTTGATTTTTTACATAATTTTGTGGAACATTCAGAAAATAGAAAGTACCCCACTGCGGCACAAAACAAGATGAACAGTCTTTCCAGCTCTCTGAAATTTCTATGTAGCTACAGTACTTCTGCGACTGCCCTATTACCACAGTATCAGAATATCTCATACAGTTTTCAATGTATTCATCTTCCCTTTGGGAAGTAGGAAGTGCTGTTGTCCCTACTTGGTCGATGGCTACTGAGGCACAGAAATTAAGGGTGTTGACCAAGGTCCTACAGGACATCTGGCAAAGTAAGGAACTGAGTCTGCATCTCCCAAGTCCCAGACTAATCATGGCAAGAACTATCCTTCACATTTCTATGCTACTTTCCTCCAGCATATTTTTCAGGCGACTTTGATTGATACATTCTCAGCATCATTAGTCTTCAGCGGCAACCAAGATTCAGAACCACAACGTACCAGTTTCTACTGGGTTTCATTTTGGGCCAAACACTTCAGCTGCTTCAACCAAACATCTGAGAGGCTTCCTGAACCCCATGATAAAGTATTCTGAAAGAGCAGCACTTAGCTGAACCTCCCTTGGAAGTTGCTAAACAGAGTACCACAATTCCCAAAGAAAAATCTTCTGTCTGCCTGTTTCATTTCTGCAACTGGAAACCCCCCAAGTCCTAGCAAGGTAGCAGCTGTCAGAACCTTTGCAGTGCTCCAACATGTCAATATGGTACAGATCCACACCTGGGAATGCTTAACCATTGTGTACATCTCCTTCCTAACTATTTAATAGTGTTGTTATAGCTGGGTAGGAAAAACATTCCAGACCAGAACCAGACTGAGCCAGAGATTTAAGTGCAAGGGAAATTCCTCTCCCCCCACCTTAACTGTTTCACTGGGTCTGAGCCTGGGGTATTTTTCTGCTCTTCTCTGCCTCCACACAAGTCCATGGGTACCAAGATGTGCTGAATTCTTTATTCAGCCCCATAGTATTCACACTGGATCACCTTCTGTGATGTCTGTATGGCTTCTCCCTGCCTGCTGTCTTTCAGGAATATGACAAATCACAAATCTGCCTTGGCACAGCCTCATCCAGCACTCAGAAGGCCTGTGTTCGCCAATATTTGCAGTGATGTAATGGTAGTGTCAAACCCATTCTCAGTATGGCTGCATTGACTTCAGTGAAGTTATGTATTACCCTGTGCATAATTCATTTGTGGACCTCCTTGCCACTACATATCAGTGAGACCAAGAGCTTTGGAAGATAAAAAAAAAGTGGAGTAGACATTTATGTAGGATGATTAAACCACCCACAGTTATAATGAACGGGATATTCTTTTGGAAAGATTTTAAGCTTTTGTGGGTCAGGACTATCACTAACAAGTGGAGGATATTGATAGTGGCTGCTGTTGGAGACAGGACAGAGGACAAGATGGACTGCTAGGCTGTTTCAGTAGTGCAGTTCCTATGTGTCTATACTATAGGGATGAGCGTGGCCCACTTTTTACCCATCACTCAAGAGAGGTGAGGGAGACCTTTCCCAGGCTTTCACAAACTGAACTTAAACTGAAATGCGTTTTCTTTCTGGATTGCAAGTGACCACACATGATGATGATGATGCAACACTGCAACACTTCAGCTGTAGAACAAGTGAGCCAGAGTGAAGCAGGAAAGCAAATCAGCAAAAATAAAAGCACCAGGACTTTCGAGATTGGCTTTCTTCCTTCTTGCCTTCGTTTTCCTGGCTAGTGCCCAATGTGGGCCAATGTCTGTCCTCAGGCTTGTGAGAATCCTGCTTTGTTTTCACTCTAATACTTCAATGGAGTAGTAGTTGTCAATGGGACAGGAAAAACAATATTGTCAAATCTGCACAACTTTGTCTGGATGCTCCAAGGACAACAGTAAGGGGTGTTTTGCTGTGATGTAGCCTCTGTCATCAGGATCTCCATGTGTTTCTCAGATATTGGTCCCCGGTGGTTCAGTGGTAGAATCCTTGTCTGCCCTACAGGAGACCTATGTTTGATTACCAGTTGCTTGTACAACTACAGCCAGGGAGGCACCAAACATCTGGACGCAGTCTGGTCTTTGGATTCTGTCTCAGTGGCTCTAAACGGGGGATGGAAGGTCTGGGAAGGTCTTGTCTAGGCGTGTGTGTCAAAGGTATGGGTAACCTCTCACGCATACACCATGTTGTGGTAGGATCGATGGCTGCCAAACCATGGTCCCAGATACTGATTGAGTGGGGCTCACAACTCTTACAAGGATTAGTACCCCCATTCTCCAGACATAGCAACCGAGGAAGAAACACATACATGCATTTGTACCGGAATCAGTATAATCAGTGTTGGACCTCTGGAGTCCTGCCTCCTGCTCATAAGTCATTAGAAAATTGAAGGCAAAGGAAATAAATCAAAGACAGGGCCCCCAGGGCTGCAGTTGGTCTGGGATTTTGCCTGTCAGAGTACTGCAGTGGGCTAACAGGCAGTTCAGAATTGTTGAGCCAGTTCATTTTTGTGTCATCAGATGGTTAATTTCTTGCTTTCTGCTCGGCTAATATTTGCTCCTGGGACAAAGTAAGAAAACAGGCCATGACATTCCATTTGCTCTGAAAGCCAAAACAGCTGCTAAAATAAGTGGCTGCGCAGTGCAGGTCAGGAGATTGCAATCCTCCAGCAGATGTTGGGACCATGAAGGAAGTGGATTTGACCAGGGGCTTGGGGACACAGCTGTGCACCACAGCGAACACACTGAGGTAACACAACTGGACAAGCCTATAAGCACCTTCTCAACAGCTGTCTCTGGTTTCTAAGGGAAGTTTTAGTGCAAACGGCAACTCAGCTTGTAACTGAAGTTCATTTGCATGCTCAGGGGAGCCAGTGAATCCCCCTGAGCCTGTTGGTTTCAGGTTGGCAAAAATTATGTCACTTCGTAGCACAAAACAAAGCAAATGAACAGAGAAGAATCAAAGAGAGAAATGCTTACGGAAGTCAGGCCTAGGATTTTAGCAACCCCTGTAGCTGTGTTGGTGGAAAATCTTGCACAGACACAGTTAATACAAGTAGCTAAATGTAGGCAAGTCCTTAGTTTTATGTCCTTGTACCCACCAAACTTAGCTCTGCAAAGCAAGCTTCCCTCCCTCCCTTCCAGTATCTGCTCTTGTCCTCGGTGTTGTTATGACAGATTTGAAGAGTCTGAGCAACAAATACCCTAATTAAGTTGCTGGGCAGCAATTTATTTATTTTTCTTTCCTCAGAAATATTTTCCCTGCTGTGTTTGGAGCCAAGGGTCGGCTGACGTACAGAAGGAAAGTCAATTAAATCAGGTAGGCTTTCACCCTTTAATTGGGTACCTGGAAATGCATGGGGGTGAGCGGGTGGAACTTGATTTTCATTCACAGAGGGCGTGTCTACATATTCATTAATGTGCCATAGTTACTTCATGTTAAGTTTAGTACTTGGTTAACCTTACTTTAGTACTTACTACTCTGCAGTAGCAGCAGCACATGGTTTTTAAATGATGCTTACTGTGCAATAGCCTAATAATACTGCATAGTAGCGTATTAGCACGGGTCTTGCCCAGCACACTACTGCACAGTGTTATTAGGCTACTGCTCAGTAAGTGTCTCATGTAGATGTGCCCTGCATGACTTAAAATCATACTTAAATCACCAGGATTTTTTCCTTTTTTGTGTCCTCGTGACAAGGTGTTTAGCAGAATTCACAGATTCGTTGGAATATGACAGGGCTGCACCATGAAACCTTTGAGCACCCTTTACACTTGGAATTGCTAGCTACTATAAAGTTATTGAATAGGGGTTAAAGGAAACTTTAGGAGACTGTCAGATATCTCACTGGCTGCCTGGGTAGGTACACTTGGAAACATAATATAGATCTCTTCTAACCTCTATAAATTATTAATCTGACAATGAGACCCCAGCAACAGGCTGAAGATAGATTATAGTCTCAGAGCCTGATCTGTGAAGAGAGATCATGTGTAAGGCTTAGGAGCTCGTTCTGAGTAACGCCCAGCAAACCTCTGTGGATTGGCATAGTAAGGCCAGAGTTTCAAGAGCACATTTCTACAAGCTCCTGACCTGTTATAATGTGATCCCAGAGGCCTGTGCCCAAAACTGCTTCTTACAGTAATCATCCAAGGTTTTACCTCTGAGAATCTGAACCTGGAGTCCTGCTAGACTCGGGGCAAGAGGACTGGTCATTGCCCAGAAAGAGACTGTACTTCTGCCTCCAACTTCCAGTATACTGCTGCAAATTAGTTTCCTGCAGTGTCCTCTGTGCCATAGCTTCTACCAAGCCATAGTGAAATGCTGACACAAACCATACTCCATTGCCCTTCATTTATTGGTGAATTGTTGCACAGTTTAGGGGGTATATTTTGAGAAAACCACACAGAGGAGGCTACTGGGTACATGTGCTCTTTCTTGCTTTCTGTTGCCTATTTCATTTACACACGCATTGAAACATTTTTTGGCCAGACATAGCATCTGATTGTCCCTCAATCTGTAGGTAGATACAGCGTAAAAATGCCAGTCCCAAAATTCTTGCCCCTTTGAACAGCCTGAACAAATGAGCTGTGCACAGTTGTGTTCTCTGGAAATCCACTGGGCAGATTTCTTCCCTGGCTCTGTAGCCTCTGCTCCCCACATGATAAATGCTGGACGGGCTAACTTAGGGGGTGCCAGAGCATGGCATGTGAAGGCAGTTTGCTTGGCACATGCACTTTGGGAAAAATGGAGGAGGAGCCTTGGCTGGTAACATAGGGCTGTTTCTGTCCCTCTCTGCTATCATCATTGGACTTCTGGCAGCTTTGGTGATAAGGGACCCTAAAGGATTTGCTGCTGCATGCAGTCTCTTTTTTCTCTGTACAACTTTCCAAGGATCGCTCTTTTGCGCACAGCACACTGCCCTGTGTATGTTTGAGATAGTCTATGGACACTGATCCCAGGTTGGGTGAGTGGAATTTCACTGGATGCCTAAAATATTCAATGCTTCCATAAACTGGTATTTTCCTTTTGTTGTTGGGGTACAAAGCAGCGAAGTCTGCTTGAGGGAAGACAGCTGTCTTTACTATATCATGTGCATACATCTGTCTTCAGAACATCACCCCCCTTAACTCCTCAGGTATCACCTCCTCTACCTTTGGCAGAGTTTGCTTTTAACCTGTCTGCAGAAGCTGCTGTTGCTTAATGCAGGTGTATGAAGAATCCTCCACCTTTTTTTTCCTAACCTAAAAGTAGGGGAGAGGGGAAGAGTCAGTTCAACCCGGTCAGGCCATCGTAATTGGGTTAAGAAGCTTGAAGGAGTTGAAGGGAGTTAGTGTAGCTGGTAGAAATAAACATGCAAGGTTGATAGCAAGACCATTTCAACTGGACCTGCCAACCCCTACATCACAGCAGATTTGATTGCATTACTTCCTTAAACTATATAATCTAGTCTGGCCTAAAAGCCACTGATAGTGATTTAACTCCACCATCTAAGCTTTCCGGTAGCTTGGTGGCAGGGACTTTCCATCACGTTTCCAGGCATGCCTTGCCACTACCCAGTTACAGAACCTGTAAGATTTTGTCTTTCCTTTAAATGGGCTGGAAGAACAGTAATAACTTGGGAGCCAAGCAGAGCCCCAGGTGGCTAATCAGCTAACAGTGATGTTCTCAAGGGTCACTTCTTATTTTTATACTTGTATAGAGAGCTGCAAGGGATCTTGCCTATCAGGCTGTTTGCCGCCTAATTCCCAGGCTCTTTATCTCACTTCTGTTAGTGAGAAACACCTATTTGGAAAGCTGAATGCAGCTTCTTCTAGGATTCTGTGAACTGGAATGGAGACATTTCTGTCCCGGGTGACTCTGCTCAGTGTGTGTTGTGCTAAGGGAGCAAGCCCTTGAGAGGTATTTAAAATGGCAAACTGTGTTTCCACAGTCTACCAGATGCCTGCCTCAAGCTAGGTTCTCCCTGCCTATTGCCCTAATGGGGCTCAAACTCCTTTCCTTCTAGCATAGAAGCAAGGATCAGGCAAACCACAGATCTCTCCCTTGAGCATAAAATTCCCTCCTTAAAAACCCAGCCCCCATCTCCAAGAATCTTCTGCATCACCACTCCCTCTTTCCCTCCCTCCTTTTATACAGGGCAATGGCAGCTGAGCCTAGAAGAAAATGAGCCCCAGCTGTATCTACTCCTCACCCATTTAACCCTTTCTTGCCAGGTTCCAAACTCATAGATCTGTCAGGAGACATAGGAACCCCGCTAGGGCTTAGAAGGGAACTTGTGCAGTGTAAATCATGCAGGGTCATTTAGAAATCAGCCTCTTGGTCTGGGAAAATAGTTTCGGAGTGGAGGCACCACAGCTGAGTGAGCAGAGTCCCAGCCTTTATAGCACCTTCTCCATATAATCAGTGTCCTTAACATAAAATATTTCCATGTCAAACAACTTGAAACACTAGGGAAGAATATAGATATATATATATATATATATATATGTATGTATGTGTGTATGGCACCATCCTGTCACCTCTGTTTTGTAACACCCTCCTCCTCACCTCTGAAAAGCAGCAGATGTGATAAAGAATCAGGAAGTGGGAGTTAATCTCCCTGTAACAGCTCTCCTGATAAGCACAAAGCTCTGGCTTTACAACTGTTTGGCCTATGGCAAGCACAAAAGCCTGAACTCATCCCACTTAGCCTGCATTTTATTTAGATTGTAGTAAGCATACCCCTGCCACATTAGAAGTTAGAATGTGTTCTGGGAAATGGTAGGGTAATGTTTACTATGGTGCCTAATGAAATCTCTTGCAAATGCAGCTCACTGATTATTGGTCCCAGCCCTGACACCACATGAGTCTTGAACTGGCCCTGTGCAGTCCTGGGACTGGGACTGACAATAGAGCCTTAACCCATGAGAGGGGTCCCTGGTTGATGTTGCAGCTGGGTGAAGACTGCAACTTGCTTATATTACCTCTGTGGAGCAGTCTGATGATAGCTGAACACATTACTTAATATGATACTCCTTCCATGGAAAGTCCTAACTCTGCTACAATATGATTGCACTTAGCACATGTTTTACTGCTTAAACACTCAGACACTTGTGTCTTAAGTGCAGTGAATACGTCCTAAATGTAGTGTGTAACAAGACATTAAGAAGGAAGCTATGAGGTCTGCCTTAGCCTGAGTCTGTCAGGGGTCTGCCTGGCTCCTGGTGCAGGCTGGATGGGTGCTTTAAGTTGTGCCTCAGTGAGCTATGGCAGCACTGCAGAGTAGCTAGGGGTAAGAATAGTTTCAGAGTTTCCTAGTTGTTAGGGGCTGGAAGGGACTTTACAGATCATCAGGTCCAGCCCCCCTGCACCTGATCCTACCCTGTCCTTCCTCACTCATGTCCAATATGTTTCCTACGCTGGAAACTCTGGTAGGGACGTCGGTTTTGTGCTTTGCAAAGAAGCATCCTACTTCAGGGGTGTTCCCATAGTGCTCTACAACTGCTTTATGACCCTGTGGAGCTGGTACAGGACGTGTCTACATGAGACACTTAATGCACAGTAGCTTAATAACACTGCGCAGTAGTGTGCCAGGCAAAAATTGTGCTAATACGCTACTGTGCAGTAGTATTAGGCTACTGCACAGTACGTGTCACTAAAAAACTGTGTGCCGGCACAGTAAGCATCACTAAAACACCATGCACATGCTTCTTTAAGCAAGTACCAAACTAAATGCACAGTAACTGTTGTGCATTAATGAACATGTATACAAGGCCACAGTGAACTGTAAAGAGCTATAGGTCACTGCAAAGGGAACCCAAGTCCTCACTCACATGTGCAGCTGGGTGCTGGATTATCCCAGGTCTGTGGTTTTATCTGTTGTGGTTTTCAGCCTAGACAGTCAACTTTAAGACTCCAGAATTTCCCTTTCCTAGAGAGGTCCCATGTGCAGAAACTGAAACCCCACTCACTTGGTCTGTACGGACTCCTGAAGTGAAACCCCACTCTTCAGGAACATGCTGCTTCCTTGGGGAAAGCAGAAGAGCAAAATTCCTGATTCATTAGCACTTAGGAGCTGTGGGACATGAAAAACAAATTCAATGTGGGAACAAAGCAAAAATATAACTGCTGTCACGGCAACTGTCTCCAGCAAGATGAAGGAACCAATTATTTTCATTAATCAATGTGGTAAGAAGCAGCATCAAGAGGCTGTAATGCAGCCTATAAAAATCAGGTTAGACACTAGGAGAAAAACTCCCCAACTTTGTGAAAGCTTGGTTGCTAAGGGAGACTGTAGAATTCCAGTCATCCAGGATTTTGAAGACACTGGACGCTTATTGAATGAAATCAACCCTTACTGCAGTGTGGTGGGTAGTTGGGATAATGTCTGTCTTAAGCCAAAACAAGAGATAGATTCTCAGCTAGGGTAAATCAGCATAGGTCTGTGACCAGAGCAACATTGATTCACACCAATCAAGGGGCTGGCCTCAGTGCTGAAAGGTAGTCGTCTCTTTTGAAAATGACCTTCAAAAAAGCAGTCTCACTACCATGATGGGGTCAGGCTAAATGTCTAGGCAGAGAGACAGTTCTGCATGCAAGAAAGAAAGGGAGGGGAGCGATGGGGATGCCACACTGATGCCCTTTCCTCTCTTGATCTCCATGGGTTCAGGCAGACAGTGTGACAATAATTTTCAGTTAGTCCCACCTGAATGGAGTAACTCTGTGCATATGTCACCCTGGATGCTGTGCTCGCTGTTTCAGACTTCAGGCTCAAACACGACCACTGTACAAACAAAGAGACATTTCCCTCCTGACTACCCATGTCACATAGAATATAGCTGGATTCCTTCTAGTTTAGGAACTATTTTGGACAAGAATAGAGAGTCACTGTCTTCAATGAGTTTGTACACGTAGACAGTCAAATATGGGCCTGAACTTGGAACTGAGTATCTAAGGCTGCCTTGTGTTTTGTGGGTCGATTTCAGTGCCATTTTAAAAGGGAAAAAGTTGGGAAAACCCAGCTGTTTTAGACGGAAGATGGGGAGCTTAGTAGGTGGCAGGAGGAGAAAGAAATAGAAGGACATGCTCTAGGGACATGTTAATTCACAATCTCTGACCTGAGAGGAATAGGATGCCTGAGTGGATCTGCAGAGTTCTCTAAAATGAGAAATCAGGGTCCCCAACAGCTGTGCCTATGAGGTACACAGAATATCTGTCTCATACATGAGCCACTTCCCTTGCAGTGGTCTGTGTGGGCTGTGGGATGCTGGCTCATGCCTCTTGAGGCTGAAGCACATGGAGAAGAATAAGCAGCTTATGTTAGTTTCTTCTCATCACTTAATAATTCAGCCGTGCTTTTTAATTTCTGTGGTGTGCTACTATTCATTGCCATTACATGCGATTAGCCGTAGCCTTTTCTCATCAGTGCCAACCTGCTGATACTCTTGTGCTGCTGCTAACAACTGGCATGTGGTCAGGACTACTGCTGATGCCGAGAGGTTAATGCTCACTGATGCCAATGAAATGAAAGACATCGGTATTTACAAAGGCTGAGCAGGAGCCATGTAGAAGTTTTGCCACAGCTTTTTTCGTGAGGACTGCAAGACACAACAGGACTCATTCTACTCAGGACTCCAAGGCCCTGCCAGTTACTATAAAGTCTTGTCTCAATGCATTTATTTTTTTTTATCAGTTGGGAATAATGCTATGGCCAAGAGTGAATCTTACCCAGGAGGAGGTGCTGTATATCAGAAAAGAGCCCCATTGGCAGCAGTGTGAACACCCTCTGACATTAGCACAAGAGGAAGTGCTGATGGCCAAAAGTGAGGGGTATTTATGGAGCCTACTGAGGTGCCTGTGACTGAAATAGGTGAGGATGCTGTAGGGCAGGATTGAAATGTGTAGGACAAGGGTGGGCAACATATGGTCCAGCCCGTGGTGGTTCCTTCGGCCCTGCCTGGCCCAGACCCAGGGGACAGCCCAGGTTGTGGCACATGCAGCTGGTCCCACCACCCCCAGGCACCAAGATGCTGCCGGACGTGGAGTGCAGCCCTCTGTATGCATGTGGCTCTCAGGCATTCCAGGAGCTGTAGTCCACAGGGCCAGGCAGCGTGGCAGCAGGGCAGAGAGCAACACAATGGCCAGACTCAGCTTCCTGGCCGCCTCTGTGGCAGTGCCTCACTCTCTCCCTTATACTCCGGTTGCCACTGCTGGTGTCTGTGCTGCTGGACACAGCCCCGCTGCCCACAAACATTATAGGGACATGCACGGAGTGGATTGCAGCTCTGCCCTGGGTCCTGGCCCCACGCTGTCACTGCCCTGCAATCCCAGCCCCACCCACCATCCCATTCCCAGACACTACTCCCCACCTGCCCATGGCCCCATTCCATCCACCTGCCTGAGCACACCCTGCCAGTGGGGGTCCTGGGCCAGTGTCCATGGAGACCCCACCTGCCTGCCCATCCACTCCATCTGGCACCCTCAGTGCTGGGTGCGGGGCATATGGGGCCAGATAGAATCAGTTGGCTTCTCCCTGGCCCCCTCTGCCTTGCTACACAGCATAAACAGCTGTGACAAGGGGCTGAGGACAAGTCAGCATCCTCTCCCCTGGGCCTCAACAGCTCACCAAAACTCCTTCAGTGGCCCTTCTGCCCAAATAATTGCCCACCCTGGTGTAGGACAGCGTGGGTGCCACAGAATTGGCACAGCAGGGCAAGTCAGAACTGAATGCATGGGCAGAGTGATTCAGGAGCTTGGCAGCAGAAAAGAAGCCCATTGGGGCAGGATGGAGGGGTGGTGGCTGAGAGAGAGAGCAGCTCCAGAACTGACACAGCAGGGAATGCCAGGCCTGAGGGGCATTGGCCGAGCAGTGTGCAGGGCACAGCACTGAACGAACACAAGGTGCAAGACACCCAGGCAGGACAGAAACAGTCTGATAGTGTGTAGGGAAAGGTTAGTTAGCCCTACCTCACAGCGGGTTTGACCCAGACAATGCTAGCTGGTTCTTTAACTCCAGGAGCAATCCCTGGTTGGTATTTTAAAACCACCTGAAGCACAAATCTGTGTACAAACACAGAGGTTCAGCTCCTTGTGTTGCCATTGTATGCTCCTGCTTCACGTACTGGGCTTTTTCAGCATGTGTTGAAGAAACCCCCATACTCTTCTCTTGCAGTAACAGAGCAGCTGATGGAGTGGCTGCATTCAATGGGGTGACGAGGTGACAGGATTTCCTGTGAGACGAACATAATTTACAAGGAATCTACAGCAAGCACGTTCCCAAGTCACCACCAAGGCATTGACAACAGTCCAGTTTAACATCACCTTGTTTTTCCGGGTTAGGAAGAAGGGGAATGAGTGGCATGTGACTAGTCCAGAGCCACAAAAAGGGCTTCTGGTCAGTTTTTGCCGTTCAGTTTTATTCTGTCAGTGAGGCTCAGAGCTAATGAGTCACATGCCTATTCTCTGGCAAGAATAGAGCCCCACTCTTCTTCCTTTTCCATCCAAGAAACTTGGCACTCTCAAGAGTTTGGGCCTCTTGTCTCCTGAGTACTAAGTAAGTAGGACTAAACAAAAAAGGCAGATTTGGAGGCTCCAGCCCCACTAAAAAACCACAGTCAATTAAATATTATTTGGGGCAGGGCCCATCTTTCTGGTTTGTCTGTGCAGCACCAAGCACAGCTGGGTCCTGGTCCATGCCCAGGGGCTCTAGGAACTGCCGGAGCACTGCTAATAAATAACCATGAGGCATCTGGTTGTGTTATGCTAGGGCCGAGGAGGAATCTTCCTGCTAAGCTCTTGTTTTCACTGGCTAAACACATGAAACTCTCTCTCTGGGCTGCAGGTTCTCGTGCTCATTTCCAAGCAAACTGGTACTGGAAACTTTGCTAAAATTCCACCCAACTGTTCTCAGAGTCCTGGTGAAGTCCCCAGTACTTTTGAGTGCAGTTTGGCCTTGGGTGATTTTTTGTTTCCTCTCTGGATGAGAGTATGCAGGAGGGATTTTCTCAGCAGCCCCCCAGGAGGCACAGAAATCCTGTCTCTCCCCTTTTTGTGCTCTACCAGGCCTCCTCAGAAGTCAACCATCTCTCTCTTTAAATATTTGAAGAGCTCAGCAGGGCTGTGGTCTGTGTTTTGCTGTTGTTATGGATCTGTCCCCCATAGGGGAGTTCTAATAATAGACGCTGCACCATGCAATGAAAGGGCAAGGGGTTGTTTCTTAGCAGAGAGCTGCTTGGATGTGTAAGACAGTTGTACAACTTCACGCATGTCACTGCAGGTACCGGGTTAGTCTGGTCAGAAAGATGCACCTTCTGTTCAGACACATGGGCATCTCTATTCCATTTGGTTTCATAACTTTGTGGCCTCACACATCCAGAGACCATTACATCTTTCAGGCTTCCAGACCACATAATGTCATTCAGTTGACTCTTGTAGGGAGCCATACCTTGGGTGCTCCTTGTCCTTTCTACCTTGGCATGCATGTTTCATTGATCCTGAGCATGTTTGTCCCTGACAAAACATTGGTTCAGACAGACCTTCTGTCCTGCCTTTCCAGCCTGGGAAACACCATGTTTCCTCTTGGGTCTTCAACTTCCTCTTTCCACCTTTCTGACTGAGAAAGGAAGAGGCTGCCACCAAGATCAGTATCTCATCAACCCTGGAAAAAGGAATCACGTGCTCTCTGGAGGAGAACTGGTAGAAATAGTCCCCACTCACAAGACCTGCCCCCTGCTCACGCTGGAGCATAGATGGGCCTTCCCATTGACTTGACTTGGTGTAGGAGAAATGCTCTGGGATCCCTGTGTGGAGGCAACAGAGAGACATGGACTAAGTTTACTACCCAAGCCACGGTCGGCTACTTGGCAGGGGCTGGCATATGCTCTGTGAAGCCTGGCTGCTCGAGGACATTCAGCTGCCATGATGGTGGGATGCCATTCCTACAAACGAAGATGGAAACCTCACCTCAGAAAAGAGCTTACGCATTTTTCCCAGTAGTAGGATATAAACATCAGCCTTGATGACAGCACAAAGCAAAGCCTCATGTCCATTCAGTCCCGGCTATTACGGTCACTCCTGTCCACTCAACACATCACCCATCGCAGGAATCGCCACTTTTCTCTCCAGAGCCCAAAGAGCTCTTCCCTCCCAGCAAAGGACCGCATGCACCTGAAGTCAGAATGGCTTTGCAGTTCAAATTTCTCTTGGTGACATTTCTCAGAAACTACCAGGTTTCCAGAAGTGGGTGACCGGGGTGCGGGAAGGAGGTAAAGCTTTCCTGTTCCCGTGCCCCGTCTCCAGCACGGACCCTTGGGTGGCCTGTACCACGCCGCCCGCGGTGCCACACAGAACTCCGGGGCTGGCGCAAGCGCGCGTGGCTTGGTCCCGCCAGGATCAGTTGGAGTTAGCAACGCTCCCAACTGCCAGGTGTCCGGCGCAGGAGGAGCAGCAGGTAGGGCTGAGCTCCAGCCCCTGTTCAATTGCTGTTGAAATTAGGGTGCATCCCTATTTTAGCTCCATTCCTGCCCTATCCCCAGGGGGTCCTCCTGCTGGTGACCCACAACGCTGGGCTATGTCAAGGGCCATAAAGCAGGTGGAAGCATCCCCCAAGAGATTACCCAAAGTGCAGGGGCCTATGCTCAGCCCTGCTTTCAGCTTCTTGTGTATTGTATGAGTGTGTGTGCCCGTGTCCAAGGTGGTGTCACTGCCCGAGGGCTCTTCTGCACTACCCGAAGCCCAGAGCATTATGAGAAACAGGTTTTAAAACCAGAGTAATCTTTAGGTGGCCTAAAGCCACCCTAACTCAGTACCTTTACCTCCAAGTGCAGGAACAAAGCACTCAAAATTCAAGCCCCAAGTCTTTCTGTTTGTCAAGGGGGTGGCTGTCATGTGCCTAATTCGAGAAATCTCTTGTTGTGTTTAACTTTTGCCCCTGCCTCCTTTCAGTCAGCCCAGGCACGCTGCATTGGCCCCTTTAGCCATTAAGAATGTCTAATCTTGGGCCTAAAAAAGGGAGCGCTGCCAAAATATGCCTGAAATGCCACAAGGACCTGAACAAATCTTCCTCTCGAGCGGGAGGCCTGTGTCATTGCTGCAGTGCCGGATCAGGAAAGGAGCAAAAGAATCAGAAAGGCAAGAGGTAAGGAGGCAAGATTATCAAGGGAGAGGAAAGTGGAAGGTGGAGGGAGGCGAGCCCTTGAATTCAGCGCTGCTGCTTCATCCACTGACACCTGGCATGGAAGCTCATCAGTGGCATTGATGTAGCATATAAATGCACATGACAGTTTCCTGCCAAAACAAGATTACAGTCTAATTTAGACTAAAAGAATAACCAAGGCAACAGGCCAGGTGCAGAGCCAACAACAATTGGACAATTTTCATAGGAATCTCTATGGAAGCTTGAGCCTAGGTCTGTGTATAAGCATGAAATCACGGCACTTTTTTGAATGCCGTAGTAAATATCCCCTCAGGATTCTTAAATCTGAATGGCAGGGATGCCTGGTCTATCCTGACTAAACTTCCTTCCATACAAATAGTGGTGAAAACAGTGTATAGGTGTAACTGTGGCTAGATGTTCCCTCTTGGTGATACAAGATTTGCAAGAGGCTTTTGCTGTAAGAAGCCAACATGCTCTCAAGTCCTTCTGTGTTTCTGTCAGCACTGCTTATACACAGGTAACATTATCTTTTATGTCCGATACAAAACCGGTGTTGAAGCCCCAGTAGGCGAAGAGGGGAACAGTCACACAAGCCTTTGGTCAACTCAGAAAATGCTAAAATCACATGCTAATGCCAGCTGGAATTGTTCCCTTCCTAACCCCACCTATGTAAGAGTTTGCAGTATTGCCAGACAAAGCTCTGTGCATCTGTGAGCACATGGAGGTTGGCCAGTTCTGCACATCCTCCATTTGCTATTCATCAGCAGAAATTCTGTCTGCCCACTGTGGAGGCAAAGTCAGTTGTCTCTTTTTGGGATAGCATGCTTTTCTTTGCCCACAGTTTCAGGTCTGCAGCCCCAAGGTTTTGTAAGTACATCAGTTCCTGTTCAGAAGTTCTAGTTTGTAGCATATCATCTCAGTGTGGTACGGGGTTTAGAAAGTGTCATGTCAAGCAACACACTTCCCTTTTTTTCCCTGCCTTATTTGGCACATTGCAGAAGCCAAAAGCCATCATTATATGTATTGCACAAGCCTTGTGTCATGGTGAAAGTGGGCTTTCCTTGTCCTCTGGACCCACTTCTACTTGTTAATATCCAGTCTTAAATTCCAGTGTGAAAAACCAGTCTGAACCTGACATAGCCTCAGGGTATCAGCCACTGGGTAAGAATCCTGCAAAGTGTATAGCACACTGTATCTGGTGCTGCCAACTTCTTTCTTAACCAGAACGATGGGAGAGGCCCAGGGCTGACTGAAAGCTCAGTTATGGATTTCAGCTTATACCAGTATTTCTTCAAAGGGTTATCAGGCTTCTTTTCTCTTTTCTATTAGCGAAGGTGAGGTGACTGTTCCATGGGCTGCTTTTCCACAGTATCAGTCTTATGCTGGACCAATCTGGTACTACATTTATTGCATTGTGAGAATACCTCTGGATTCTATTTAAGTATATAGCCCTGAGCTGGAATAAGTGCACTAGAAACTCATGGACCTCACTTCCACCCCTTTCTTCCTTGCAGTTCTCATCTTTGCAAACCTTGACTAGATTCAGCAGTTTACATTTTGCAGTCTTTTCCACTATTTGCTGCTCATCAGAAACCATTAGCAGGTAAGTAGGGATCTACTCCTGCTTCAGATCCACCAGAACTTTAGCAAGCAAGATTCTCTCAAGACCCTGTGTCTTGAATTAGCCTCAGCTATTTCCCATTTTTCCTCTGTTGGAAAGCTACCCTAGCAAATAATCTGCTCTTGTTATTTCCACCCCTGCTGGTAGGACAACAGGCTCACTGCAAACCATTTGTCTACAGGCCAGTTGCTTTACTGGAGACACATTTTTAAAGGGAATTTTGAGAGACTGAATGTGAAGACGCTGTTTGTCACATTTATTTACACAGTTACTGAAATTCAGACTGATTAATAGCTCACCTACCACCTTAGCCATCCAGACTCCTTACTCCAATCCAGAGGCGTGGGTTTCAAACCCAACCTTCTCAGTGTTGGATGGGTGCCATGGCCATTGTTTCCATTTGAAACCAGTTTGATTGTTCTGTCTTGGACCTCCCATCCCCTTGCCCTTTCAGTGCATCTGGTTTAATAATGATTGTGTTTGAGCAGGTGTCCACTGTTCCAGTGCTTCTCACAGTTCCTATTATACATTCAGTAGCCAAACTCTTATTATTGCTTTTTAAATGCCCAGCTGTTGTTTACTCCCCAGCTTTGCCTTGTTAGTTTGGTGTCCCCATTTCCTGAAAGGCTGAGGGGCTCTCACTCAACATCTGTAATGCTCTGTCCTGCCCATTTATAAATAAACCTCCTTTTTTGTGGCCAGCTTTTTCTACAGTGCCAGCATTTAACTAACCCGTTCCCTTTAATTTTTGCACTGTTGCTCATTTACAAGCCACAAATGTATCTCTTTCTCTAATTGATCAAAATGGTTTGCAACCAGATTGGAATCCCCTTCCTGTCATATGCCCTAGATAGAGTTGCACTTACAGGCTCAAGATGGTCAACTTCTCTCTCACCCCAGTAGCTGCTTCCTGTTCTGGTGAACTACTGCAAAGAAAGATTCAAGTTCTGCAGCAGATCCCACAGATTCTTGGAGTGTCATTAGCCTTCTTTTATTGATATGGGCCTACATGTTCAAGTCTAGCTGGGCACCAGTATGTTGGTTCTTTACTAATTTATTGTGGAAGGTGTCTTTGGTATCTGGATGCATCAGGAACACACGTCTCCTCTGCCAGTTGATATCAGGATCTCTTCTTTTTCGCTCCTCATTCTTTGATATATGCAGTACTGGCCAGCTCAGATTTATGATTGATTCCAAAGCAAATGCCAAAGTTTTGTACCAGATAACTGTATAACTCCATCTCTTTTCTGGAGGTAAGTTCTGGAGCATGATCAGAACTGGGCCATTCAGACTGGCTGTTAGAAATACCATCTCTGTTCCGATTCCCAGCCATTCATTTGGCTGAATCAAATAAACCACCCAGGGAGTTTTGATGATAGACTTCTATACCATTTTAAGTTGGGACAATCCAAAGTGTTCTCTCCAGGGATTATGATCAGGGTAGAAAAGCATTGCAAATACCCAGCCTCACTCAAGTTTTTCTGGTTGGCCCAATTCCAAGCCCAGGCAGATGACTTTCGCACTGGTCTAGTTTCCTTCTTAAAGTGATTTTTCAAGCTCGTTAAGTCCCTCATGCAATTTTTCTCTGTGAGCAAACTCCAAGATAGCCAGAGATTTCTTGGTCTCCCTCTTTGGGAAGCGTTCCAAGTCATGACTTTCAGGATGCTGGTCCTCTTTACAACCTGTGTGGCCATTTCAGATTTGGAGTCCTGGAGCTGGACTTCTCAATGTGCTTCGCTTTCTAGCAACTGCCTCAGAGATTTTTCTTTTCTGACCTTAGGTCATCTCTCAGTCCCTTCTCAAAAGCTTTCACATGACATTTTAGTTTCTTTTGTGAAGTCTCCAGTTCTTGTTTGAACCCTTTTTGGTACCTCCATTCTTTGCTGCATCTTGATTCAACAAAAATACTAACTCTTAGTTTTTCCTGTAAGAAACTTAGTCTCAGTCTGGGCCCCGGCATTGCTCCTACTGACCAAGTGGCTAGTCAGCATTTGGGGCCATGTAGGGTTGGTTCTGTCAGGAGGAGGATCTGATAATTGAGTCAGGATTGCACCAAAGAAATACCTGTTTATTTACAAAGCATGTACCCAAAGGGTATGACTATGGTGCCGCCTCAGTGCTGTCAAGGCTGCCCCACTTATTCATGCCATAGTCTCCAAACCCAGAACTGAGGCAGTGAGGACACTGCAGAGATCCCCCCACTGCATCTCTCAAGCATAGCAGAGACAGAGATCTCGTGAGTAGGGGCTGGGGATGTCCCTGGTGCATCCAGTTTGGAGAGTACAGAGCAAGTAGGTGGGACTTACTTTTCAGCAGCAATCTTGAGAGCACCACAGAGGCAGTATAGACCCACATTTACCTGTTTCCCCAAGCCAAGTAGGAACAAATGCCAGGAGGCAAGGAGGATCACAGTCCCACAGCTCTTTCCATCCTTCACTGCCCAAAAGGCTCTCTCTCATGGCTTTTTCCAGAAAGCCATGCTGCCAGCATTTTTCCTCTGCTTGTCTTTCCTTCTACTTTCTTTGCCTGCCTCTGGGTGCTGCTTCCCACAGGCACACACATCCATCAAATGATACCCCAGCGAAACCTCCCTGTCCATACATTTTGGTTTCTGACCCATCTTGCTTGTGGCTTTGGAAGCTGGCTCTTATCCTGCACTTATCTGAATGACAGGCAGCTGTCCCAAGCATCAGCCTCAACAAGTTTATACTCAGCCTCCATCATAACAGCACTCTAGGATTAGGACAGGTGTTGCTTCTTCTGGGTCTGTCACTGAGAACTGTCACGTCAGAGTCCTGTCCTAGCCAAACATCCTGTCACAAGGTAGAGGTTGAGTGCCATAGTGCTGTTGAATGGTAATTGTGCAGTAGGAGTTCCTGTTTAACCAGTTTTCAGGACCTAAAGCGTGTGACTATACATGTGACTCTTAAAAGTCAAGGAAATCAATGATGATATTGGAAGGGTTAGCCCAAGTCATCAGCAGATTTCCAGAATGGCTTAGCCTGTAAGAGAGGCAAAGGAGCTGTATCTGGGCCCACAGGCATTTGACTGTGCCAAACTGCTGCACGTGGGCATCCTTTATTTGGGGGAGAACTTAGCTGCAGTTCTTAGCTGTCATTCACTGACCCACCATCCTGGGAGGTGGTGAGAAGCAGAAAAGGGAACTATCAAGTTGCCAGTCTGTTAGAGGGATGGACCCAGGAGAAACTGCCCAGTCTCAAGCTTGTCTATGCACCATAACAGGCAAAAACTATAAGGGCTGGATCATTTAGCCCTTTGCATTTGTAGCAGGCCTCAAATGACTTAAATTCAGCTCTGATGGAAGTGCCTGGGTCTGAAGACTTACATATAATAGGTTGGTTCTCTGGGCCAGAACTGCTGGAAGCACAAAGGAGCCAGTGAGGGACTGAGCACTGCTGTAATTGAATCTCCTTTGGGATACAACAGTGAGGCACAACAACGAAACTGCTCAAAGTGCAGGGGCCAAGTCAGTACAGGCAAGGCAAGTACTCCTCCAGACATGTTGTTTCACACCAGTCCCCATAACACGTGGAGGAAAAAGCAGCAGAGGCCAGGCAGCCGGTTTGCCAAATCAGAATTATTTCAGCAAAGCGAGCAAGTCCTCTCCTAGCCCCTGCTTTTCTGAAACGTCTTTTCTGAACAGCTAAGCCTGTTGCCCTGACAAAAAAGGTCTTCTTAGCTCTTCATTTCCTCTTGGATGAACATTATCCTCTTCCCTGACCTGAAATGCAGGAGCCTTCTCTCCAAGCAGTGCTGAGAGGTTTGCAAGAATATTGATAAACAACAGTCAGCATCGAGACTGCTTTGGACAGGCTCTCTTGTCTTTGTTACCAAAAGTCCTTTCTCCATCTGAAAATCTCTTTCGATGCAGTTGTGCTCACGGGCTACTCAGTGATGCATTTGCTGTTTATGTTACTTTAAACAGTGAATGGGAAAGAGAGAAAGGAAATGACCCTCCCTGGCATTTGGAAACCCCTTTACAAAATGCCTTGGAAATATCTATGCACTGGTTTATTAATAAACTACTAAACTGGACACACACTTATGCATGGGATTCTTGGCAAGAGCTTGCCTCTTTGATTACTCCTTGAATTCCCTCCTCCTCTATGAACCCAAAATGGATATTAAAAACAGAGGTAGAAAGTCAGTTTATAATGCAAGATTAAATCCCAGTGCTTTCTAAGTATCTCTACCACTGCCACATTATTCCAGCATAGCACTGATGTAGATTCCAGTCCTGCTGCTGGAGGAGACAATGTAAAGAGACATTTTCAGTGACTGAATTCACTGATACACTCACATTAGAGACTCATTTGCACCTTCGCAGAAATACCTCATGGGAACAATCAGCCCCTTAAAACAAAACGGGGTGACATCTTTCGACTTTCCATCCCTTGCTTTGTTCAGCAGGAGCTTTCCAAAGAGAAGAGCAGAACAAGGGACCACGGCTAGGTCCCTAGGCGATCTAGCAGTGCAAATCATGGTAGACCACCACAAAAATCCTGCTGTCTTACCAGGATCTGGTGACAGCTGTCCTTCAGCTTCATTGTGCATTCCCAGTCAGACACTGAAGGAGGAGCCCATGGTAATAGAAAATGAGCCTCGTCTGCCACCTTCTGGTTAAGATGAGCCTCCCACAAGAACTGCACTGTGGAAGAATCTCACCAAACCAAGTGCGCATAGCCCAGGATCTGCACTTGCAGAAATATCAAAATGTCCCCTTTCCTTGCCACACTGTAAGGGCAAAGTCTCCTTCCAAAGATCCTACCAAAACCAGTCCCAACTATGACTCCAACTACAGTCATATTATGAATCACTGATACACATAATGAGAAGCTCTGTTGTCAGGCACATTGTTTAACTACTGCTGTTTTAGCTGGCTTATTTATTTGTCTGCTCTCTACACCTCTCACACAAATTTAAGTCCTTCGTCAAATGATGAAATTCACCTTTCACAGTGTGCTGTGTGGTCTTCAGTGCAAATGAGCGAGCGAGGTTCCTTTACAAGATCAAATTTGTTTCAATCTCATAGCATGGTCAATCTCTGAAGATCAAGACCTCTCCCAGTCTTAGTATTAATCTTGAGTCTCCCATCCAGAAGTCAAACTAAGAGAGAGGCAAAGGATTTATTTTAAATGCAACTGTTACAATGCAGGTGAGGGTGCAAGTTAGGTTTGGAGAGGCTGAGGGACTTGGGACTCTTCAGCCTGGTGAAGAGAGGGCTCAGGGGGGACTTGGTGGCAGCCTATAAGTATATAAGGGGTGCATCAGGTTCTGGGAGAACACTTGTTCCCCATGGCTCCCCCCAAGGGATAACAAGGTCTAGCAGCTACAAACTTCTGGAAGGCCGATTTAGATTAGACATAAGGAAAAACTTGTTTACCGTCTGAGCGTCCAGGGTCTGGAATGGATTCCCCTCAGAGGTGGTGCAAGCACCTACTCTGGACTCATTCAAAAAATGCTTGGGTGCTTATCTTGCTGGGAGCATTTGACCCCAGCAGACTTCCTTCCTATGACGGGGGCACTGGACTCGATAATCTTGCAAGGTCCCTTCCAGCCCCTAATGTCTATGAAATCTGTAAGGGCAGTACAGACAACAGGAAAGAACGAGAAAGAGAAGAGGCAGCTGTGACCTTCTTCTGGGAGACAGGGATGATGCCTCTTACCGAAACTCTTAGCGTGTTTGCATCTGACAGAAATCTGTTGACTCCAAGCCTTGAGAAATCCCAAGTTGAGAACAAGCAAGGAGCCCACAGCCAATTTGGTGATTTTTTTCTCAGATGTAATCACATGGTTTCCATTGGCCATCTTCTTCCTGTTACCATGTCCTTTCTTATGCTGCAGAGGGCACTGGTACTTTTTACTACATTTCTATGCACCAGACTCTGGCTATAAAGAAAACCCTACTTGCTAGAATCATTAATATGCAAGAGCTGTAAGCCAATAGTGAAAGGCTAGCATGAGGACACTGTGCTAAGGAAAAAGCCAGAACTTATCCCAGCGAAGAACAAGCTCCCGCTATAGATTGTAGGCAATAGTATCAGTTCTGTTCCCTGCAGGAGAAGCAATGCTGCTTGTATCAGGTAATCAGAGACAAGGTAGACCACAACCAAGAACATAAATGTGGTGGCTCAGCTGGACACAGAACCAAACGCAGGCTGCAGCACCTGGAGAAAGATGATGGTCTGTACTTTAGGAAAAATGAAAGGCAAATTAAAGCGCATTGCATATCCTTCTCTTGATCAAACGAGTGACCTCACCATGCCCACAGGCTTTAGCTACAAAATGCCCCCATCAGTGCAGTGCTAGCGGTGTAAGCAAATTGTCAGCACTTCTTTCACCCTGGTATTTAGACCTTCTGTAAGCAGCATTAGATGACATGAACAGAAGAATGCCAGAGTCCTGTCTACACTAGCACCTCCACCATTGATACACAGGCACTAGAGCAATTTCAGACAGTCCTCAGCACAGACACAGCTGTAATGGGCCAGTCACTATCCTCCAGTGGAGGAGGTAGGAGTCTTCTAAGCCTAAGGCACGCTGTGGTCAGGGTATCTGCCACTGAATCTCCAACAAAAAGCCATGTGGAACTGAGGCAGTGGCTGTTATTTAAAGAGAATCACAGGAACACAAGAGACTTCAACAAGGCCTCACACCCTAACACCAGGGTAGACAAAATGGTAGATCTGGTTGGTTGCCGGACTCCATTTCCCAGCAGCCCCTGCCAACATTGCTGCAGCCGGTTTCTAGGGAGACCCCAGCAGCAGCACAGGGCTGGGGTTTCCATGGAGACTGGCCCCAGCAGCACTGGCTGGGCAGGGAGCTGCTCCACGGCCGGGATCCCGCAGTGGTGACAGTGTAGTCCGGAGCTGGGGTAGAGCTGAAATCCACTGCCTACACACCCTTGCCCAAGGCATGTGGGCAGTGGATCACAGCGCTGCCCCGGCTCTGAACCATGCTGTCACTACTGCAAGATCCCAGCCCCGGAGCAGCTTGCCGCCCAGCTGTGCACCCTGCCAGCACTGCTGGGGCCGGTCTCCATGGAAACCCAGGCCCTGCGCTGTCGCGGCCCCACTGTTGCTGGGGTCTCCACAGAAATTGGCAGCAGTGACGCAGGCAGGGGCTGCTGGGAAACAGAGTCTGCCACGGGCCCGATCCAGCCCACAGGACAGACTTTGCCCGCCCCTGCCCTAACATAACACACAGAACAGCTGTTCCAGTCAGAAGAGTTGAGGTGATAGGTCAGATTCCCTTCCCTGCTCAGCTACTGCAGCTTATCATTAAAGCAAGACTTGCACATGCCAAGATCACTGTAAGTGGCATGTGACTGGTACAGCTCCATCACTCCCCTCCCCTTACTTACCTCTGTTTTTGTCTTCTGCCAGCAATCTGTTCAGCACTCAACTCTGGGGAATTGGGGCAGTTTTGCCCCATTAGCTGAAGAGGATCTGGGCTCCAGGGAGGTTCCTTACTCTCCTGAGCTGCATTTACTGCAGTGTCTTAATTTCTTGCTTTGACTTTTCTAAGTCAAGGTTCTCAAGGAGCACATTTCATTCAGGGCCTTACAAGGCCTTTTTCAAATCCAACATCCAGCAACTGAGCCAACCCCAGCACTTCCCGACATGTTGATATTCAAAGAGAGTCTCAAAAGCAGCTAAAATGAACCAGTTTTATTAATGTTTTCAGGGGCTGAACCTAGGCATCTTGCCCAAACTTACGATAAACGAAGATTTAATCTTTTATACTCGTTGACTGCTATTTCTTCCCCTCCCACACTCTACCCACTCTTCCACACAAGCTATCAACAAACATCTGGGACTGTGTAATACAGAAGGGCTTGCATTTCTCTAATAATACTATACAGTAACACGTCACAGCACAAACTGATAATACGCTACTGCGGCGCATTATTAGGTTACTGTACAGTAGTGTCACTAAAAAGGCATGTGCCAGCACTGCTGCACAGTAACACCGGTTACTGCGTGTTAATTTAATACTTGATTATACAAGTACCAAATTTAATGTGCAGTAACTATAGCACATTAATGGACGTGTAGACATGCCCAGCCCTTTTGACTGAGTTACTTCATCCTTGTCTGCAGACACTGTTCCCCTTCCCAAGTGTTTGTGAGCTCTGGCTCAGGTGTTTTTTCTGGTGACAGGAGACTCCTTGTCGACAGAGGCTTTCACCCTCAGCATAGAATAGACCAGTTTTTAGCCCTGACTTCTCAGAGCCCTTTTAAGAACTATTTGGGCATGAGTTTTGGAGCTGGTTTTTGGCTTTCCTGACCAGAAAGTACGGTTTTATACCTTTACATGGATGGTAAAATCTAAGGTTTGGCAGCGGTGAGCAGGCTGCTGCCAACAGCTCCTTGGGCTGCTTTAAGACACTATGCTCTGCAGCAGCACAGGCTTTTCAGGATATAATCCATATACAGAGCCCAGCTCGTGACAGGTAACAAACATAACCTTACTTATCTACATACTTCTTTGGAACTGAAGACAGGAAGTGATTCATTTAGGGACCTGGTTACCAAAAGAAAGCAAGTTAGACACAAACAGTCATATTAAGGGATAATCACCTTTATGCATATCATTTCCTGGCACATTATTGTCTGAAATGAGTAGGCAAGATTGTGTTTCTGCCTAAGAAAGCTCAGTGCTGAGCTCAATTTGGAAAGGAACTAAATTGGCTCCTTGACCTCATGTGGTAGTTCATCTCAGGGGCTTCTAATCACAAAACATAGAACTAGGTAAGATTCAAGTTCCCAGAAATTTGATCTTATCCACAGGTGACAAGGCCAGGGTCTCACAAAGCATTCAAACAAAACTCCTCGAAGTAGCTCAGCATCTGAAAAGTGACTGTTAACCTTTTACCTGCATGTTGATAAGCCAAATACGGATGTTGTAAACACAACAGTGAATCAAAAGTGCTGGATTTCCAGAGTGAAGTCAGACTTCCAAGGGAAATTCATGGCTAGCTCCAGGCTCAGAGACAGTGCTAGTTTTTTTGTATCCCTGGAATCGTGCTGTGGTCTCTGAACAGCGTGTTCTGTACAAACACTGCAAGTTAAAGCATCAACTCAAATGAAAACAAGCTACTGGAATACTAATCAGACTGAACTAGGAGCTGGCTCACAAGGTATGTGCAGGCCACAGCTGCCTAGCTGTTCTCAACATTTCTTTGCAGTCTGAGTTTGGCAGAGAAATAAGCCCCAGAAGAGCTCATGGAAAGTTTGATTTGAACTCATTAACTTACTTCAGAGTAGCTTAACAGAACACTTCTATGGTTATCTGTCTGCCTTTGGGTATGAACCTGACAACTTTCATCAGCTGAGGTCAGTCCTGACTGGCCTATGAACCAAAAGACCTCAATCTGCTCTACCTGACTTTTGAGAAGAGACAGGGGCTTCTGCCATTTATGGATCCAAATTTAACCCAGGTACCCTCTTAAGTGCATGCACCCAACAAGCTTGTGGGCAAAGTTCCCATGGCATTTCTGAGGGTTTGGGGCCAAGAGTAAGGTCAAACTCGAATGCAGTCTCTATTCCCTCTGCAGCATCAGGGTGAAACACTGCCCTCACATCATGCAACAGGCCTTGTTGCAGCACCGGACAGAGAGCTAGCAGGGCTTTGTCTTTGCTACTGTAAATTCCATGCCCAGCAGGTTAAACACAGCACAGTCTAAGCTCTTCTGCCCATCAATTGATTTCAGTTTTTGAACAGGGGGGCTGCAAATGGTGTGGACATCATCACATATAACACAACACATATTTCTCCAGTTAAAGGGAAATTATGTTTTATTTATGTGCTTGGGGGCTAGTACTATATTATTCAGTTTAAGATCAAAGCAAAAACAAATATAACTCTTGGAATGTGCACTGATTTCCTAGGTTATTTATAAACTTTAAAAAAGCACAACAAACTAGACAAAAAATAGCTGAAATAGTCAAAAGATATAGTCTCATTAGTCCTGTAATCATTATAGTTAAATATATATCTCTTATTCAGTTTCATCAAACAAAATGTAGCTGTCTTGAGTTTCTTGACCGTGCCTCCAGTAGTTCATTGTCAGTCATTCTACACCTGAGTTAATATTATCACACCTGAGTTAAGGTTTTTAGCAATCTTCAAGACTGTGAAATAGAAGAGAGACATTACCAGGGATGGCTAACAGAGAGCAACATTGCAGAAGAAAGGATAGTTTGAGCCGTGGAGCATGAAGATTATTAAAAAAGAGAGACAGGGTTGTTAACCGGGAGTGAAGAAAGATTATCAAGAATAAGGGAGATGATAATGAACCATAAAGTCAATTGACCCCATCAGCATTGTCTAAATAGCAATGCTGCTGCCTCTCCCAGGCATCTGGCTTTAAAGTTTAGGTGGAGCAGGAATGCAAAGGAGGGTACAACTGTAGCCTGCTTGGATCTTCCCCTGCTTCTGCCATATGGTGCACACAGGTAAGCTGGATGATTCAGGAAGGCTGGATGACTATAGCGCCACTTGAACCACCTGGGCAGGCAGGGCCATGGATGAGAAGTCCCAGCAGCAGGGTGGCTTTATTGTGAATTGATGAGGTGGGGGGCTCCACAAGAGATCCAAATAGGCTGGCCCAAAAATAGCCGAAGTGATCAAGCGTCATCCAAGGAGCATGTCAGCACAAGGCCACAGCCTGACTGGAGCACAGATGGTAGTAGCCAAAAGGGGGTTTCTGTAGAAAGCAGCACAGCCATTTCCAATGCTTTTTTCATGACTCGTAAAGGAGAGGGCTGAACAGGAACAGCCTAAGGCCTCTTTTTTCTTGGTTGCGAAGGCAGAAGGAGCAACAACAGCCTGACACACAAGGGCACTGGGCACTGTTCAGAGACAGACATCTTCTGTCTGGCCACTCCTGACAGGGATCAAGGTTACAAAAAGGTTGCACCTATGTGAATTGACACCAGTTATTATCCAGGGGCTCTACTGGGGGAGTTTCCAAAACAGAAATTATTAGGGATTTTTTTTTCCTTCAGGCTACCATTGAATTCCATTCAGATTAAATGAGCTGAATGGGCCGCTGAAAAGAATGCACCAAGGACTCTTTGAAGACCTCTTGCTTCACAGCTGTCTGTTCTCCACAGGGATTCACACACATTTGGCAATGCAAATGAAGTGATGGAGGTAGAGGCTACATACAGTGACTTCATTTCCTGTGATCGTGCTGGTCGAAGGAACGCTGTCCACGACATCCAGGGAGATGCGAGCACTATCAGCATGCGCAAGCTGGCAGGCAACATAAGTGAGCTCTCAATTGAAGGATCAGGTGAGTGAACAGTGGAAGCAAATTGCCATGGATGGCAAGGAAATGTGGCTGCTATAGAGTAATTTAAGAAGACAGATTATTGAACTTCACCCACGTTTCTGCATATTTGTGAGTCAGAGATGACCTGAAGAAGGACCAAGCACTTTCACAAGGAATTGTTTATTTTTCCTTAGTGCCAGTGGCTTATTTAAAGGGCATATTGGTCCAATCTTAGATTCCCAGTTGACAGGAACTCCTTGTTATGTGCGTGGTGTCTGTTTACACTCTAAATCATAAAGGGGGGACACTGCACACCTCAGTCTGACTCCTTGTGGAAATTCATCTGCAGAAGGTTTAAGTCCAGGTGTTTATAACAAAGTACAAGGAATTGTTTCAAGGCACATTAAACCTCCATTGGGTTCACAGAAATCAGAGCTTTGGGAAACAAACCAACCACGATTGGCTAATATAAAAGAAACATTTAGTTTTCCTTTTTTAGATAAGTTTCTCCTGTAATGCCTTCTTTACAACCACCACACTAATTTAACACATGCTGTCCTGCCACCAATACTAATTTAAGAGGATAAAAATCAAAGTGACTCAATGCAAAGTTAAACTGGCTGGTCTGTTTTAGTTATCCAAGTAAAATTATTAATTATCTCCAGATGTGACCGTAAATTAGTTTTTCATATTTTTTCCTGTAAACCCTGAGTCTTATTTGTAACAAGAATAGAAAAAGGTTTTGAAAAACATTTTGTGTCCTGATAATGCCTCTTAAAATGTGCTGATAGCAGATTCTAATATGAGCCAAATTCAGATAGCAGAGAGCTCTGCGGCTAGCTGGCAGGACATTCAAAGTACATTCAGGAGCACTCACATGCTGTGCCTGCAGGTCAAACAAGGAAACAAGGTCCTCACTGGGAAAAGGCTCATTGCTACAGGGCTGCTCTGTAGCACCCCGCTCTGACCTCACTCTCCCCGAGCCCCCCCTTACTGTCCCAGCCTTCTTCCCAACACCATCAGTTTCCCTTTCTGGAATGATGCTTTACACTTTATGCCTACACCAGCATGTTCATTAGCAGAGCGCTCGCTGCTCTTGGGTCCAGGAGTTGGCCACAGTAAATTCTTGGATAGTTTTGCCACTGACCTCAGTGACATCAGGAATGGACATGGATGTGTGTTGTGTGTGTACACTGCACAGTGGGCTATACCAGCACAATGGCAGCAGGGTGATAGTGGTTGGAGCTGGAGGGGCGGGGGGGAGGGTTAACCTGCAGCTTAACCAGTGACTTCTCTTTTTGATGATCCTTCTCACCCCAAAGTCTTATGGGGATAAATTGTAACAGGCTTGCAATTTAGGTTCACAAAATTGTGATGCTAACTATTTGGACCAGTATGCACTCTATTCCTGAAAAGGCCTTAGGGAGCCATCTGTTTTGTTGGATCTCATGGTAGCAAATCATGCACATTCCAGTTAGTTAAATCTCCATTCTGCAGAAAGCAAGTGCAGTGAGACCACAGCCTATGCATGGAGCCGCTGTTATTCTGCACAGCTCAAGAGCCTACGGCAGTGCTGGAGCAGTTCAAAATTGCTGGGCCAAGTCTCCCCTTAAAAGGAACCAGGAGGCTTATGAGTTAACAGCCTTAATCCTCTTGGGTACCTTCTCACGTGGGTTTTTGAGGCACTGACTGCAGCAGCCTCCTACCTAGCCAAGCCACCTTGTGTCCTTTTTTGAGTTGCAACAGTTAATCAAACTTGCTTCTAAAACTTTCTCATTTTACAGAAAACCAGGCAGGTGCCACTTCCTCTGAGAAGGAACCAGGAACGAGACCAGAGGGGCGGGATGGCAGCACTTCCTCATGAGAGCAATGTTTATGAGGGTGGGGAAGGATAGGAGGAAAAATGAACTGGAGACACCACACAGGAATAGTCCATCAATCTTTTGACAAGTGAGAATGACACCAGAAGAATGAGCTCTCCCTTACATGTCTCTGCTGTGACCACTGTTTTCACAGACATCTCCAGGGTGCTCTGCAATGGGCTAGTACCTCCAAAAGAACTCTGCTCCTGTCCACAACAGTTTAGACAAACACTGCAGTGTTTGTAGTGACATGAGCCACTCTCAAGATGCCTTAGCAGCAAGTTTCCTCTATAGGGAAACAAGATTTCAGTAATAATATACACACCAGACTTTACTAAGGTACATATTTCTTACTCTGTAAATTTAGACTTATTTATTCTCTGTTACCATAAATTAGACGTTTAGGTGCTTTCCACACTCTACCTTTTTTCTGCATCTATTTAGATTTGAATTGGCGGCTGGGCTGCCTTTGCAGTCGCCCCAAGTCATGGCAATCAGCTGGGAGTATTGGCAATTCCTGTTCCATTCACACTGAACACTGTTAACCTGTGCTTCTGCCATGTGGCACTCAGAAAAGGACCAAAGCTCACACGTGTGGACAAACCCCATTCACAAACTGCAGCACCAAACCTCAAACCTTTTTGGCTGGATTTTACTATTTTAAGATACCGTTAATAGAAGAGGCTTGTTTTGTTTTTGACCATTGACAAAGTTCTGACTAAATTCTCAAGTTCTATACAGCTCAGAGGTATTTATTTCTGGAAAAGTTTCACACATTCTTTCTTAGGAGACATGCTTTTGTGTTAAAACTTGTTTGATAAACTCTATAAGCTTGTTGTAATAAATAACACATGGCTCTTAGCTAACCAAGTTGAGTGGGGATTTTGTGTTATTGTCTCTTCTTCACAACACATGGAATTACATCATGTCTATGCTGAGAACACAGGGAAGGGATCTATATTAACAGATGTATCGAGCATGATGCACTCCCAGATACTGAACACCTTGCAGGTGGGAGCAGATTCCATAAAATATGCAATTCCATTGGTCGGACACTAATCTCCATACATTTGCTCTAGAACAGCTCCTCTGCAAGTAGTTACTTATTTTCTCAAGGGCTTTCATTTAAAGCTTGCAGCACTGCTCTTTCAGGTACAACCACATAAGCGAAGCACGATCAAGTTGGTTCAGGAGTGGCCAGAGTGCCAGAGGAACCAGAGGAAGATGGGTGTGCAGAGAGTGCTAAGCACAAAACCAGAGTCCTGTATGCACCTTGAAGGAAAGAGCAATTCAGCTCAAACTGCCCAAGCAGACTAAAGCCCAGCTGGGATCTGATGCTGGATTTCCCTCCTATGTCTCCCAAAGGCTACTGGGCCCCAGACCACCTCAAGTAAAGGCATAAGGAGTTCGTATCAGCATCCCAGTGATTCCCCTTCATCTTTCCATCCAGCTTTAATCACTGGGCCACACTAATCCACCATGTCATATCCACCACTCCCTGCAGGACTTAGTACAAGCAATAAGATGGCAGGAAAGACTGCATCCAGAGGAAGGTAAAATAGGAGAGAGAAAAAAATCCCCCATAGTGTCCTAGGGCTAGAAGGACTTCTTGACAAATTACAAAAGAACTTAATGTAACAAGTCCAAATTCTATCAAGCAAAACAAAGCCATAAATAAGACTTGAACTGTCAGAGTTCAAGAATTTTCCATAGGCCCCAAGAGATGAGCCAGCTGCACAGCCACAGGGAAGAGGAAGGTGGCCCAGAACCCACAGTAAGCAAAGATTTGGCAGCAAGATAAAAGCTGCACCTGCTTTTTGACACCCCAACAACAGACTGGCCAGGTCAATGAGTTCCTGCTGCAGCCTGCTGCCACTGGTCTCAAAGAGCCTGGTTTCAATCCTACTGGAACCAGTGACAAAAAGGCAGCGTTTTCAGGGTCTCTGGGGCAGGGGGGAGCAGGGAGGAGCGGTGGTAAAGATGAATCCGAAATACCAACATTTTTTTCTCAACCTCCTGCAGAGGAAGAATTCTCCATACTCACAAAGGAACAGCCAGGGAAAGTACAAATGCCCACGCAACTCCAGCACTGTAAGGAAAAAGCTAATTTTAGGTCTCCCAGCTCAGCATGTCTGTTCAAGGGTTATATTTAGTCAGACTGCTTTGCAAGCTTTTTCCCCCCTTGCATTCAAGAGCAAGCAACAGGCATCATGTTTCCCCTGTAAAGCCAGGTCAGCAGCTATCATCAACCGTGCTGAAAGAATGAGCGCATCTTATTATTCAGTAATAGCCCAGCTTGTAGAGGTACTGGGTACACAGACCTCCCAGGGACTGCAGTGGGCACCCTGAGTGCCAGAGCCACTTCTGTAACTTGGCCTTTCTGAAATCCTGCCACAGAGTGGCAGGAGAGCTTTACACAAGGGTGACCTCACAAGCAGGCTAGCACTAAGATCTCTCCGGCCACACGGGAGAGTTCCAAAAACATTTTTACACCAGAACACTAAACTCTGCAGAGGTTGGAAGGAAAGAACCAATGTTGTTTTGGGATTCCTGCCAGAAAAAGAAATCACAGCCCATTGCCCACTAATAACACTGCCATTGCTGGTAGTGCCATGTGCCCTTCTTTGATCGTTGTGGGGGAAATGATGTGTGAAATTGGAACAATTTGTATTAACAGCTGCAAGAAAGTTGTGGCCTGCACAAGGCACACACATGCTTTGTATCACAAGCCTCCAACATCACTTTAAATACCAAGATACTTTACCTGGCTTCAAGGGATTGCTTCTGGGAGGAAAGAGGCCCCCCAAACGTAGTGAGAGAAACCTGCATGTCTACATAGGGCCACAGCTTCTAATTCCTGCTGCATCTATTCTATCATGGGATGACAAGTGCAGACTTCAACAACACCTTTTCCAAACTACACTTATGTTAAGTGGGAAGAGCAGGTTGATCCCATCATCCTCTTTTTTCCCCACATCTGGTTTTCAGGCTCTCTTCAAGCAGCAAGAGCCTGATGAGAAAAGCTGGGCTGTGTTAGGAGATGGCTGACAGTGAGGAAGGCAACTGTGCTGACTCCACTGCTTTTGTGACAGTCTGTGCAGACTGGAAGAAATGCAGGAGAGAAGAAAGTTCTAAAATTGTCCTTAGGACAACAATGAGACCTTGCAACATTTGACACTTTTTCTAGCTCCTGCTGTCATCACAGCGATTGAGGTTGCAAGGTGGGTGGATTTTTTTGTTTTATTTTTAATATCTTGGCAAAATGCTGGCAGGTACCTTTTAAAAATGCATTTGGGATTCAAAGACCATTATCCTGACAATTCTAAGGCGGGTCACGTAAAGCTACAGTACAGAGAATTTCCTTATCTCGTCAAATAGAACTCTGAAACACTTTTAATACAAACTTGTTACTTTATTAAACCAGACTTGCACGTTGCTCTGGGTCTCCAGGAGGTGAACTGTTGTTCTTCAAAAGTGAATTTTTGAGATATTACAAAAAAATGAGAGAAAGGGAAACTGGTTCAAACAATGTCACCATTCTTAAAACTGATGCTGTATTTGCTTTATAAAAATAACAAAATCATTCATTTTCATACATGTGTGTATATATGCGTATGTGTATATATGTGTATATATATATATATATATATACACACACACTTGTGTATATATATGCACAGTGTATTTATAAGAAGAACATTTTATAACTCAAGTGAAATAAGTATTATAAGCCTAGAAAAGAATGGAGGAATCCCATTCCCTGGCTTGATGTCTGAGACTGACTGCTCCAATTTCAGTCATCTTTCAATATCCACAGTAATGATAAATGTAGCCCTTTATCTAAGGCAGTTTTGGTGTTGGTAGCTTTGTCGTCAAGGTTTCTGCAGTCCCTTGCCTTATTGAAGCACTCAGCACACACATACCTTTCTTAACTCTTTAGACAAACTCTTAGAAGAGAACCTACTGTAAACCAAAGATACAATCATTTTGCTGCAAAGAGAGTAGAAGTGTCATAATGCACCAGGTTGCCTTAAGAATTCTGGTTAACATTTTCTTTGAAAATTCTCAGAACATACTAAAAATATGACTTCCAGCAAGAACTCTGCTAATGGCACAAGTAGTTTAGAAAATATTTGGGTCATTGTAATAGATATTGGACCCTATCTTATTAATCTGTTTATTTAGTTCATTCATTTATTAATAGTGCTTTGAGATTATCTTAGGTCAGAAAGAGAGCTGGACAAATGAAGGTTACCATATTTTTAAGATCCTTGCAAATAGAATAAAAACAAAATGAAGCTCTCAGGAGTTCCCCTATATGCAGAATACCGGAGTGGGGAATCTCAAAAAAGAATTTGGCCTGAAGTTGTAAAAACTGCTTTAAATTTATATGTGGACAGGCAAAAAAAAAAACCCTCAACAGGTTTCTGGGCCTTCCCAACGCACAGTGCAGAGTCCTGTAGCCAATGAGATACATGCTCTTTCATTCAGTGACATTCTAGAAATTTAAGGCCCTCTTTTACAGATGTTTTTAAACCAAAAAGTGCAAAATAAATTGTTAAATTAAAAAAAAATACTACATTGCTGGAAGAAGACGACCTCAGTGGAACAACTGCTGGGGTTTCCATCTTGTTCACAGTCTCTGTTTACAATACAAGATTAACCATGTTTAAAAATAAAAGTGGCCAAGCAATGCTATAACTGTTTTCTTTCCATTAAAAAGAGAATAAACCTTGTAATTTGATTTTAGGTACTTATCAGCATTAACACAGGGTTCTTGTAGTAAGATTACAGACAAGAAAAAATGATTTGAATATGACCACAGTTAAACATGGCTATTTTTGTAGTGCAGACAAGGACTAAGGCAGATGAGCGAGGGCAGAGGAACTGAAGTGACATGAGTTTACATAGCAAAGGTCACCTCTCTCCCTGAAATAGTTTTACAAAAACAGGTGTCAACCACAACAAAGTTAGGCCAGAAAATTGCACCAATATGTTTGCATATCATAACTATAGAAAATTGGGTTTCAATTAATGTAGCACCAGGATATGTGGTTGCTGTAGGTAGGTATATACTGTAGGGATCATGGAAATGTTGCTTTATAATGTATGTGTAGCATTGGAAATGTTAGCATAGTAATACCAGTATTAGGAGCTGATGCTGGGACACCTCCTCCCTGCTGCTCCCCCTAGCACATAGGGGAGTCATGTCTACGTGGGGAGAGGTTACTGCACCATGCTGGCTGGCAAAGGCCAAGTCAGGATTTATTGGGGGCCATCCCGTAGGCTTCATACAGCTTATTGAGAAGTTCACTCTTTTCTCTCTCAGGCAGGAAACTGGCTTGAGCTGCATTGATGTTCTGGAAAGAGCAGGAGGGGTGGGGAGAGAGAAAGAGATGTATTTGAATGATACCAACAAGTCAGAGTGTGATGCTGTGCACACATAAGCATATGAGCATTAATGTGAGCTAGCAGGTGAGTTTGTGAAAATAAAAGGAACAGTTCTTGTTCACACTGCTACTCTGGAGCTCAGTTCTGCAGTCTCATTTTCAAAAAAGCTACACCTGCCACCACTCCTAAGTGGTCTGCAAAAAACCAAAGGCTGCCAAGATACACACTGGGTCTTCAAAAACTCTGCAGGGCTCTAAGACATGCAGTTTAGGAGCCTGATCCAAAACCTACTGAAGAAAAGGGAAAGACTTAAATGGGCTTTGGACAGGGCCCTAAGAGAGGCAGCCAGAACTGCTGCTGTTGTGACATCAAAGCTTACCCCTGGCTTGCTTTGCCATTGGTGTGGATAATGCATCTTTCTGTTGTACACTTCCTGTTGTTAAACAAAAAGAAACAATCTCTGGCAAGAGCAAGAAGGGAACAAGACCTTGCAGCCAAACTGCCCGTGGAGTTATGAGTATAAGGTGTGGAGCTTTCTTATAGATGCAAGGAAAAACTAAAGAATGCATCACCTCTATAGGATGCGGAGAGTCCCCTTTCTTGAATTAAGTACCTGATACCAGGTCAGTAGTTTCTCCTGCAAAGCTGTATTCTGCCATTTCAGCTCTAGCTGAAAAGGAAACTAGTTGAATTCCAAGCTATGGAAGAAAGGGCGACTTCAGGAACTTCTTTAGCTTTCATTTGTCTACATATCTCCTAACAAGCCAATGCACCGTGAATGGAAAGCACCAGTAATTACCCACATGCAAATGACATTCTGACTATTTTCTTGTTCATGTATCTTGGGTATAAAGTAGATGAAAAGGGCTATTTTTAGGGGAGATTTTCAGAACTCTTCCCATGCCAAGATGCATGCAAAAATATAAGTACACATATACACCAGCAGAGAAGCAAACAGCCACTCTGCATTGAATGCAATTGCAAAGCACTTGCAGGCTGCATTCTGAAAGTCCGGCCCACAGTCATGGGAGAGGAACAGCAAAGAGCAGTTAGCCCGCTGCTCCCAACACCATCTCACAAGCTATTGCTCAATGTCAGTCTGAGGAACACGGTGAACCAATCCTGCCCCACAGCCTGGTCCCAGCAAATCCCCAAGCACTCAGTTAGACTTGCACATGCTGTGCCTCTGGCATCTCGGGCTGGCCAAAGCAGCGTTGGAATCCTCTCCATGCTCTTTATTCATTTCAGACAGCTGGTTGTAGCTTACATGCGCACTCAGCTCACATCCTCTCCCCTCGCTGCAGCTGACTCAGCAGCTCATCCTCCCACCGCCCCATGTGACAACTCCACATTCTGCCCCACACTTTCATAGGTTTATAGACTCATAGATACTAGGGTCAGAAGACCTCAACAGATCATCGATTCTATCAAAATCTCTTTGGCTTCATATCTCCAGGTAGGATTTAGCCTGACTTCACTTACCACTCTCTTGAACTCCTCTTCAGTGAAGCCCATGTATTTCTTAGCTATTTTATAATCAGTATCGATTGTGGAGTTGAAAATAAGCGGGTCATCAGTATTTAAAGAATAATTGGCTTGATCCTTCCTAAACCTGGAAAAACAGAATTTACAGCAGAATAGATACAGCAGGATAAATACCAGGGGTAGCACAGGTTTTACACCTGCGTGAACACAACACACAAAAAGCCTTCTACCCAGGTTAGCCACAATTTGTATTGACCCACCTGCATTTCCTAACTGTAGCCTAGATTTGCTATCCCATTTTTTAAAATGAATCTGTTCGACAGAGGCTCAACCCCAGCCCTTACCATGCCGGTCACAACCAAGCAGAAGAAGGCAACACATTGACCCTGGGACTTAGCCTTGTCAGCTCAGGGCAGGAATGTGAGACCAGAAAGCTCTCTGGGATAAGGCCCATCAGCATGTTTGCTGCAGCCTCTTCCAAAGTGGCTTATCCACCAAGAAGGAGGATAAAAACCGCTCTGACAGGACTTGAATTCATTTCTCATGTGAGGCAATAAAGTGGCTAGAAAGAAAGTGGAGTCTGAGCAGTTACTTTAAAATAATAAAGTATTATTTAAATGCCTTACTGTATTATTGGGTGTTTCTTAAAGTCCGGGTCACATGCTCCAGTGAGGTTACTGGACCAAGGGCAGGTCTGTTTATATAGTTTAAAAAAAAAAAAAAAAAAGCAGTCAACCCCATCCACTTAAAATGCTGCTGCACAGACTGCTAGGTTGTGAAGCCCTCTGGGCAGTCTTATCCAGAAAGTACCACAGTGATTTACAGCCCTGCAAAAACAGTGAACATCCACTCCCAGTGTCTGCCACACACACTCACTCCTAATTCTGCTAAGCAAATGTTTTTCCTATTAGCTATAATTTTCTGCCCACATACAGAAGCCTCTCATCATTCCAACATCCACCTTCTCCCCCTGCCCTGCCTCAAGCACTGTGGTGTATTTATTTCTCTGCATGAAGGACTGGTCTGTGGCTGCTATGTGCAAATGAAAACTCTTAGTTAACTAGTCTCTGCAAAGGGTACTGCAACAGTTACTGTATGCCAAGGACTAGGGTGCGTGGTTTTCCAGAGTGGAAGGAGATGGCTCCCAAGGCTGGTGCCTTTTAGAAGCACACAAAATCCTCCAAGATCTCACCTGTCACCATCCTGCCTAGCATTACAGCCTTGGCTTGGAAAAAGTGGAGGCATCTCCCTGCACAGACAGAGGAGGCTGCTCCAAGCAGAAGGCAGACTGAGGTCACTTTGGGTGCTAACAGATGTGCAGCCTCCAGCTGTAACTCATTGTGCACTGCACTTCAGGGGGGCTCCAATCCATCAGCTCCAACCTCCAGTGCAGGCTGGGCAAACCCCAGATTGAACTCCCTTTCCTCCCTTTCTGAAGACAGCACTGGAGGTGGGGCTGGGCTACTTCAGCCCAGCTCTGCTCCTGGTGTGCACTGACAGTGTTAATGAAGGTGCTCCGCTTTGCAGTGCCTTCATCTGAACCCTCATGTAATGAAGTTTCAGATTGTCATGTGATTGGGCATTTTTAAAGCGCTCTGCAACTCTGCACTTTGGTCAGGGGCCTAATCACGCAGCAAACCATCACTTCTGTCAGTGCCCTGCTTGTCACAAGCCCCTTTTCTTCAGGGCTGAGCATGCTGCCAGGGCATGACCTTCAGCATTCAGAACAGCAGAGAACCCAGACTTATCTCCCCTTACATGACACTGCTTTTCTGCTCACCAGCACAGTATACCACATGCCAGAGCACTGTATGCCTGGCTCCGACTCCAAGCCACACTGGAGTCCAAGCTGATCTGGAAAAGACTTTCACTCTGACTTGTCAGTGCTTGGACTCCAGGTGGTGGCAGCACAACCCTTCTTATAAAGGCATTTAAGTTTATATTCATTTATCCAAAATCCTGGGCAGTAATGCAGCTGAAGGGAGGGCTGCTCTCCAACTCTGTGGTAGACAAAGCTGGCATCCTTGTAAGACGTGGCATTACCTCAAAATGCATTCTTTTATCCAACAGTTCCTTATAAAGGACCGGGTCATTCATGACATGGTATCCATGGCCAATCCGCTCAGCCTTCAGTAAGCTGACTGCCTGCAGAATAAAATGTTTCAGATCTCCAAGCTCTGTGCAAGAGCTTGGTCTCTGCTCCAAAGAGTATTATGTGGGGACCTGACCCGCAGGAGCTTCTGAACTCTCCAGGACTCCAATCCTAGTGGCAGGACTCCCATCTCCCACCAAAGCACCTGGGATGTGGGCTCCAGAGACATCTGCTCTTTTGATCTTGGTATAAGGCAGGGGTGGGCAATTATTTGGGCCTGTGGGCTACATGGGCAGTTCTGGGGAGCTGCCATGGGCCAGTCTACATCCCCCACCCCTGTAACAGCCCAAAGCCCACGTGCCCTGCAGTTCCTCCCCACCACTGCCACCAGTGTCCAGCAGCAGCTGAGCACACAGCCCTGACCTCAGCTCCCCATGCACCCACTCCAGACTTGCTCTGGCTGCAGCAAACCAGCTCCAGAGCAGCTGGCACCTACGCGCACAGCCCCAAAACCTGGCTTGCCCCTTGCCTGCTCCAGACTGCCCGCCCATGCTGAGCAACAGCGGCAGCCAGGCCAAAGCTGCTGCTGGGTACAGGGGGAAAAAGTGGCTGCCTCCCACTTGCTGCTGCTGGGCCCTTTTTGCTGCAGCCACCCAGAGCCCATGTCTGGGCTGCCCTGTGGCTCCTCTCCACTGCTGTCACCAGCACCACCAATACCACCTCTGGGCTGTCCAGCAAGGCAATGGTGGCATGGAAAGGAGCCACAGGACAGCCCAGGCATGGGCTCCTCTGGGTGGCCTCAGCAAGGAGGGCCCAGCAGTGGCAAGGGGGAGGTGGCCGCTTTTCCCTTGTGCCCAGCAGCAGCTTCTGCCTAGCTACCACTGCTGGTGCCACTGGGTGGGAGGTCCAGAGCAGGTGCAAGGCAAGACAGGGTCAGGACCATGTCTGTAGGTCCTAGCCGGTCCAAAGCAAGTCTGGAGTGGGTGTGGGCAGGGCTGTGCATGCTGGTTCCTACCAGTCTCCATGGGGCCAGGGCTAGCAGTGATAGCAGCTGTAAGAAATCACTGCCACTTGGGCTGCCTAGAACTGGAGTGCAGCCACAGAGCTGCCCCAGCCTCCCTGCATGCCCAGGGGTGGCAGAACATGCCACGGGCCAGGTGGCACCTGGGTCAAGCAGGACTGAGGGACCTGCCACAAGCTGGACAAAGTCCCACTGCAGGCTGAATCAGGCCTGCAGGCCATATTATGCCCACAGTGTAAGGGCAGGTCTCTGGCGCTCTCCTTCACTGATTCACTGACTTTATTCCCTTAGAGCAACAGGAAAACTTGGCAACCTCCCAGGAGCTACTGAATGATGCAGCAGGAGTTAAATCTGCTCTCTTTATTCCCTGCATTATCATATATATTATGGAGATGGAGGGCAGTGCTGTTACTGCTGTGCTGCAATCTCTTACCTCCTTGATGACAGACGGAGGCCCAACTTCACCAGCATGAACAGTTCGATGAATGCCACATCTTTCAGCTTCCTGGAGGGAAAAAAACAGCAGGGGTGAAAATGCTTCTCTAAGTTTTGAGAGGCATGAAGAAAGGATAACCCAGCTTCTTGGGACAACAGTCCCTTCCCAGACAATTTACTTCCAACATGCCTTTTGTCTGAGAGCTTCAGAACAGTGAACCTACTAGATCGGCTCATTCCACTGGAGCAACACGTGGAAAAGAAGGAGGGAAAAAACTGTTGATGTGCATGCACACAGACAGGACACACGCACACAGCACATGGGCTGGGGGCACCAAACTGCTAGGGAAGTCCAGACAACACTAATGAATGAAAGCAGCTTTCACAGATTCATAGATACTAGGGTAAGAAGGGACCTTAACAGGTCATTGAGTCTGACCCTCCAGCTAGATGCCTATCCAGGCTTCTCTTAAAGAAGGGGAAATTCTGGCCACCCTTACCATGAAGAAACTCTTCCTGATGTCCAGCCTAAATCTGCTCTCTGTCAGTTTGTGACCGTTGTTCCTTCTTACCCCAAGAGGCAGCCTGCTGAACAGAGCATCTCCGATCCCTTGCTGCGTCCCCCTAATGAATTTGT
>NW_017729009.1:4967546-4978142 GCF_001723915.1 Gavialis gangeticus | reverse complement strand
GAGGCTGAAGAGGTCCAGGTCCCTCAGTCTCTCCTCACAGGGCTTGTTCTGTAAGCCTCTAACCATACGAGTGTCCCTCCTCTGGACCCTCTCAAGTCTATCAACATCTTTCTTGAAGTAGGGCTCCCAAAACTGGATGCAGTACTCCAACTGCGGTCTGACCAATGCTGCATAGAGGGGAAGTATCACCTCCTTGGATCTATTTGTCATGCATCTGCTGATGTATAATCAAGTGCATTTAGCTTTGCTGATGATTTCATCACACTGATGACTCATGTTCATCTTGGAGATCACTATGACTCCAAGAACCCTTTCCACTTCTGCACTGCTGAGAGGGTCACTTCCCAGCCAGCAAGTGTGCTGGATATTTTTACACCCTAGGTGCAGCACTCCACAGTTGCCCTTGTTGTACTGCATCCTACTGTGTACTGCCCACATTTCTAATCTGTCCAGGGCTGCCGTCCTGTCTACTACCACTCTCTGGGTGCGACCCCCAAGCCAATTTGACTGCCACCAGACCGTGTAAACATCTATGTCACAGCCTCTTTATTTATGAGAATAGGATGAGATACCATATTGAAGGCTTTGCTAGAGTCCAAGAAAACAACATCCACCTCTACTCCTGAGTCTAAGCATTTTGTGACCCTGTCATAAAATGAAACCAGATCGATCAGACATGATCTACCTGCTACAAATCCATGCTGGTTTCCCCGCTGCATTATTTTTCCCAATGGACTTGCACAGATCCTTCATAATCTTTTCAAAGACCTTTCCAAGGATGGAGGTGAGACTGACTGGCCTATGATTACTCAGATCCTCCTTTCTCCCCTTCTTGAAAACAGGGACCACATTGGCCCTTTTCCACTCCTCTGGGACCTGACCCGAGCGCCACAAGCACTCAAACAGCCATGCCAGTGGTTCTGCTATGACACAGGCCAATTCCTCCAGTACCCTCAGATGCAGCTTATCCGGGTCTGCTGACTTGAGCACATCCAGTCCATCCAAGTGACTCTGCACCAAGTCAGCGTCAACAGTTGGTGGGCTGGTGTCCCTCTGATGCCCATCTAAGAACTCATTAGGAGACTTATCTTGAGCCCTGTTCGGGAACACTGAGGCAAAAAACTCATTGAATAGCTCAGCCTTGTCCCCCCATCTGTCACTAATTGCTCCTCCTTGTTCAGTACGGGTCCTATGCTGCCCTGTGCCTCCCTTTTACTCCCTACATACCTAAAAAAGACTTTTCGTTGTCTTTAATTTGTGTTGCCAGCCTCAGCTCTGTAGTTGCTCTGGCCTTCCTGCAAGTGCAGGCCAAGTAGGTATACTCCTCCTTGGTAGCTTCCCCCTGCTTCCACTGCCTATTTGCCTTCTTTTTTGCCCGTAGGCTCCCCTGGATTTCCCTGTTTAGCCACGGAAGTTTTTTGGCTCTTTTCCCCCTTTTCCCTTGTACTGGGATAGTCTCCCTCTGTGCCCAAAGGATCACTTCCTTTAGGAACAACCACCCTTCCTGGACTCCCATCTCGCCGATACGCTTATCCTGCAGTGTATCATTGACTAAACTCCTAAGCACACTGAAGTTAGCCTTTCTAAAGTCAAGCACTTCCACCCTACTAGTTATCTTACCCACCCTACACTGTATGGTGAATTTGATTTGTTGGTGGTCACTGTCCCCAAGGTGACCACGAATCTGCAGCTCCCCTACCAGGTCCTCCCCCGTAGCCAACACCAAGTCCAGTAAGGCATTCCCTCTAGTGGGAGTAAGGCATTCATCTGGCAGAGCTCACTTCTCAGGTGAAACGTGTTAAGGAGATTTGAGTCCAATGCCTAAAGTAAACTGTGCCTCTTGGTGGCAGTTAACCTCAGCAGAGAGGGACAGGGCTGACTGAACTAAACTCCTTTACCCTTAAGGGCAGCACTGAGACCTGCTGGCTGAGGTTGGGGCAGGAGGAAGCTCTCATTGTAGGGGCTGCAAATTTGACACTGGTGTTGATTCGCATGTTCCCAGAGCTTCAATGACAGGATCTAGGTTCAGCAGCATGAGAAAGTGGGAAGCAGAGCACCAGGTGGGTGCTACAGGGATTTTAACAGTGGGCACACACACGTTCCTTCAGGTGACTGCTGTGACCTTCTTTTTAACCTCTGAATAGTTCAAGTCCTTGTTGAGTTTTTCAAATTTTGCAGCTGCTGCACTCACAGCTCAACACTCAGGAAAGGCAGCACTCTGCTTTGGATGCGAACAGGAAAAGCCATCCTATTTGAAGCGAAGTCTAAGCTCCCTGCCTGCAGCAATAACTTCTTTGAAACACATGTTTACTGACTGCTCTGCATGAGTTAGAAACTCAGACCGCTACCCAAGGGCTAAGTTTACCAGACTGCCTATTCACACTAGTGTCCCAGTGTTAATTTTTCAGAAATTGCTAATTTGAAGGTTCTGGGAAAGACCCGCGTTGACTTCAGGAGGTTTATCATCAGGCTCTGGACTCTCAGGACACAGCCCTTCTTCCGATGGCTGCAGTCAAGTGAGAGTTTTGCCAGTGCCCTCCAAGGAGCACGACAGGGAAATCAGCAAGAAAGGCCATAAGGTTACAGCTGTGAGCAACACCATCAAGAAATGAGACAACAGCTGGAGACCACAATGCCTTGCTCAGGTACAACTCCTGTTAAAGTCCATGGGAGCTCTGATGCAGCTCACTTGAAAACAAGTGAGTTGTACCTGAAATGGCATTACACTTCAAAAGGTTTCAAGATATAGGCTGCATCCGGAGGCAACATAGCCCAGAGTGAACCTCACAGCCAGCTCAGTTCCACCCTGGTCACCAAACCAGGTCTGAGCTCAGTGTCAAGAGGATTTTCCTGAGAGAATAACCACAGTATTTGAGACTGGCCGCAGCGAGCTGGGGCTTATTGCACAGAGCAGTGTCTGAGGCGGCTGCCTTGCTCCCTCCCGAGATTCCACCTCCAGCCCCAGGGCAGGTTTCACTGCAGCTACTAGACTGACATGGGTTTTCCTCGAGGGGAAAAAAAAACATGTGTTTTCTCATTTTTCTCTTTTGCTTATATAACAAAAGCCCTTTGGCCAAGATGCTTTGCCAAGATCAGAAAACAGAAAGATGGTTCATTCCAGGGCAGATTTGTGTACATGTGCACACTGGAGTGAAGAGCGAGGCCAGGGAAAAATTCCTGCCACTTCCCCCTCTCAGCACAGCCTCCCCAGGGAAATGGCCTCAACATCCCTCAACTTTCCATCTAAGGAAAAGATTAGGTATTACTCTCCCTCTGGTTCTATGCTTTACATCTAAGTTTATCCTGAACTCGCTGGGGAGGTTTACACACCGCCTTCCCGGTTCCTTCCTCACAAGATACTATACTGAATCCAAACTTTTGTCACTACCTGCAGTCTTACTGTCAGCCATCGACTGCTCCTGGGCACAGTTTCAACGGGAAGACATCTGCCACCTGGGAACTCCAGTCCAAGGGGAGCCATCTGCTCCCCTCATCATAAGCCTCTTTTGTTTCATAAGACATATTATCGCTCACACTATTAGTGTGAGCAGCTCCAGTGTGAAGACAGTATTTCAAAGAAGCATTCCATGGCCATGCTGGCTGAGAAAGCCTGACAAACTGGAAAATGATTTGTTCTGGTGTTTATAGAGTCCAAGTGAGTCACTGGCTTAGAGACCAGAACAATTCATACCCTTAGGAGTGAGAAATCTAGACTTCAATACCCCCTCAACTGGAGTAGGCCACGGATTAGCTAACAGAGGAGGAGGGAAAACAACTGTTGATCCACCTTTAAACTACCTGGATGCCGGCTTATGACCAGCTAACTGATTCCTCTTGTATAAGAAAAGTACGATAGTTGAGGAAGTTTCATAAGAAAAGTACGATAGTTGAGGAAGTTTCATAAGAAAAGTACGATAGTTGAGGAAGTTACATTAGTTATTCAATTTATACTCATTTATTACAAGAAACTTCAGTAAAACATTGCCCTTAAGCGTTTCACTGAAAGGTGATGGCAAGTAGGGAAAAGGATAAATTTAAAACAAAATTAAAAACATGGCACTGGGCCTTTATACACCATAGAAACACCTAATATGAGCACAGCTGTTCAAGGCCACACAACACAAAACTCTATTTCTTCCATACCCACCTCTCACCCTTCAGCTTTTCCTTCGCATTAGGGCATTTTGCTTTAGCTGACCACCCAACACCAAGTGCTGGTTTCAATCTGCTGATATTTCAGACTAAGAACCTGTCACGGGCCAAAGCAACCTTATCTCTGCCTAACATTTCTATTTCCACAAATAAAATCAACCTCTTGACAAATGCCTCAGATTGCTCCATGTGGGAAGCATGGGAGCTGTTGTAGCTCAAAGGTATTGTAAAATACTGCCAAGTTTAGGAAGGAGAAAACACTACAAGAAATGAATCTCCTCCACTGTCACTGTAGGTTATTGAAACCGGAAGAACTTTTGTTGTCTGATCTGCTCAGCTGTTCCATTTTATGGCAAAGAGACAAGTGAGTTTCATTTTTGGAACTAGTTTTTTATCACTTTTCCAATCATGCAAAGGAACATGAGAAGACAGCCCCTTATTCTCTTACCACTGAGTGCAACCACCTTCCCTTCTGCCAATTACTGCAGATGCCCATTTTCAGTGGCAATGGAAGCAAGGGATTCATGGCAAGAGAAGCTGGCTGCAGAAAGGGACACACTGCCCTGGGCAAATCCCTGTAGGAGAGGGATGTGTGATCTGCCCAGCCCTGGCTGCTGCTGCTACTGCTACAGCACTGGCACAGCATTGCTGAACCTGCCTGTTGTTGCTGCTGTTGGCAGACTTCCTAGGGGAGATGCCATTTTGGTGCCCAGGGCTCAGGCCCTACTTATCCACTCCAAGTTACACTGCTGTATGCATCAGTCCTGTACTGAAAAACGTGGGGTTGCAAACACTGCTGAGGCACATTAAAAAAAAAAAAGAAAACTATTTCTATTTACATTGCTTCCAGATATCACTGCATTAGCAACTTAAATTCAAAGTAAGACTTTGCAATTCAAATAAAAGATGTTTTAGTTTTAAAGTATATGTTTTTTAAGCCGGGCGAGACATTTTTTGGGCCTGAACTACCTAGCAGGTTCCTTTCATAATGTGCTGTTTCTTCACTAATTAAGAGGAAGTTGATGCAAGTTCTTTACCATTAACCTCAGGAAGTTTCTTAAACAAACCTCATAAGCCTTCCTATGACCTTGGTCGGTTTCAGCCTTCAACAGCTCATCACCAGCCAAGTCTATGGCCACAACTGAATTATTGTGGTATTTCTTGCACAGCTCCACCACTTCTGAGGACCAATCTGAAAAAAAAAAACCAGCAGCAGGATTCAGGAAGAATATTCTACAGAGACAACACTCCATACTCTAGACAAACCTATCGGTTGCTCAAATGACCAAACACAAAGTGAATTTCCAAATCAGGATTTTTTCTGGCCTCCATAAAATGCAACAAAATATTAGAAGCAGATTTGCAATCCAGATCAAAAAGAAACAGGCTCATCAGCAAGTGACTACACTGGTTGTTAAGGTATCTAGGCATGAGATGTTTTAAATCTAACTACCAGGCTTTAAAAGGGGGAGCCCTCCTACCTTAAAGCCCTTGATGGGGGAGTAGAAGACAAACTCACTTCAGGAGTTGGCCACAGTAGGTTGCATTGTAGGAAACTGCACTCCAGAACATATGTGCCCAACTCCATGGTATGGAAATAACTCCCAGCATCACACCTGAGCTTTCAAATAGTTACAGGCCAGGCAGAAGAGGCTGGAGTGGGCTGGGATGACATCCAGAGGCAAAGAAAAAAGAAAGTTATGTGCATTTGCTGTGTCCCAACATCATACTGTCATTGGCCATTAATAACCTGAATGCTTAGCTGCGGTATCATGCTTTTCACTCACACAGCTATAAGCACCTAAAGGAGGATAACTGATCTTGCTCCTTCTCACCTATGAGACGACTGAGCACAGACCAAGTGAATTGATTTACCAGAAACAGAATTCAGGACTCCCAGCTCTTGATCCAGGATCTATATATTTTTACAATAAGGTTTCACAGATTCATAGATGAAGGATCAGAAGGGACCTCAACAGATCATCGAGTCCGACCCCCTGCCTAGGCAGGAAAGAGTGCTGGGGTGAGATGACCCCAGCCAGATGCCTATCCAGCCTTCTCTTGAAGGCGCCCAAGGTAGGGCGCCTCCCTTGGCAGCCCATCCAAATTCTGGCCACCCTTACCATGAAGAAGTTTTCCTGATATTTAGCCTAAAACTGCTCTCTGTCAGTTTGTGACCATTGTTCCTTCTTACCCCAAGAAGTGCCATGGTGAACAGAGTATCTTCAATCCCTTGCTGTGTTCCCCTAATGAATTTGTAGGCAGACACAAGATCACCACTCAGCCTTCTCTTGTGGAGGCTGAAGAGGTCCAGGTCCCTCAGTCTCTCCTCATAGGGCTCGTCTGTAAGCCCCTAACCATATGAGTGCTCCTCCTCTGGACCCTCTCGAGTCTATCAACATCCTTCTTGAAGTAGGGCTCCCAAAACTGGACGCAGTACTCCAACTGCGGTCTGACCAATGCTGCATAGAGGGGAAGTATCACCTCCTTGGATTTTTGGCATGCATCTGCTGATGCATCATAAAGTGTGGTCAGCTTTGCTGCCACTTTTGCTACACTGATGACTCATGTTCATCTTGGAGTCCACTATGACTCCGAGATCCCTTTCCGCTTCTGTGCTGCTGAGAGGGTCACTTCCCAGCCAGTAAGTGTGCTGGATATTTTTACTTCCTAGGTGCAGCACTCTGTACTTGTCCTTGTTGTACTGCATCCTATCGTGTACTGCCCACTTTTATAACCTGTCCAGGTCTGCCTGCAGTCATTCCTTACCCTCCAGAGTGTGTACTTCATCCCACAATTTAGTATCATCCGCAAACTTGGACAGAGTACACTTCACACCCACATCCAAGTCACTGATGAAGACATTGAAGAGTACAGGTCCAAGGACCGAAACCTGCAGGACCCCACTACCCACATCCTTCCAGGTTGATATTGCCCCATCTACTACTCCTCTCTGGGTGCGGCCCCCAAGCCAATTTGCCACCCACTGGACTGTGTAAACATCTGTCACAGCCTCTTAATTTATTCATGAGAATAGGATGAGATATCATAGTGAAGGCCTTGCTACAGTCCAAGAAAATGGCATCCACCCTGTGGACTCCTGAGTCTAAGCATTTTGTGACCCTGTCATAAAATGAAACCAGATTGATCAGGCATGATCTACCTGCTACAAATCCATGCTGGTTTCCCCGCTGCATTATTTTTGCCACTGGACTCCCACAAATATCATCCTTCATAAACTTTTTCAAAGACCTTTCCAAGGATGTAGGTGAGACTGACTAGCCTATAATTACTTGGATCCTCCTTTCTCCCCTTCTTGAAAATAGGGACCACATTGGCCCTTTTCCACTCCTCTGGGACGGGACCTGACCTGAGCGCCACAAGCACTCAAACAGCTGTGCCAGTGGTTCTGCTATGACACTGCCAATTCCCTCAGTACCCTTGGATGAAGCTCATCCGCGTCTGCTGACTTGAGCACATCCAGTCCATCCAAGTGACTCTGCACCAAGTCAGCATCAACAGTTGGTGGGCCGGTGTCCCTCTGATGCCCATCTAAAAACTTATCTTGAGCCCTGTTTGGGAACACTGAGGCAAAAAACTCATTGAATAGCTCAGCCTTGTCCCCCCTGTCTGTCACTAATTGCTCCTCCTTGTTCAGTATGGGTCCTATGCTGCCCTGTGCCTCCCTTTTACTCCCTACATACCTAAAAAAGACTTTTCGTTGTCTTTAATTTGTGCTACCAGCCTCAGCTCTATAGTTGCTTTGGCCTTTCTAACTGCCTCCTTGCAAGTGCGGGCCAAGTAGGTATACTTTTTGGTATACTTTGTAGTAAGACACAAACAAGCTCTCTTCCCATTTTCTGGGTGCCATTCATGACCTCTTGTAAAGACAATTTGAACTGAACAAGCTAACACATGATCTGCTAAGGGCATTGAATTGGTAGCAACACAAGCTTTTTGTTATGTTCATAACCCTACTAGACTCAACTCTACTCAAAGGCATATTACACACATACACATACATATATACACACACACATATACATAATTAATTAATTTAACTGGGCACCAGGCAAACACTGCTAAGACCAGTAGTGGGAATCATGCCTATATTAGTGGAACACAACCCTTTTCCTATTAAGGGGAAAGGGAAAGAAAAATCAGCAGTAAGGGTGAGGAGTCTGTCCCCAAAGCATTGTCATCTACAGGACTGAAGACACCAAATGAGATCCCTCCCCACCATTTTGTAAGTGTCCCTCCTGGTCCAGAGACATGGAAGACCCATGTTACAAGGACTGTATAACCACTCAGAACCATAGGGCAAAAACTTAATCCCCACAGATCGCTTGCTGGGACGAGGAGGAACCTTCCAGCTACTGTGATTTTGCTCTAAGATGCAGAAGAAAATCCTGCCATCTCTTAGAATCTTTTATGAAATAATGAAGGAGAAAAGTTTAGGCGTGAGGAATTCAAGATCCCTCTGAAAGCTCCTGCTTGCTGCAGCTTAAACTGGCATGCTTTTCTTTATGAAAGGAGGAGGGGAATTCATGACAAAAACTGGAAAATTAGGCTGATGGGACGGAGTAGCGGTAGTTGTGGGGTTTCATCTCCTGTGAAAAGCACAAGAGGGTGAACCCACAAAGGCAACTCACAAACCCTCCAAGACTGAATTCAAACAGGGTGGAAATGCTGGGGCTCACAGCAGGCAGAGGGCTGAGTTTATGGAATGACTGTTAGGACCATCTTCCCTGGAAAGAGGTAAGCTGTAGCAGTCACCCTTCACTGGCTGAGGAGTATGATGCTCCACGCAGCTCTATGTAGCATCTCATCCAGTCTTTCTGAAAGTCCTTTGGTATTACGCCAGAGGAGTAAACCCATTTTCAAAGGGTGCAATGTGGAAAGTGTATTTGCACTGGGCCTTTAAAAACAAGCCATGGGATTGGAACAAATACTCTTCTATAGCTGTCCCTACCTTGTGGGCTGATCTCAGTCACAGGAGGGAAGAATTAATTTTGCATTTGGCCAACTATTGATAATTCAGGCCTGCTGCTGCTTCCATACGCATCTATTAAATGTTACCTTAAGGATGATAATGTTTCTACGATGTAAAAAAGGAGGTACAGAAGCAGCCATTCACTTCAGCAACGTTGGTGCTAGCTAACCCAGATCTGCTCCCATTCTGGGTATTTTTGGACCAGGAAAAACTACCAATTCCTTGAAATACCGCTACTTCCTGCATGGGGCAGAAGAGTGGGAAAAAGGAAGTTCTGGAGGAACAAGGAAGCTCCTTGAAAATAAGGCTGATCCAGCCTGAAGGCTACTGCATTGGAGCCAAAGCAGGCCTCAGCCCAACCTCCCATTAGTCATCCTGGAAGGTTGATACCAGGTTGAATTGGCCCCATGAGCTGTCAGCAGGCAGTACTGGATCTTTAAAATCCTCAATAAATCAGTCAGTCAGAGAGTTGGAAATCTGTCTCACAAAAGTTCAGATCAAGTAAGCATTAGTGCCAGCCAGACAGTGACACTATGGTGTCCTGAAGGACACTTCTCTTCACAGGGATGTGCTTTGTATGGAACTGAAAGCAGAACGGGCTTTTCAATAACAGGAATCAAGAGGAAACAGAGAACAAGGGAGCCCTTACCCTGACAGCTATCTATACCTCTAACTGGAAAGGCACAGTCTCACCCCTGTACCCTGTCCAGGGTTGAGGAAGGAAAGTAGAAAGGAGTTTCTACCCTTAAAGTAAATATTTATGTCAGAAATATTTATGTTGATTCTTAGCAAAACCAGAATCAACACAACAAAGGAGCTTTGATCTGCCAGCATACCCACAAGCCAAACTCACTGGCCCCATCTACACTGCTGGCTCAAAGAAGGCTGGCGGTGTTCCATCATGGGCGTCATTCCTAGCAGAGATGGGACAGTGCAGGTAGAGAAAACCCAGGAGTCTTGATGCAGCACAGGTTAACATGTACTGAACATCAGACACCCAGAGGAACAGGCTGCGTGTGTGTGTGTGTGTTGGGGGGGGGTGTAAACAAATTCACACTTACAAAATAAACCGGATCCTCCCCTTACAGTTCTGTTACTAGCCTTGAAGTTGCAGCACAGATGTGCAACTCACTGCTTCAAGACTGCCTTAAAGAAAAAAAGAGCAGTGGTCTTTGGGGGGGGGGTTCCCTTCATCATCCTCAACAATTGGGTGGGGAGCTAAGTTTCTTTTTCTGGCATATATTGCACAGCACCTTTTTCTTTCAGACCTGCAAAGAAACAGAAGAGCTGTCTGCAGCTCAAAGTGCCAAAGGGCCAGGGAGTGGGTGAAGATCCAAAAGAAAACTGAATGGGTGAGAGAATTCAGCTATTTGTGTTGTTCTTCAGTCTACTCAGTATTTGTCAGAGGAGGAAAGCCTTGGGAACTAGCAAATGACTGCATTTGGTTTAAC
>NW_017729009.1:4944195-4962546 GCF_001723915.1 Gavialis gangeticus | reverse complement strand
TTTGTCAGAGGAGGAAAGCCTTGGGAACTAGCAAATGACTGCATTTGGTTTAATGTTTAGTGATGACAGGCTGAATCTCCCAGACATCAAGTGCTACTGGTCTGGTGTTGAGCAACCACACAGCTCATCTGAATGAACTGGAATTTCAGAATGTCAAGTGCTTTGTGAGGGATGAGGTATAGTCAGCCCACGTACGCCAAGTATAATGCTTGTAAAGTGCTCTGAACAGGCAGCATCTGAATTCTCTTTCTCCAATTTTCACAGAAGTTAGAGATGGTCAATACCCACTAGTTCAGAGCTGTCTCTGACCATGACAAAGTATGGTCACCGTGAGAGGGCATAACCAATATAGGACCTTAGCAAAAAGGGCCAAGAAAGAGATTTAGGATGTACAGTTAACAATTAATATGCACCTGTTGTGCTTGTTTGATGTAAAAACATGCAAACCTATAAACAAGTGATACCTGAACTACAGCTTGCATGTCCACAGCTTAGCCTTGCTGTTTAATTACTTTTTATATGTTTGTAATCTGAAGTAATCATTTCAAGTTTAATACACTCTAGTTCTCAGTCTGGTATTTCTTTCTCCCTCTCAATAAGTTGCAAATTTAGAAGTAACTTCTCATTATCTTTTTAAACAGCTATAATTTACTGTAGATTTTAGAAGGCTTATTGCAGTTTTCTAAATGATGCCACTTAAAAATTCTCCCTTATGTCAAAGTCTAATTTAAGGAAAATGTCTTGTAATTAACTGAATCTACACATCAGGATATTTGAGCCACACGTTCAGAACTGTATGTACATAAAAATTCACACTCACTTGTGCCTCTGATTTGCTAGTGCAATTACCAGACCTGTACAAGTGCAACAAGTGGGCACACAAATCATCAGTTAGATGTAGAAGTGATCATTTATGTAAGCATTTACTGGTTCTGTGCACGCAGTAACCACATGCACAATTATTACAGATATGTAAATATATGCACATCTTTACATGTTTAGTCACATGAATACAGATCTGAAAATCTGACCACTGGATCCTTCCATTTGCCTCTGGTATATTTCTGGGTATAGATTTGCTTTCCATATCTTTAAGTAGTGACCCAGAAGGTAGTATTTACTTGAGTTTGCTCATCTAAATATCCTGAGGCTGTTGCTTACCAAAGTTTTTGAAATGGTTGTTAAAAGCCTTTGTTAACGATAAACTAAGTCACTGCAACTGTTTCCTAGTCTCTCTCACAGTGCAACTTAAATAAAAAGGCCACAGTTCAAGACAACAGCAAACTTGTTGCCTCAGTACATTACCCCCATTTCAGACCACAGCACCAACTACTAGTAAGACTCAAAAGCCATTGAGTTAACAAAAGTAGCTCAGAGTGTTTTACTTGTCTCCTGGATCTGAGCCTGCACAGAGTCGGAAATGTCTGTTTGTTTAGTTAGTCTCATTATAACCAGACAATAGGAAGCACCATCATTATGGAATTGTGTTGCTCCTCGATGGAACATTTCCTGCTTGTGTTCTGTTCTTCAGGTCTAAGTAAACTGTTTTCATTATATTAGTTTATGTAGTGGTTTGGGACTCTAAGGAGGAAGCCCCCGATGCACATTTCCCCTAAAGGATTTAATAAATCTGTTTATCTTCAAATTAAGTTCCTCCAGTCCTTTCATGTGAGCTCCAATTCCTCCATGTCTCTCATGTAAACTGATTATGCGAGGCTCAAAGATTTTTAAATACCAGACCTAGAAGACAGGCCATATCATAGAGCATTTTATTTCAAGATGCAATTAATATTCCCCTTCCTATCTTGAATCTCAGCTACAAAAAAGAATTTCTCATACAGGCTGCATCTCATGACCTCCAATTGGAACTGTCTTGTTTTACTCCAGCAAGACTTTGTTGCTCTTGTTACAGGTACTGTAGGAACCCTAAATGAGTAAGTAACACTCCTATGTTTAATGGCTCTGATTTTTGCATCTACCAGTTCCTCCTTGCCAAGCCAGCCCATTATTTCTACTCTTTCCGCTTCCTCTTTTACTCTAGAGGGTACTAAACCCAATGGAGCAAATCTGTGGACACTGGGCATGTCTACATGAGACACTATTGTGTAGTCGTACTTGTATTAGCAAGTACTAAATAAATGTGCAGTAACTGATGTGCAGTAGTGCCAGTGAACATCTTTTAGGTGACGCTACTGCACAGTAGCCTAATAATACTGTGCAGTATCGTATTTGCACTATCTGTGCTGTGATGCGTTACTGTGCAATATTTTTCAGCTACTGCACAGTCAGAATCTCATGTAGATGTGCCCACTGCACAGCCAGGCTTAAAGGTCTTTGTGGAACATTTCTCAGAGTCCAGACTGCATAAGCCGCAAGCTGTCCTCCACTGACACCGCCTCTTTCCCAACTGCCCCTCTCGGCAATATCCTGGCAAAAAGGTGCAGTTATTGTGCTTATCCCTATGACCAAATTGTGATTCAAATCTCTCCTAGTAGAAGTGAACAAGAATGAATAAATAGCAGTCTTAAGGTTAAAGACCTGCAGCAGACTGCCAGAGATGCAACAAAACAGTTTTTGATGCTTAAAGATCCAACTGAGAGGGCAAGTGCTTTGGCTTATCTAGACTGGCTTTGCCTGACCTGAGTGCTTCAGCTTAGCTGGGTCCTTCCACTCCTGAGCCTAAGTGCTATGTGGAAGCAGCAAGCTCAGCCACTGGGGTAGAGGGGAACTGCATGTCACTCTTGAGCAAGATCCTCCAGCTAACACAGGGGTGTTGGCAGGTTCTGCTGGGGGCAGTGTACAGCTTGCCTTGAATCACTCTGCTCCAGGGTTCTTGTAGCTAGACACCAATAGGGGAGGAAAGGGTTGTGGGGAGAATGATGATCTCAGATTTGCTTCTCTGAGAATGAAGAGAGCTGGAAATCCCTGACTGAGTATTAAGAGTCTTCCATCTCGGCTTGCTTCCTCCAGGCCAGAATGGAAACAGTTACTGCCTTCCCATGAGAACAAGCCAGCACCAAGCCCAGAACCAAACTGACTCTTCTCTAGCATTTCCCACAAAAGCCCAGATTCAAGGCATTTCACACGCACCCAGAGGGTCAAGAAAGAGGGAGCAGAGCAGCAGGTGAGCTGTAATACATTACTTGGCATATGGCGCATGCAGCATAGAATAGACCTGGCTTTGATGTGGAAATCCCTTTCTCCATCCTGCAATCCCTGATTAACGAGGTGAACCACTTCATCTGGAGTGAGGTCGCCCCTGTGGGAATAAAACTCACAAGTCAGCCAGCAAGCCAGGGGATTTAGCACCCCCGACAACCCCCAAAGAAGAGACACTGTGGACATGCTTGTACAGCATCATGCAGATACCCACCCTACCCCCAGAACAGGAAGCAGCCTAGCTACCTTAGCCTGGGTACAGCTCTGCACTAAGACTGTTGTACTGCTGCTGGTTTCAGAGGTAGCATATAGCAGGCACATCTACATGAGCTGTTTACTGTAGAGCTGCCTAATTAGTTCTGCAGTATAAAGTCTTAAGAGTCTACACGTGCAGCCCTATTAGGCTGCAGGAAATGTAGAATAGTACTTGTAAACATAAGTACTATCTTACGGTGATTTTCTTTAGTGCACAGCAACACACGTGTAGACACTGATGTGGCTGGCTGGAGCATGAGGGTGTTTCAGTGCAGGGGATGCCTGCCAGCTAGCCCTGCACTGGAGCACCCCTCCTACCCTAGCCAGCCCCCCTACAATATGATGACCCGGGTCAGAGCATCCCTGGGCTAGCAGGTTGGCCTTCACAGCCCCCTGGCAGCCAAGGCTGCTCTAACCCGGCTCACTGTGCTGCAGTCTCAGGCTCCCATGTAAAATGTGGTGCCTGGGAGCAATAAACGCTGGTGCAATATGCACCACAGCTTATTATGTCACATTAATTTCACATGTAGGTGCACCTGCAGACTAGCCCCCCAACTCAGGCTGAACCTGGGACTTGTGCCCTGCTCGCCCCACAGCTGCTTCACATAGGCAGGATCAAGTGCCTTAAGGCAAGATGTCCTCAGAAAACAATTACTTCCACAAACACAAACTGCTAATTTTGCAGGGCAAGAAACTATACAGCTATCACTTCATTTCAGGATAGGGCTAAGGGATGAAATGGCAAAGGTTCACAGGAGTTTGAGTTGCAGACTATCAGACACCGGGCCTAACTTCTTGCCTGAACTGAAAACCTCCCTACTTCATGCTCCTGGGCTGATACATTGCAAATTACTGAACCAGCCAGCAAATGAATGATGAAGACAGACAGCACCATAAAATCAACTTTATAGCCACAGTTTAATTTGCAATGCTTCATAACATACTAGTCAGAATGTTGTAATATGCTTTAGAAAAAATAAGTCTGGGTCCTAAAAGCCTTATTATGGCACTTTGCTATCAAGTCTTTACGGAAGAGGGAAAATGTGGATATGAGCAGCCAAGTATTTATTAACTAGGTATCCATTACTTTTCAGACACGTTCCTGTAACCTGATCTATGCCTTTCAATCCATCCATCTGGATTAGCTCTACATTCAGTTTCAGTTCATAATTTCCCCAAACAATTTGTATGCTCAATTATCATAGCTGTGCCTGCTTATTTAGTAGTTAGAAGTCTGTCCAAAAAGTTATGTGCATGTGAAGCTACTGCAATCGTCCATGCAATTCAGATATATACATTTGTATCTTAATTAATACCAGCTTGAAACTCTTGTTCTCCATTTATAAATGATTCTTACTGCCTGCTGAGAACAAGAGTGAGTTCTCCTTTTGGGGGTCAGTGGCTTTTATAGGAGTCCCAGTATATAGTGTTCACATTGCTTCAAGCTTTAGCGATTCACTCACTCTTTTTGGCCCCATGGAATAGGATCCACTTTGCAGTTGGCTAGGAGGTGAGGGCTATACCTGACCTCAACATAGATGATGCCTTCTCTGGCTTTCATTCCTACAAATTCATAAGCTACTCTTCTTACAGCATCACGGTCTCCCCTGCAAGGAAAAACAGTGAGGTTAGTCCAATGTGAATGGATTTAAGGAGTCAGGCAGCAACAAAATGGGCATGTGTGGAGCTTTTGTGGGTCTGAAATGCTTCCTGATGAGGTAGGACTGAGGTTTCAGTTACCAGCACATGGTTTGTGTCAACATGAGCCTGAACACAGATAAATTATAACACAATTAATATTTATTTATTCATACAAAACAGTTCAGCTTCAGCAGGAAAGACTGAAAGGCCCATCTCTGAGTAGCACACACTCACTTGTGATGAGGGACACTACGGGTGCCTACACATGAGCAGCGAGGCTGCTCCACCTTGCTGGAATTCCAGCACATTGGAGCAGACTTGATTAATCAAGTCTGATGAAATTTGGCAATTGCTACACTACAGCAGCCTCCTGCGTCTTGTGTATTAGTATCCCGTGCTTAAAAATGGTGGTAGGGGCACTCGAACTAAATCTTGTCAAACAAGCTTTAGTTCAAGCACCCCGCCACCATTTTTAAGTGCGAGGACACTAATACATGTGATGCAGCGGTGCTTTAATTAGGGCAGCTCTCACAGTGCAGCCCTGGAGCACGTGTAAAACTACCCAAGGGCTCCAGTTCCTAATCTGAATCAGACAGAGCAGCAAAACCCAGACGACAGCAGGGTGATGAAATCATCCATGTGTCAGGTGTATGCTCTGACTGGTTCGGCTTTGCGAGGTTAAATGTCTACTCCTCCCGGTTTTTCACAAAAGACTTTGAAAGGCCTCAGACTTCAAACTTCTTTTTTAAAGCCTTAACATGTTTTGCAGGAAGGGGAAGTCATCTGACACTGAGCTTCAAAGGGAAAGGGACTAGTGTGCCACTTAGATTCTCTCTGCAGAGTGGAGCCATGGATTATGTCACCTCCAAATCAGGCTTGCAAAACTTTTCCCTCGTTCTCAGGACATGAGCTTCCTTTTTTCTGATAAGCAAGTCAAATATCTTTATGCCCTTCTCTATCATCATTGTATCAAAGAGAAGGAAATGTATTTTATTTTGCACACAGGAGACTAAGTCATTCTCAAGACCAGAAGTGCCCCAACTTGGCAACACCAGCAGGTGCCATGGAAAAGCAGGGAGAAGTGTGCCGCAGTCAACTGGGAATGAGTTACTTACGCGATCGCAGGCATGTAATGAGCAAACTTGTCTAGAAACTGGGTGAGGGTGAGTGGCTCGTTGTAACTGATATGCTGCAGCAGGCCACTAACAGTGTTGGCAGGTAGCTGAATTCCTCTTTTCCTAAGGAAAAAAAATATGACAGATTTTACTGGCAAGGGATGGGGTTCTGCTTTTATATTTTAAATCAGAGAAATGTCCTGGGGCAATGAGCCAGCAATCTGTTTCTTCAGAGAACAGTTACAACACAAGCTGCCTTGCAAATGTGGCACCAAACCTCACCACAAATTCTATTAAAAAGCACGAGCAGCTATAGATGAAAAAACAAAGCCAAAGCTATCCATAAGGAATTCAGCTGAAAGAGCTTTTAAAAAAAGTTTGTCTTTTTTTTTTTAAATGTGAATGTATGGCTTTTTATTTGAAGATACTTTGATAATTCCTGGAACTAAAAAGCCAAAAGACTTCCAAAAAGCAATTTCCATGCAGACTCCAAAGCTTCCAGTCATTCAGAGAAATTGCCAAACACTGGAGAACTTATCTGAACAGAGCTGACTGCAATAACACAAACTACAGTACATTGTTCTTTTCCTCAATAACCTTGCACACATCATTCTGCGGTGCAGGAAATCTATATTACATCCAAACTACAAAAGCAAGAGACAATTATCACAGCTTAAGTCTATGGCACTCAGCACAAGTCATTCATTCCTGGTATGTACTGGGTTTTTCATGTTGTCCTTTCCATCCCAATGACACACAACTTATCCATTTAAAAAAATAACCTCCAAACGTGCCAGTTCCAGTGCATGAAATGTTGTTCTTCAGCAAATCTGTCCTATCCTCATCCAAATCAGCTCTGATAGCTAACCTGTCTATAGTATGATCAATTACACGGGGATTGGATATAACATCATTTGGGACTGTCTGTACATCTATGGATACCAACTCAGATGCAGGACACCACATGGAAGACAATTCAGGCCACATGAAAAGACCAAGCCTGACAGAATTCAAGCTTGTGCTTCAAAGGAATCCAAGGAATGCAAATCTTATCTAGATGGATGCTCTAAGCCGGGCTGTTATGCGACCCAAACTCCCCTTGTCCCCTGCAACCCCACATGCCAGATCCAGCAGCCCAGAACACGCGCCACATGCAGTGTCTGTTCTGGGACCCTCACTGCATGTGGTGCCTGCCTCAGAGCAGCAGGAGCAGGTGCTGCATGTATAACCTAACTCAGGTTTGCTTCCCAAGCAAAGCCCACCAGATCCTTCTTTCTTAAGCCATTAATGAAGCAACATCACTGAATAATCTTCTTGGCAGTGGGGCACAACAGCATGCATTTGCTTTGAGATACAGTTAGCTGTGTTAGTTTGAAGTCAGGTAGAAGACAAGAGAGATTACTTCAGGGCAAGGGCAAACAGACAAACTACACTGGTTAATAAGGGGGAAAGTCCCTGCTGAAGACACAAATCCTAGCATTAAGAGCATAGCAAGTGAGGGAGGCCTGTCCAAGCCCAGTACTTTCTGCAGACTGTACTACTTCAGCAGTCAGCTACAAGGGACAGCCAGAGTTGCTTATTTGCACTTATTAATGTGATAATGCTGGGGCATTGCATGGGTGTATTTAAAAAAAAACGCAACCTGGAACTCAGTATTTCAAAGATTCATTGAGAAAATCTGATAGAAAGATCTGGGTGTCCCCAGTATTAATTTTGTTGCCCGTGGCTGTTTGGGCTTCCCAGCCAGACTGTTCACTCACTACAGTTGTCACCAATTCAGTCCAGTTTCAATACCAAGCTATTAGACAGTGTTCACTTCTGTGCACTTTGTTCTGATTTGCATGTCCAGAAGGACCGTGTTAGTAAAGGCCAAGTTTTTAGGTTGCAGATTTCAATCAGATGCATCTCTGACCAGAACATTTGGAGAGACTTTGTTTGAGAAGGGGGCTGGGGAGGGATAAAAACAGTTTACACAGAAACAGCAGGTGGGGTTAGATAGTGATCTATGGCACACTTTAGATTGCAAGTGCTCTTAAAAAAAAAAGCACCCTTATCTTTATTGGCTAGATGGAATCGCGCTAGTAGAAATCATGTTTAACATGGTGTTAAATCACTGCATATGCAGAGCCAGGTTCTGGGATTTCTCCCCTTCAGATCAGGGGTTTATGCTCTTCAGTCTGATTTAAAAACCCAGGTGCCCAGCTGAATAGTCATCAGCAAATCATTAGTTGCAACCAACTCACCTGCCAAAGTACAAGATGGTTTCTGGTTTAATGGCTCCATCCAGGTGGACATGAAGTTCTACCTATAATTTAAAACAAAGAAAAAAGAGAATCAGGAATGAATAGTGGCACATTCCTATGCCAGCCAAAGAAGTCTACAGATTTGAAGGTAGTGGTAATACAGCCAAAAAAGCTATTTGGAACGAGGGACGAAAAGTAACATCTGCACAATACACAAAAATAGACACTAACCAAGTTGTGGTTAGTTTCTGAAGGTCTGAAAATTACTGAGATTTACTGTTCTTCTTGCAGGTCAAACTTTTAGCATGTTTTTAAAGAGCACGCTCTGTTTCCAGTAACCTTAACATTGCTTGGGAAAACAATCTTATCCAAATTTGGTCCCACACTTTGGCAAAACTAAAATCTCTTTGCTTCTAACCTGTTTGCTCTTAAACAAATCCTACCTTCTGTCTGCTGAAGGTGTGACTACAGAGCTTCATCTATCAAAAGCTACTTTATTATTTACTTAAATTACCAAAGCCTCTGCCACAGCCCACTCCCCACTCTGGTAGGTGTTGTGCAAAACAACAAAAAAATGTCTTCTGTCCCAAAGAGTTCATAACCTTTCATGATAAAGTACTGTAGCTGTGGCTCATTAGGGAAGAGGCAGCAATACAAATTGCCTTTTATCATCCTTTGCTTGCCAAGTACACTCAGGGATAAATAGTTTCCATCAATGCAGAATACTGCCAAAAAGGAGGGGCGGGGGATGAAGGGTGAGGGAAACCCCTCCAAATAACAATTTATATTTCCAGTTGTTCAGGAGGAAGGTGATAAAAGCAATTGTAAAATCACAGAATTAGGATTGCAAAATAAGCACTTTTTCCATGCAAATACTATCGTTCGGAGATCAGTAGGAGAGTAGGAGAACAAGTCACTCATAAGGGAAAACTGGAACAAGACTGAAGCTTTTGCTAATTACTAAGAAGGAAGAGTATAAAATATTGTAATTAAATTCAGATCTGTGCCTTTCTTCTCCAAATGTTACACCATTCTTTGACTGTTCACAAAATAACACGTACCAGTCCTTGGAGCCAAATATATACACATTCTCCCTGCACATACCAGACAGGATATTTCAGATATCTTCTGAAAAATATTTACCAGAGCTGCGAAACTGGAAAGCAAAAGGCATTGAAAATAAACTCATTTTTAATTAAGATGTTGCTACATTCAGAGACTAACAAAAGCTGCATTATCATTTTCCTGGTACGCCCTCTCAGGAGGACTGCACATACATCTCATCAATCTACAGGAGACTGCACCCTTGACTTGTGTTTAAATTACTCAGCCCAAATGAACTGTACTTTTAAAACTAAAATGGGTAATAGGCATCCAGTCTGGCAGTGAGTAAGAACTCCCCCATAGGTCTGGCTACTATTTTCTGATTCTTCAGAAATGTTGAAACACAACAGTTCTCCAGTGAAGCAAACAGAGAGAGTGCCATACAAGAAAAGACTAAGAGACCCAGCTACAAAAAGGGATTGGACAAATTTATGGAGGACTGGTTCATGACAGTCTATTAACCACTGCAGCTGGGGATGTGACCTCAGGCTCAGGACATCCCTCCACCTATAACTGCTGGTAATTTGGATGGTCTGACATGGGATGCATCAGCCTACATACACGTTGTTTATCACACACTTCTGCTAAGGTACCAACTACTTGCCAGCGCTGGAGAAAGGATACTGGGCTAGATGGACCATTGGTCTGACCCAGGATGGCAGTTCTTATGTTCTTCTGACCTGGACTATAGAGAAGTTCAGAGAAAATGATGGTATTAGAGAAAACATATAAAATAATGAATATGACGAAGGCCATTTCAAAAACGGGGCAAAGGGGACAATCAATGGCACTTAAGGCAACAATTTTAATACTAAGAGAGCATTTTTTTAACAGGCTATGAAATTAGCCTGCAGATACTGAGGATGAGAACTCAGTAGGAGACAGAAGATAGTTATGTTGCTATTGGATAGTTATGTAGATACTGGATACAGCCACAGCTAATTAGCCGTTCTATTCCTGCTGCATTTATTTCTATGTGTTTCTGGATTCAGGGTACAGACCAGCCAGTAACCGACAAGGGTTAGAAAGGAATTTCCTCTGCAGACAGGTTACTTCTTATCTGCCCACTTCAGGGTTTCTTGAAGCTTCCTCAGGAAAAGCTGTTTTTAGTCTATGTCAGAAACTTAACATTAGACTCCTGGCCTGATAAGGTCAGGAAATTCTGTTATTTGGGTAAAAGTATTTTCTGCAGTTTGCTTAAAGTTCATGCCTTGCCTGATCCCTTTCAGGAGTTCCTAATTCACGAGCCTGAATGGAGGAAAAATCCCCCTCCTGCACACAAGCTCTGCCTTTTCAGGTCCTTGTGACAAGCAAAATTCACAGATTAGCTGGAATCTGACAGGGCTGCACTGTGAGCACTTCTGCAATGACCTTGAACTTATGATCTCTAGGCTACCAACCAGGCACCTTAGTACCTGCACCACCCTATGCACAAGCACAATCGGAGGCTAACGTTGACACTGGAACATGGCTATTGACACTGCTCACTGTCACACGTCTGGGCTATCTGCATACAGCACTTGGAAAAAGACAAAAGCCTGAGATTTTTGAGCCAGCAAAAACAGCAGCAAAAGGGGGATGATGAAATCCTGGTTGCCCTGAGCTGCTGAACTAAAAGATAGCTCCATCCCAAACCAATTGTAGCTTTTAGCTATAATCATCAAGGCTAGGTGTGATGGATGCATGTATCACCCTAGCTAAGAGCAGAGCATTATGCTTCATGGTTCTGTATACCCATTATAACAGGTAAGGGAACTGCTCATACCTAGCACTGGTTTTCAGACTACACCAAATGCTTTTCTCTCTGCAAATCCCTGAACAGGACTGGATATAGCTGAAACAGCCCCTCTTCCCTGCAACCACGGACCTCCAATGGCAGCTTGGCTTCAGTGGAGCAAAGAAAATGCTAGTCAGAATGGAGGAGACTCCTTATTAGTAAAGCCAGAACTGTCACAGAAGCCTGAGCAAAGTTACAGGAATCACCACTGGGCGAAATAAAGAAACCGCTAACATGAAAAACTTCAGATCTTCTTGCAAACCCCATCTCTTTATCGAAGCATGGGTTAGGTGACAGCTTGAATGCTCTGACACTCATCCTTGTTTTACTTCATCTAGGAAAACCCAGCTCAACCTTTGCCACCAGGTTCGCGGCAGGCATCACTGACTTTTCATTTCTGGAAAACAGATTGGGAAGGGAGTCATAATATCAGAACCTACGAAGCCAGTGTCAAAATCAGATCATTCACAGGCATAAATTCTGCCTAGGAGTTATGTGATTCTGATAATTTGGGCTATGCAACCAGAGCAATACAGAATGAGATGTTGGGAGGCAAGGTGGAAAGCACAGAAGAAAGACGGCAACAAGAGCACGCAGATGGCAGCAAGACAAGAAAAGGGTAGTATCAGGCAGCATTCTTTAGCAATATGTTGCCACTGAGTCACAGCAGTGACTCCAGATGAACCCAAAACCTCGTGTTAAAGTAGCAATTTGAGAGCAGTCTAACTGCAGAGCACAGAGCAAAGCACAGGCTTCCTCCTGCCACAGCTAGAGTGCAACCTGTATCCAAGTTACCTCTGGTATGGCTATGCCACGCTACACTGACTGCAGAGAAGACAAACCCTTAATTGCTCCTATTTCCTTATAAATAGCTGGCATCCAAAACAAGGATAATTTCAGTTCGAGGCAGAGCATCTTAAGCCACAGTGGTGAGCAGCTTGCAAGAAAAATGACTAATTGTGAGCAGACCCCCAAAGTTGCAAGAAGTAACCCAAAAAAGATCCTGGCCTCTCTAAGGTGAAGAGCTCGATTAGCATGGGGTATGCAGGGAACATGACATTCCTGTAGATAAATGAATCTTCCAGATAACTAAAGTTAAAGAGCTTTCACTGAACTGCATATCCACAAGGAGAAGCCTGAGTAAGCAAAACATGCCCAGAACCAAGGTAAAATACAGATTCTTAGCCGAGGTGGGAGAGATAAGAAACCTCTGCTTTCAAGCACATTGCCCTGCCATGATTGGCCACAGCAAGAGTCCTCTCTCCTCAGCAAAGAAGTGTATTTTGGACTAAGTTACAATGCAGACCCAAACTCATTCCTGATCACAAAAAGCTTTAGGCTTTTGCCTGTTGCAGAATTTTTCACTGAAAGATGCTCTCTGTGTCACCTCCTTTCAGAAATGCATGTCACTGCCAAATATGCTGAGTCTCCCTTGGCTAACTACATATTAAAAATCCCTGGAGTTGTGGTATGGGCTAGTGGCAAGATACATTTGTGCTGGCAGAGGACACTGGAAGGGATGACTGTGCTTTCTGCTTTAAACTTCACATCAGGTCAAAATCAGATTAAGATGCCTCACAGCTCCCTTTATGAATTAACTTTCAGGATTATTTGACAAATTCCATCCCTGGTATTTTATGAGAACTGTGTTTGGAGTTGCTTGGGAATTTTCCAACAAAAATCAAATGAGAGTAGCCCAAGTACACTCCCTAAACTTTGGCTTCTCTTGGAGGCTGACACTCTCTTCGCTTTCACACAAAATAAAAAGGAAGAAAAAAAAATCCAAAAAGCTCTCAGTTTGCTCCAACACGGGAGAAAATATTTGAAATCTTGCAGGGCTGTAGGTTGTAGCCGTGTTGGTCTAAGGACATAGGCAGACAAGGTTCTTTGCGTGAATCTGCTATCTTTTATTAGACCAACTTAAATGAAGGGTTTTTGAACCTGAAAACTTGCTTAATAATTGTTTTCCAACTATTTAAGTTGATCTAATAAAAGATATCAGATTCACGCAAAGAACCTTGCCTGCCTTTGAAATCCTGAACACTTTTACAGGACAGGACAACTTTTTTCCACCCTGCTGCTATTGTGACTTGCAAGAAACCCTTAAAGCTATCTTTGAAGAGGCAGATGACAGGTGAATTATCTTCCCCCAAATTATCTTCCCCCTGCGTATCAGACAACGTAGCTTCATACTTTGTTTGAACCATAGCTGAGGAGTAAGCTAATTGATCTCCAGTTGGTTTGACCATCTCGCTGAATACAATATTTAAACCAAGCTAAAGAGCAAAGTCTAAAACCAGACAGAGTAGGGGCAGTGGTGCAAGAGAGGTAATCTCTTATCGTGCATATATCCAGTAAACTGATTCTCAATAAAGTTATTAGTAGGACTGGATGTGGGACGGGGGAGGCAGGGAGGTTTGGCTAGATCTTTTTGCCCCTCAAGAGCAATAACCAAAACATTTAGCATAATTGATTACTGTTAGAAAAAAAAAATTGAAAAAAATTCTAGAAAGGAAGCTGCTGATACAAAACCCTGTGACAAAATAAAACACTCCACATTTGAAAATCTTTTTTTAATATGTTGGGGGAAAGCTCTGAACAAAGCAAAATATTTCACAGGTAGTAATAAAAGAAAAAAACATTCTGGGTTGTTGTTTTGTATGGCACCACTTGAGTCACGTTATAGATCGACTATATATCCATTTTAAGGGTCCAGGTTTCTTTTACACTTCCAGTTATGGAACATTCCATGGAACTTAATCCCAATTTGCAAAACTATGTAATTCCATTGACCTCAGCGCTGTTACTCTTCATTTATACCAGCATCAAGCAACAGGCACTAGCAACCTTTTCACCTAGGAATTTGGAAACGGCAGTGCCTTTCGCTTACATCAGTCAATAATTAATTCGATCAAAATTCCAGAATCCAAACAATTCTGATTGGCATTAATACATTCCACCCTTTTTTATCAATTCAGCTAGGTGTTAATGGATAATCCAGCCAACAGTTATTAAATAATTAAGACAGTTTTTATTTATCAGTGACTTTGCTCCAATGTGTTTATCAATGCAGGAATATATGGCAGTTTAGAAAATACCAGTATCAATATTGATACAAACAATAGCTAGAAATGGCAGTGATTACCTACTGCAATTACTAAATTGCTCACTTGCTGAATAGCTTGATAAACCTGAAGTGGAAAATGTTAAGGTCAAACTTCAGCACAGGATAGAGGGATAACCTTTGCCGAAAGAAGCAGCTGCAACCAAAGGCACGCTTATTCAGCCATTGTTGCCAGAGGTTATGCAAGATGATGTCTACCCATTGGCGCCAGAGTTGGCACAATCAGCCTTGACTTTCAATGACAGGGACAGGCATGACTGGAGAAAACGTGCTTCTCTTGTTTCTTTCTGAATCAAAACCACATAATGATTCTCCAAGCTAGAAATGCCTGCCGAGGCAGACTGATGCATGGGTGAATTTATCACACACATTTCAGTGTGCGCTATCTATATCTATAGATATAGACATATTTAGGTCAAAACCAATGGAAAAGCTGCACAGATAACTCAGATTAATTTAGTGAATTAGGTGCGACTCAGATTTCTGTCTCACCAAAAATATTCTGCAGTTCATAAAAAGTATTTAAAATCCAATGCTGTTGTCCTGCTATACACCGCTTTTCCCAGCATCTTTCTTCTTTATAGTGATTACTTAACACTTATATTGCACTTGATAGTTGTAAAGCTTGGTATGATTATGAAGGGCTCATTTACGCCATGATGGCCCAGCGCTGAGTAAATGTGACAGAGGCGTACCGTCACAGAGACAGCTTCAGAAGGCCCTGCAATGCGTAAGGCTAATCCCCTCTCAGAGCTCCACGAAGCTGACACCACACCTTCCCTTTAGTGTGTGTGTTTGGGGAGAGACTCAGGGACATGCACAAGAACAGGAGTCCTTGTGTTTGAAGGACTACAGAGACTGTACTTGTGAATACCTTTGCCTTTGGGAACTTGGAGGAGAGGGCAAACCGAGTCTAAATCTTCACTAAATTAATCCGAGTTATCTGTATTCAAGTTAACATTTCTCATTTAACTAAAATCTGCACAGCCACACCACAAAGCACTCGACTAGCAATGGAGCAGCCATTTCCCCACTGGATTACTAGGCCTCTTTGACCTCTGATGGCCAGCTAGCTTGACTTTTGTTGCTGTGTGGGCAGGGACTGGGTTAGAGGCTATCTTGCTGAGTGAACGCTGGAGTGAAAATAAGCCCATTATAGACCCAGGCCTTTTAAATTAATATTCAAAATCCCAGAGTGAGGTAAAGCTTTGTAAACCCTATTTTCCAAGAGGGGACATGTAGGAGGCAGAGTGAAGTGTTTTGTCAAGAGTCTTTGGATTTAAAATGTGATCTCCTGATGCTTTGGCACATGTTCAGTCCTCTAGACTGCGTCATTCCCTCTTATGCGTTTCAAGTAAACTGCCTAATGATCCATGACCCTAAAGCTCCACTCTGAGGCCAAAATCATGGTCTGAAAAGTCAATCAAACTTAGATGTGGCATGATAGCATCTTCCTCCAATTCTTATTTCCAGGAAAACAATTTACCCCTCTGCCAAAAGGCTTTCAGCCAGTTAAATTCTGGGAGGTCACCAAAGTATTTCTATGCTAGAAGACACGTTCAGCTTGCTGATTCTTTGTCTACCAGTGCATTAAATGATCACTTTGTTCTGGGTGAGCAATTCTATTATTTAGGCCACCATATCGTGTTTCACTTTATGTATGGAAGCTCACCTAAAATGCTTTAAAATGAAGATAACTGTGAATTAATATGGAAATGGCACATTCATGGCATCCAGATTTAAGCACTAAGCTCTCCTAACCATTAAAAGGGCCACTGTCAGAGCTGGGAGTGGGTTGCTACTTACTCTAACCACGAGCTGCGCAAGTTATACTAGTGCCAACTCTACCTCACTCCAAGTGATGCCACTTATCTGGCATGGAAGTCTCCACATACCTTGCAGAAAACTGTTTGCTCCTGTAAAGCATCAACATTAGAATTAAGAGATCTTTACAGTAAGGTTCAAGATCTTTACAGTACGGTTCAAGAAAATGCTGCAGCTGCTGTTACAAAAGGCTTAAGGCGGCTTACAAAAGAGAATGAAACGACATATATAAGGCACAAGAAACAAAGCAACTAAATACCAGGGGAGTGTTAAACTACATAGCAATGCCTGCTAAATAAGATCCAGCCTTATGAATGCCTGCCCAAACAGGAAGCTCTTACAGCATTTTCAGAACATGTCCAGGATGAGGCCCTCGCAGGCCGCAAGAAGAGGGAGCCCAGATTTGAGGAGCAACTACAGAGAATGCCCTCCTATGCTGTTTTGCCAAATGTATTTGGTGCATGGATGCCCTTTCCCATCCTTCCTCCTGTTACTTTTTGCTGTGTATCTTATTTTGGCCCTGGCACACGCACTGAACCTTGGAGGATTCAAAGCAACACCTGCCCCACATATAAAATGTATCCTGAATTTATTTTGGGTATGATGACCCAAGTGCAATGCTGCAAGGTCTGTTGGGACACAGCATGCATGTTCAAGAGTGTCTATCTGGTACTGCTGTTCTTCTGAATAGGCAGAGAAGCGAAAGTGTTGAGATTCCTGTTCAGACGGCTCTCTGCTCAGCTGATACAGGCACATGCAGTCAGCTAGAAACTAGCTTTATCTATTTGAAGGGAACCCCTAAAACAAAGACTCTTTCAGGGCACCAGAGCTCCGATTCAAAGGGTTGACAATAGGGGTCAAAGTTTTGCTACAGAGACAGTGGGCTACAAATTTTATTTTTCTGTTATAGGGAAATCTGTGCTCCTGCCATGTACCTTTAGGGTATGTCTGCAGCGGTAGTCAGACCATGGCTCCCAGGGAGTTTAAATGTGGCTTCTGAAGGAAGAGAAGCAGTTGATTAAAAACATTGTTTTACTCTCTCTGTTCTTTTATTATTCTGTTTTTTATTCTCTTCAGTTCTTATTTATTCTAAAAGTCATTATGTGAGCTGGAGCACTGTGCACAGATCGCTGAGACTGGGGCACACACATCTCAAAAGCAGAGTCCTGTGGCTCACAGCTGTGTCAAGAGTTTTGTTTGAAGCTAGATGGTTAGGAAATTTGGCTACTCCTTGTCTATTCTGTGACTGCATTTGGCAGACAGACCTGAGCTAACTTTAAATTAGCTAGATGGAGTACTGCCAGCAATATATCCCCTGCAGCATGGAGCTCAGCACAGGTAAGCCACCCCAGTATTTCCCCAGCTTCTCAGACAGGTTTTGCAGCCCATGCTGTGATCCGTGCTGCTGCAGCTACTCAGTTGGCAGCATCAAGCTACCTAGTTTAAAAGCAGCCCAGGTATGTTTAAGCTACAGTCACTGCAGTGAAGACATATGCTCAATCACAATTTCAGGACATTGCCATATATCCTGAAGCTTTGTTGCCAAAGGACAGGACCAATAGTGTCAAATGCTTGCAGGACACTCCAGTGGAAGATGGACAGATTTGTCTAGATTAGGGACAGGAGATCATGCACTAAAGCAACTACAATTGGACCATGCCTTAGTCTGCAGATCAACAGCAAGGGATCTCGGATAATGGTAGCTCATGGGCAGCAGAAGCATTTTCTTGTTTGCGCCACAATTTCTTTAGCACTGCTGTGTTGCAGGGGTATCAGGCATTCGGCCTACAGAGACCTGGAGAGGCCAGGAATTTGGGGGCAGGACCCACCACCAAATTCCAGGGTACAAAGCACCACTGAAGTCATATTTTAGTGCTATTGGGGTGACAAAAGGCTGTGGTAACTCCCACGATTCCCTGATGCCACTTGTCCCACTAGCAAAGGCAGGTTTGGATCTAGCTCGGAAGGCGCTCCACACGCCAGAACCAGCATGGGAAACCAAATATGACTGACACCCCACGTCTATTACAAACTTTAACATGGCTTATTGTTCCTAGCAGACTCAGTGACTGTACTCTTCAAAAGTGCAGGAAGAACAGGGCTCAGTAA
>NW_017729009.1:4938651-4939195 GCF_001723915.1 Gavialis gangeticus | reverse complement strand
CTGTGGTAACTCCCACGATTCCCTGATGCCACTTGTCCCACTAGCAAAGGCAGGTTTGGATCTAGCTCGGAAGGCGCTCCACACGCCAGAACCAGCATGGGAAACCAAATATGACTGACACCCCACGTCTATTACAAACTTTAACATGGCTTATTGTTCCTAGCAGACTCAGTGACTGTACTCTTCAAAAGTGCAGGAAGAACAGGGCTCAGTCACACACTGGCAGCATCTGGGAAAAAAAAGAAAAAAAAAACAAACTCTGCAAGGTACAGTTTCAGTCCCTTTACAGAAAAGGAGCACTCACCTTCCAAATTCTAACACTGTGTCACTTTTACTGTCTTGGGCTGTTTCACTGGTTTGGTACAACAGTGACAGTGGGCAGCACTGATGTTGGTTTTTGAACAAAGGAACTATAGTCACATTTTTGAGGCAATTTCACCTCTTGGTGGTCATTTCAAAGTTGTGGGTGTTTATTTTCTGTTTTAATTTCTGACACACACAAAGTCCAAGAAGCTACCTGAAAAAGACAGTGTCTTGCATGCGT
>NW_017729009.1:4932968-4933651 GCF_001723915.1 Gavialis gangeticus | reverse complement strand
CTGACACACACAAAGTCCAAGAAGCTACCTGAAAAAGACAGTCTTGCATGCGTCTTCCCTGCCTCCTCTCCCATCTTCCTTTTCGTTAAGAAAAGCCACCCAGAGACTAAGGGTGGCTACAGATATTCAGGGCCCTGCTCTAACTCCTGGCACTTTGCATAAAGTGCCATGAATTAAAGCATCCTCCCACCCCCAACCCAATGGACCTTGCGTGCTCTCACCACGTATAGACCTTTCAGAACAAGGACCGAAGTGCCTCAAAGCTGGAGGCTGCTGTGTCTAACTTCCAGAGTGGAGGCCAGAATGGCGAGCTCCACAGCGCGTGGGACGCTCAGTGCCTCAGAACAGGGCCCAACAGCTGGTACACTGAGCAGCAAGCTGCTTAAAGTCAGCATGCTTGCTGGGTAGCCCCTAGAGCTGGCCAAAAGGGAAAACACCCTTCAGGCACCTTGCTGAGGGCTGCAGGTAGGCACTTCTATCCGCTCAGGTTCCACAAACCAGAACCCTCCCCTAAAGAAGGGTTTCTTTCAAATAAGTGAGTACAGCCACTGTTTCCTTTTTAAGTGCAGCTGAACAAAGAAATGCTATTGGTGTCATCATGGGTCCACCTTTTATAGAGTAACATAATGGTTAAGCTGGCCCAGGAAGTGGGAGACTCAAGTTAAAAAACTTCTTCTGCCAAG
>NW_017729009.1:4925906-4927968 GCF_001723915.1 Gavialis gangeticus | reverse complement strand
TTATAGAGTAACATAATGGTTAAGCTGGCCCAGGAAGTGGGAGACTCAAGTTAAAAACCTTCTTCTGCCAAGGGAGGGCGGAGCGGAGATTCAAACCCACATCTCCTGCTCTTGGCAGAGTGTCCAAACAAGATTAGACTATTCTAGGAAAGACCGACACTCTCCATCCCTTCTGTGGGAGCTGCGTTCCTGTGCAGAAAGCATACAGTTCATTGAGCCAGAGAGTGATTGAGAGCACGAAAAAGCATGACTGTACAGCCAGGGTGGCCAATGCACGGCATGTGGGCCACAAGAAGCGGCTGTGTGTGGCAAGGGTGCAAACTAGCAAGGACATTTCTGAGGAGCAGGGATCAGAGGGGCATTCAGGGAGGGTTGGAGTTCAACTTGTGGCATGCTTGCCAAAAAGAGTGGCTGTCAATTCTATACAGGCTAGTGGCTGGGGTGCTCAGCAGAGACTAAAAGTTATGGGTTGCAGTACCTACACCAGGATAGTTTTTGCATTTACACTGAATGCTTGTTGGATAAAATGCATAAAAGTCCAGAACGGAGGCGCCAGAACCTAGACAAGAGGCCTTCTGCAGGGGTTCTTCCATGGAAGAAAAACTGACAGATAAAAAATAGTACAATGAGATCCAAAGAGAAACATGCATTTCTATTCTTCACTTTCTCCTCCTTTATGTGATGTCAAGAGTATAAACAGGCAAACATCTTTATTTTATAAATCACATATGAAACATGATCATGTTTCAGATGTACTGCAAGTAACTACCAGGGTAACATTTTACAGCTGTGGTCTGGAGATGCTTGTGGTAGAAACAATCTTATCCCTAGCAAAGAACTGAACTGAACATTTACAATTCTGACTGAAAAAGCCACCGCTGCCAGATCAGCACTGCATTTCCTCAAATCCTCCCTGCACGTGGCCACGTCTCACCTCCTAGAGGTCTCTAACACCTGTAAAGCCAGAGCAGCAGATAATAAGCAGCAGAGGGTGTGCCTGGGTGTCCGTGTGTATCGTGACCCGCAGTTGTGATTAAACAAGATACTGCAAGCTCAGCTTAGAATACACGTTTGTTCCCGAACTGCTTAATGTCAGAGGTATACTGCACGTTACACAACAGATGCATTTATCTACTTTCAATAAAACCAAGCCACCTCTTTGCTCTGCGTTCATCTAGCACAGAATACAAATTATTCTTCCAATGTGCTGTGAGCAGAGCTTTCCTGAATAGTCTTTGTTTTAAATGCTTGGTGTGGTGAGGAACTGGATGACTCAGGGAACTGCCCATGTACACAGCATTCCACCTACAGGTCAGTGCTTTGATGCAATTCAAATTGATAATGACTGCAAGTTGTTATCTAATGGCTTTTTGGCAGTCTTCAAGCGGTAGGTATCCTCCCAACAATGCCACTAGTGTCCCACTAACGCCCGTCCATGGTTACCACCACCAGGGAAGAACGACCACATGCATCAGGCAGGCTGAGGGGAGAGGGCAGGAGTGGATCTGCGCTTGCATCCCACTTCCATTCCTGCTCCACCCAAACTGTAAAACCGACTGCCTGGCACTGACAGCAGCATTTCAAGTCCAGCGGAGGCAGTGCCTTCACGGCTCGTTATCATCTACCTGATCCTTTCGAAACGCCTCAGACCACAGGTGCTAGTGGCCCTGTCTCCTTTGTAATGTAATGTCTCCATTCCCACCGTCAGGCTGGCCTTACCTGCTGCAGCTTCTGCTCCCCGCTCCTGATAACGAAGCTCCTATTTCATAGCCCTGCAGGTGGTTTTGAACTTATTCCGATCAAGTTATATTTGTTTTCACTCAATAATCCAGCCCAAGCCCCTGGCTATCAGTCAAGTTTCTAGTGTGCTTTTGACTGAGAAAAAATAGGTGCTGTTTTACAAGCGAGGATGCACCTCGCCCTCCGCACCCCGGTTTCCACATTCCGATTTCCCGCTTCGGAGAGGGATCTTGCAAGTACACTACAGTCGCCCGCGCGCCACCCACAACCAGCCCGTGCCCCAGCAGGGGGGAGCCCCTCGTCCGGCCCGCCAGCCGGGCGG
>NW_017729009.1:4920871-4925570 GCF_001723915.1 Gavialis gangeticus | reverse complement strand
ATGCCGCTCCCGCCGCCGCCGCCGCCGCCGGCTGTCAGGACCTCGCAGCGCTGCCGGCTCCGCCCCGCCGCCCCGCCTCCCCCTCGCAGACTGAGCTCCCTCCCCTGGAGCCGGCAGTCACCTGCCAGCGCCGCCGGGTGTGAGCCGCCGGCAGGCCGAGCCTGGCTCGGGCCGGGGGTGTCCGCGTCCCTCCCTGGAGGAGGATGGATGTCTCCCCCGGGGCGCGAGGTGACTCAGGGTGCAGCCCTTGAGCCACAGGTATTTCCTGCGGGCCGGCATTGCTCTTCTTGCCTTTCCTCCACGCCCTCTGCTCTGACCCGAGGGCAAGGCGCTTTCCCGCCAATGGGTCCTGCGTGGCTGAGGGTGCGGTAGCGTTGGGGTGGCTCCTTCAGCTCTTGATGTCAGCATCTGTTTTCTCTTCAGCATGTCCCTGTAGCGTCCCCCCGGCCAGCGCCAGAGCCCAGGCATTCCTGGCTGCAGCAGAGCCCCTGTTCTGGGAGCCGAGGCAGGAGCGTCTCCAGGCCAGCAAAGTTGGTGCTTGAGGATCACCGATTCAGTGCCAGTAATGCTGGCTTCGGGCAGGATGCTGGCGTTTGTGCAGCCGTCTTCCCGTTTGATGCGGAGGATTTGCTGGAGGTATGGGTGGGTGATACCTCCCCCGGCTCTTGCGGTGATGACAGTAGGTCACCCACATTTCACGTCCACAGAGAAGAGCAGGGCTGACTGCACGGTAGACTTGGCTCAGTAGTGCCTTATTATTAACAATAAACATAAGCCACCCCTGGTGTACCCGGCTGGCACACCGCAGACATGGCATCCCATGCCACTGTACTAGCAGAGAGTCTCACTGAAGTTGGGGAGGGTCCATACACTGCAGATGTTTGCCTACGGGAACCAAGCAGCCAGGCTGGGGCTCTAATGCAGCTCATGCTGCTTGACCTGCGAGCCTGGTGTTCTGCTTTGTGTAGCATTTAATATTTTATCCTATCGTTATTCATATTGCAGGAGCACCTCCCTGCCCTGGGCAAGGTCAGAGCCCTATTGTTCTAATTGTGTGAGCACACAATAGGAGGCAGTCCCTGCTGCAAAGAGGGAGAACCATGCTCATGTAAACATGACTATGTGGGGGCCTAGGCTAGCAGGTAAACTAGCCGTGCAGCCTATGTATATTAATGGTATTCAGCATTAAAATCCATCACAAGTTCTAGGCGAATCTCCCTGTGCTGCCATCTGACTCCACACTTACCTCTCATTTACAGAAAGCCTGTTTAACACTCAAGTTTATCATCTCTCAGCAGCTAGACTGTGTTTACTCAGTTATTGAATCCTGGTTTTGCAGGTCGTCTGCTTCCTATAAATCCAAACTGGTTGGCATACATTTGTTTTTGTCTTTTGGCTTGCAAGATCTTCTGGACAGAGACCTTATATTTATCAAAAGCTTTTGAGCTGCTGTACACTAAGAAGGCATGCACTGGCGCTACTGTGCAGTAGCTATAGCTACTATGTATTTATTTAGTACTGTATTATACAAGTACTCAATTAAATGCACAGTAACCACTGTGCATTAATGACTGTGTAGATGGGGCCACTATGAACAAGTTTTGGGCATTTTCACAAACACAAAAGGACAGACACAGTGCGCACCTCTGTGCAGGGTGGAAAAGACTTCCTAGCTGGCATTACTGTTCCCTCCTGTCACACTTTCCTCATCAATAAACAGTTCTAGTGCCTTCGGGCCAAATTTCTAAAGGTAGTTAGGTGCCTCCAGTTGCAGGTGGATGGGCTTCTGAATGGATTTGAAAAGTGCTTTTGAAATTCCCACTAATTACCAATCTGCATTGTTAGGTGCCTGAATATTTTTTTTTAAATTCTGGGTCCTTATAAAAAGCACTAACCATTAAAGACTCTTCTGCTCTGCAAAAAAACCCCTCCTGAAATTCTGCTCTTTTTTTCTCCTTAATCCTAACTCTTTTTCTGTAACACTGCAGCAGCAAAATGAATCATTAGTGACTCAGATTTCCCTCTCTTCATTTTTGGTATCCTCTCCCCTCACCCTGGGGAGAGACATTTTCTCTCTCTTCCCTCCCTCCCCCCTCATTTTCCTTGTAGGCTTCAGAGAGCTGTGCACCTGGTCAGAACAAAAGACCCCCCACTAGTTACCAGATCCCTCTCCCTTCTATGGTGAAGCTTTGAAAGCTGCTCTCATCAGCTATCCTTTTTGTGTGGCTGCCCACTTAGAAAGCCAGAAAGCAGCCATCGGACAGCAAGTGCACCACCCTATTGAAACTTCATTGGGCTCCCAGTTCTGTTTGTGTTGCCAGTAAAAATGATATTATTGCTTCTGGGAAAACTGCCATGGTACATAAGTAATTTCTGTAGCATAGGATTAGCAGGATCAGACATGCAACTGGATGTAGCCCTTCAGAAGACTGGATTGATTTCCCTTTGTCAGCATGAGACAGTAGGATAATCTCTTCTAATTCTGCTTGGTTACTTTCACGAGCACACCTTTAGTGACACCTTCACTGACACTGATCACACATAAAAGACTTGCCAAATGCTCGGAGAAATGTGCCTCCATCATAGATTCATAGATTGTAAGGCTGGAAGGGACCTCGGAAGATCATCGGGTCCGGCCCCCTGCACCAAGCAGGAAAGATAACTGGGAGTCAGGTGCCCCCAGCAAGGTGACTGTCTAGTCTCCTCTTGAAGATTTCCAGGGTAGGTGACTGCACCAGCTCTGGAGGAAGCTTATTCTACAATCAAATAGGATTCTTAGATCATTTCTCTTTTTCCCTTCACAAGCCCTTAATCCTTATTTTGATTTATATTTGATTTTTCTTTTCCAACACTGTTGTCAGAGAAACATTATTGTTGCTTGGGCCTGAGTCTCATTTCTCACAATCTTTTTTTTACTTTTCAAATTTGTGGCTTTCAGTACTCAATCAGTGTTGGCTTGAGAGCCCTGGATGCTGCAGTGCACTCCTTACCTGCAAGACAAGCAATGCACAGCTGTAGTGCTATGAGACACCTCAAAATGCTCAGACAAATGACTCAGCACTGAAATGGAAAACCCCTTTCTTGTCTCATCTCTGTCTACATGGCCCATTTGAGCCTAGGCTTCTCTTCTGGATCCACAGACAAAAGGACGTACAGTTTTCTTGCGGTCCCTTAGTGTTGCTGTCACTGACCCATCGTCTGCACACATCTTTAGCTTTTTCAGCTGTGCCTTAAGGGGCCTCCCAAGTTCTGCTCCTTTTCAGTGTGATACAATGTATGATTATTCACAATCTCACAATTTCTGCCATGCAACTCTGGCCTCATTCAGTGCATAGGACAGACAGACCTGCTCTGGGGGACCCATGTCAACTATTACAACAATTGGAATGTGGTTTTTGAGATTACATAGAGAACTGTAGGAACAGAAAGGAAAGAAGGTATTCTGGTTAAAAGAGTTAGATGCACCTCAAGAGAACTGCAGCATTTCTGTGTGCCGCAAGGCAAGTAATGTAAACCAGCCTTTTTTTACAGGTTGTCACTGGGTGTTTATCGTGTTCTGGGACCTGATTTGAGATCCTGGTTTCAGTGGAAGTCCCAAGAAGGAACAGAAACTGTGCTTTGAACATATAAGGAACTATATAATTACTAAGTACTCTGAAAAGACAGGTCCCAGTCATCTCAGATTAAACACCCACAATTAACAGATACTTTTGACCTTTATTCCTCTATGCTTCAGAGCTTGAAAATGAGGATGCTACTACTTCAACCCTCAATCCTCTACTTGTGGGGGTTGTTTGAAAATACACTAATTAATGCTTGTGCAATGCTCAGACACCTTCAAAGAAGGGTGTCTGTAGTGGGCAGGAAATAAGGTCTGGTGCCACCCATTGAACAATGTGTGGGGAGAGGAAATTGAGCAGTTTCTCATTAAGAGAGCACTGTCTATCCTGTACATGGAGCAAGATGGGGGAAAAACAGCATGTGATCATGTAAGTAAAGACTGTATCAGGATGAAAATACTCAAAGGGACAGATTAAGGTGCCTGGGCAGTCTTAATTTAGTCACTTTGGTGCACAATGAATGTTGTGTTTCATGCAGTTTCCAGTGCAGGGGTCTTTTGGAAGAGACACCATTCTGTGTGGCAGTTTAAATAAACATTGATTTTTATCTTATTGTCCCTGGCTACATTTCTTGTCCTTCAGCTGTTTTGTGTGCTAATTCATGGGTGATCAACCCATGGCATGGATGCGACTGTTGGGCTCAATTTTGATCAAGGTGTGGGTGTGAATGGAAACAAAAAGATTGGTGAAACTATTCCAGTCTCCAATCCTAACTTACTGAATACGTAAGCAATACCAGAACCCAAACAAAATCCAGTTTTCAACAATGGTAGCCTTATGCAGTCTTTCCAAATGATGCACAGTGGCTCAGCTGGCCAGGTGTTGTCACAGCATTGGGAGCTGCAATCGCAGTAGCAGGGTGTTGCTTGCTTGTCCAGCTTCCCAAGTGTTAAGCTTCTCTTTTGGCTATTTATAATTTTTTTACCACTTTTTCCTATATGATTGATAAGCTTCCATATGATTATGCCACAGGTGCCTGCCAGTCACCCTTTCACAGTGGCTATTTCCTCATTACTTTGTTACTCATATTCTGTCCTTCAACTTTCTTCTTGCTAAGTAGGTCACTCTAAGTAGGTCAA
>NW_017729009.1:4913808-4915871 GCF_001723915.1 Gavialis gangeticus | reverse complement strand
TTGGCTATTTATAATTTTTTTCCCTCTTTTTCCTATATGATTGATAAGCTTCCATATGATTATGCCACAGGTGCCTGCCAGTCACCCTTTCACAGTGGCTATTTCCTCATTACTTTGTTACTCATATTCTGTCCTTCAACTTTCTTCTTGCTAAGTAGGTCACTCTAAGTAGGTCAACCCTAAGATGTTACTGCTTGCCTGGCATCCAGCTAACACAACATGGTGTCAGTCATGTCAAGGCCTACAATGCAAGTGGCGTGGGCAGCCTCTGAGTGAGATGTGGGAGGAATCAAGCAGCAGCAGATAGGAAAAGAAGAGAACAGAGCATCAGATTGGACTGTGGAAGGGTACTGGATTGGTGCTCGGGGACAGGGCATAATTCCTGGCAGTAATTCCTGTACTGAGACACTGAACATCTGGACTCAGTCTGCCCTTTGGATTCTGTCTCAATGGCCTAAAAGCGGGGGGCGGGAGGTCTTGGGCAGCCTCCGCTCCTCCACACTCTTGCCTAGGTGTACATGTCAAAGGTCTTGGTGTGATGGCCTCAGGACTTTGTACAAGCGGATTCATCAGACACCTAACTAGACATCTTATGCCACGATCCAGAGGATCAACAGTTGCCTACTACTACAAATCCTGTATGTCCATTGGCATAAATCAGGTGCTTACCTTTGCAGATACTGATGTTTGCACCCACAATTCACTGCAAGAGTAGAGAATGATAGCATCTACATTGCGACTGCAAAATTCACCCACAGAAGTAGGACTGTGCTGAAATTGTAGGTCGTCATTTGGGATACACTACGAATAAAAGTTGCTATATAAATGTGAAATATTATTACTGGCAGTAAACAAAGTGGTTAACTCTACAAACATGTATGCTACCACAAATGACTGGAAAAATAAAGCTTTCTGGAGTTAAGATAGCTCTCCCTGTCTAGTGATGTGTACAAAGCATGCGTAAACAAGCACAGACCTGGTTTTTAAAAAGGCTTGTTTAGGGGGTCATGGTCACTTCTACTTACGGCAGTGAAGCATGCAGAAGACCTGCACCTTCTTTCTGCCAGTGCATTTGAGAGTCTGGTCATAGTGACGTCTCAGATTTGCTGTGTTGCAGATATGTCAGGGAACTGACCAAAGATGTGGGTAGCTTTGAATGTTCTAGTTGGGAAGCTGAAAATTAGGGGTGATTTTACCAAATGTGGGTGCTTGGGAGAAAACACAATGACCCCAGGCAAAATGACTCTGAATCTTCTGTTCACTTCTCCTATGTTTTTGTTCAGGCCTCACCTGCTGTCTTCTAACCCCAGCCCAGCGCCAGCCTCAGCCTCATAGGAGGTGGGGGCTGGAAGGGATGAAAGGGTGGCTAGTGCAGCCCACGCTCCAAGGAGGGCCACCCCCAGGTGCAGCATCCTGGGCAGGGCTCTGTGTGCCTGGGCCCTGGAGTCCTGCAAGGACACAGTTCCCAGCCTGCCGGGGCCAGTGCAGTGTCGCTGCCCTCCCAGGGAGCAGGAGTCTCCTCATGTCAGGCCTCGGCCTCAGCCTCCACAGCCACAGCCTGATGCGCTCATCCTGTATCTCCTGGCTGGGCCAGGGCTCCCCACTTAAGGGCTCAGTTGCAGAGCCGAGCAGTGAAAGTGATGTGCCCCAGCCAGGGCTGTGAGAGGGACAGGGCTCGCCTATGCCCTGGCACTGCAGCGTCTGCTAGCTCCAAGCTGCAGCTCCCAGCAACCCCCAAGTTCCACCAGTAGCCCTGGCCCTTACCACACTGCCTTCTCCCAGCAACCTGGCCCCAGCTGCCCAGGGTGTCGAGCAGCTGCCAGCCACTCCCCAGGACTCTGCAATCCTGTCTCGACCCTCGCAGCCACCTGCCCCGAGCTGCCTGGGCACATGGTTGCCTCCCCGCTTCCCCTCAGGTCACTGCATCTGGCCATGTGCCCCACTCCTGCTGCTGGAGAGTGAGTGGGAGAGGGTGGGGGCTAACAAGGGCTGCTGTGCCCCTTGCCAGGCAGACCTGGCTGCCCTCCTGTTGCATAAATTGCTGATTTTATCCCCTGGAGGCT
>NW_017729009.1:4909616-4913797 GCF_001723915.1 Gavialis gangeticus | reverse complement strand
TGATTGGTCATTTCAAACCAAAACCTGAGCAACCTATAACCCTCCTGAGCAGGGTTTCCCATCCCCACATCCACCTCCTTCTCAGGCAGCAGGAGCAGTGATAGTGAGTGGGGCCAACCCTGCTTCGCTGGAGTAGACAGCCCAGGCCAGCTCAGGGCTGAAAAGCATGCTGGGATGGTGGTAGACTCTGATTTAACTCAAATCAAGAAGGGGTCTGGGACAGAAGTTCCATAAACCGGTTTGACCTAAATCAGTTAAGTCTGATACTGCATTCAACCAGGTGTATCTTAAACCAGTTTCAGCCATTTTGAAACTGGTTTATGTGCACTGAACTTATGTTCTGTCAGTGGTGATGCATAGGGTGTGCACAGGGGTGCACATGCACCCCCTGAGAGCTCTGGTGCACCCACTGACAGGCCGTGCTCCCCCCTTAGGCAACAGGCAGGGGGGTCAGGCGGGAACACCAGTGCCCCCCCTGTGAGCGCTGGCCTGGGAGCGGAAGTGAAAGAACCACAGCCACTTCTGGGAGTGCCACGGCTGCTTCCCAGTCAGTGTGATCAGCTGCAGGGGACCCCCCCAAGTTGGCAAGATTGGCCACGGGGGGGACTCCCCCTGGTTGCTGACTGGTCACTGGGGGAACATGTGCTCCCCCTGACTAAGGTGGCACCAGTTGCCCACGTGTTCTGTTACAGGTTTAAACAGGTTTCTGATCATTTAAATCAGTTTATGAGTAACTTCTGTCCCTAGCCTATGAGTCTAGAATAAACCTAAAACACTCGAGCCATAGCAAGAAACTGTAATCACTTTGCTGTTGTAGCCCTCATTACTTCAGTGCAAGTAGTGTTATCTCCAGTGAACACAAGGAAGAGTAAAGTGACACAGGGAATATGACTGGATTCAGTTTCCAGATGCAAACTTTAGGAGGAAGGGAAAGGAAAGTTAATCAAACTGTTCTAATTCATTAACTAAAACCTTCCCATACCACATCACTGCAGGATTCATTGCCATCTATATTTTTGTGTAATGTGCAGCACCATGCACATAAACCAATAAAAACAGTAATTGTATGAAGTATTCAGCAGCAGGTTGTGATGTAGTTGCTAACCTGCAAAGAACAGTAAGATAGGTTCGATGGGGAATGGTGGAAGCCTCTTCCTCAGGCCTTTGAAAAGCAAGTTAATCAAAACATCACAAGAGGTGTTACATGGGCTAGCAGGAGTTCTGTGGATAGTGCTATAGGTTTTTCATCTCTCACTTCTCTGATGCTATGAAAACCCAAAGTTTGAGGGAAAGGATTTCTAAAACATGGATGTTGGATTTGGGGGTTCCTGTGTTCATCTATGCAGAAGCTTGCAGTTGTCCTTGTAAATGTCCTGTGCCCAAACTGGATGTTTGAATGCACAGCAAATGGGTATATCATTTATCAATCTGCATGCAGTGGGTGGCCATTAGTAAGTGTAAACAGTTGTACCTCCAAATTATGCATAAGTGTTTTTAGAAGACCTTTGATAATGCCACTACCTAGAAAATAGATCCCAATTCAGTTTCCATCTTAAGATTTATCTTTCCTCATTCTCCAGTATCTGGGCTGAAAATAATGCTCTTTCCTGAGTGCACATACCATGCATCTCAGAGGCCTTGTATAAAGAGAGATGGAACAGAATGTAGCTGACAATAACCTTCTAATTCAGATATCAGTAAGGCCCTGGGGAGGCACAGCCAGGCCCAGGGTCAGAGAGGTCCTAGTCAGGGAACTTCTGGTGGGACTGGACACGTTCAAATCAGCAGGTCCTGATGATCTTCACCCCAGAGTGCTGACAGAATTAGCAGAAGTCATTGCGGGACCCCTGGCACAGCTTTACGAGCACTCGTGGTGCTCTGACGAGGTGCCAGAGGACTGGAAAAGAGCCAATGTGGTCCCCATTTTCAAAAAAAGGAGGAAGGAGGACCCAGAAAACTATAGGCCAGGTAGTCTTACCTTGGTCGTGGGTAAGCTTTTTGAGAAAACTATCCAGGTGCACATCTGCGAGGGGCAAGCAGGGGAGATTATGCTTAGGGGCAACCAATATGGGTTCATAAGAGGCAGGTCCTGTCAGACCAGCCTGGTTGCCTTCTATGACCAGGTCACAAAATGCTTGGACGCAAGTGTCACAGTGGATGTAGTCTTTCTGGACTTTAGGAACACCTTCAACACTCTCAACCCATTCTCGTTAAACAGTTAGGAGATTGTGGTGTTGATGCCTACACAGTCAGATGGGTCACCAATTGGCTGGAGGGCCGCACTCAGAGTGGTAGTGGATGGGTCATTTTCGACCTGGAGGGATGTAGACACTGGGGTCCCCCAGGGCTTGGTCCTTGGGCCTGCACTGTTCAATATCTTCATCAGCAACTTGGATGAGGGGGTGAAAAGCACCTTGTTCAGATTCACAGATGACACTTAGATGTGAGGAAAAGTGGGCACGCTAGAAGGAAGGGACAGGGTACAGTTGGATCTGAACAGGTTACAGGGGTGGGCGGATGAGAATAAGATGGGATTCAATACTGACAAGTGCAGGGTACTGCACCTGGGGAGAAAAAACCAGCAGCATACCTACAGGCTGGGGAACTCCCTTCTCATCAGCACAGAGGCAGAAAAGGATCTTGGAGTCATTATAGACTCCAACACGAACATGGGCCACCAATGTGGGGATGCAGTCAGGGAGGCTAACTGCACCTTGTCATGCATCCACAGATGCATCTCAAGCAGGTCCAAGGAGGTGATCCTCCCCCTCTATATGACACTGGTCAGGCTGCAGTTGGAGTACTGCGTCCAGTTCTGGGCGCCGCACTTCAAGAGGGATGTGGACAACATGGAGAGGGTCCAGAGGAGGGCCACTCACATGATATGGGGGCAGCAGGTCAGGCCCTACAAGGAGAGGCTACGGAACGTGAACCTGTTCAGCCTCCTCAAGAGAAGGCTGAGAGGGGATCTGGTGGCCGTCCATAAACTGACCAAGGAAGACCAGCAAACAATGGGAGAGTTCCTGTTCCCTCAAGCACTACTGGGAGTAACAAGGAATAACAGCCATAAGTTGACAGAGAGCAGCTCAGGCTAGCTACCAGGAGGCACTACTTCACAGTCAGGGCAGCTAGCATCTGGAACCAACTTCCGAGGGAAGTGATGCTTGCTCCTACCCTGGGGGTCTTTAAAAGGAGGCTAGATAGACACTTTGCCAGGGTCATTTGACCCCAGCATTCTTTCCTGCCCATGGCAGGGGGTTGGACTTGATGATCTGCTCAGGTCCCTTCCGCCCCTACCAACTATGAAACTATGAAACCCTGTGCAAACAAAAATTTGGGTTTAAAAAACTCACTATAATTTCCATTCAACTAAGGTAAAAACGGAATTTAGATACCTTTTTGCCAAGAGGAAGGTGATTAATATGGAGCAAGGAGGTGCAAAACAAGTTACCCAGGCACCCAGGCTGCAAAGATTATTTTTATTTTTTTTCTGCTGAGCAAATAAAGCATGTTCAGCCATGTCCAAGAGACTGTAAGCATCAGTACCATTGTTTATAGCGCATGACTCACTAGTGGAAAGCTTTATGACTAACTAAGACTGATTTTAATTGGCCTGACCCAGTCTATCCGTCTTTACCAGTGACTTTAGTTAGGTGGTTACTATGATGGCTGGGCTATTTTGGTTAAACAAGAGTTTTCCCACTGAAATCCTACTGCTGTAATGAAAACTCAGTCCTGGCATCTCTCAGCAAGCATGGAAGGCTCACTAGGAAAAAGAGTCTGAGCTAACATAGTCTGGCACAAGTTGACAGTGGGAGCAACTGAAATTACTGCACAGTACGGGTGCACGTCTACATGTGCAAACCCATACTACACAGTAAATATGGCGAATTATGCCAACTTGAGTGTAAATTTGATGCCTGCATCATGCAGGCATCAAATTTACACCCAATTAGTTACTGAGCAGTAATGCACATGTAGATGCCTTACCATGCAGTAACCCTCCCTGCTGGGTGTGCCTAGCCACTAGGGGGCTGACATAAGCCCAGCTCCAGGGCTCCTGGCTGGCTGCCTTTTCTGGCTTCAACTTGGGACTAAAGTCAGTCCCAAGGGCTGGCAGCTGGCTTTGCTTTTAATTTGGGACTAAAGTTAGTTCCAAACTGAAGCCAGGAGAGGCATTC
>NW_017729009.1:4904192-4904616 GCF_001723915.1 Gavialis gangeticus | reverse complement strand
AAAAACCAGCAGCATACCTATAAGCTGGGGAATTCCCTTCTCCTCAGCAGAGACAGAAAGGGATCCTGGAGTCATTATTGATTGCAAGATGAGCATGAGCCGCCAATATAGGGACGCAGCCAGTAAGGCTAACCACACATTGTCATGCATCCACAGATGCATCACGAGTCTGTCCAAGGTGGTGATCCTCCCCCTCTACACACCATTGATCAGGCCACAGTTAGAGTACTGTGTCCAGTTCTGGGTACCGCACTTCAGGAGGGATGTGGAAAACATTGATAGAGTCCAGACGGGAGCCACTTGCATGATCCAGGGACAGCAGGGCAGGCCCTACGAAGAGAGGCTACAGGACCTGAACCTGTTCAGCCTCCACAAGAGAAGGCTGAGAAGGGATCTGGTGGCCATCTATAAACTTACCAGGGGG
>NW_017729009.1:4885780-4899192 GCF_001723915.1 Gavialis gangeticus | reverse complement strand
TATTTTTTTTCTGCTGAGCAAATAAAGCATGTTCAGCCATGTCCAAGAGACTGTAAGCATCAGTACCATTGTTTATAGCGCATGACTCACTAGTGGAAAGCTTTATGACTAACTAAGACTGATTTTAATTGGCCTGACCCAGTCTATCCGTCTTTACCAGTGACTTTAGTTAGGTGGTTACTATGATGGCTGGGCTATTTTGGTTAAACAAGAGTTTTCCCACTGAAATCCTACTGCTGTAATGAAAACTCAGTCCTGGCATCTCTCAGCAAGCATGGAAGGCTCACTAGGAAAAAGAGTCTGAGCTAACATAGTCTGGCACAAGTTGACAGTGGGAGCAACTGAAATTACTGCACAGTACGGGTGCACGTCTACATGTGCAAACCCATACTACACAGTAAATATGGCGAATTATGCCAACTTGAGTGTAAATTTGATGCCTGCATCATGCAGGCATCAAATTTACACCCAATTAGTTACTGAGCAGTAATGCACATGTAGATGCCTTACCATGCAGTAACCCTCCCTGCTGGGTGTGCCTAGCCACTAGGGGGCTGACATAAGCCCAGCTCCAGGGCTCCTGGCTGGCTGCCTTTTCTGGCTTCAACTTGGGACTAAAGTCAGTCCCAAGGGCTGGCAGCTGGCTTTGCTTTTAATTTGGGACTAAAGTTAGTTCCAAACTGAAGCCAGGAGAGGCATTCAGCCAGGAGCTGTGGGGCTGGGCTTAGGCCAGCCTCCTAGTGGCTTCGCAGGCTGGGCAGGGAGGCCCCCTGGGTTACTGTGCAGTAAGGTGTCCACATGCCTTCCCATCCCCAATGAAATGTCAAAACAGCCTTTCTGACAGAACGGAACGGAACAGCTGTTTTGACTCAAAATGAAATTCAATATAAAACACTGTTCTGTCGAACTGTCCAAACTCAAGGGGAAACAGAATGGTGCCATTTCGCACAGCCCTACTGCTTACTGCATGGTAACTTACTGCACAGTAAATTTAAGCCAGCATAAATGCACATGTAGACACTCCCAATGTGTACCTGAGTGCTAAAACATTAGTAAGGTTGTTCTAGGCTGACCATGGTTGGTTCTGTATGTAAATGGATGCACAGTAGGGCTGAACGAGTAGCTAGCATTTTGCTCCTTGTCTCAGAGATAGTGAATACGTTCCATGGCAGTTATACTACTATATACTCCACTGACATATCCCTGTCTTTCAACAACTCAAAAGCAGCCTAGTTACCTCCCTTAATTCTCTCAGGTATTATGGGAAAGTACTCAGTCAAACAGTCATTCTTGTTCAGTTACCATCTATATACATGCCTCTCACAGGGAGCTGTTCTGTGTAACAGGTTCAGGTACTGTGTCTCACCTTTCTTTCATCAGACTGGATGCAACACTTTCAAAAGACTGTGCACCTGGGTGAATATCTCAGCCCTAATTCATCTCTAGTGCAGTTTTGGTAATAAGTTTTGCTTTTACTTGCTTGTAAAGAGTGAGGCTTCAGGGCCTGGTTCAGCTTAGGGAGTTGTTATGTACAAAGGAGCTAACACTCAAGCTGATAGCTAGTGAGAGAATTCCTTGCCCCTTCCCATTTTCAGGAGAATAGATGCCACATGAGGCAGAAAGAGAAAGCAAATAACAATTAATATTTTATTTAGGTCCTAACAAATATGCCTGATACCAAGAAGCTGGAAATAGATCAGGTGGATTATACAGATGTCAGGTTCATGCTGTGGGAAAAAGCAAGTTATCAAGGGGCTGAAGCTGCTCTTCCTTACTCTGATTTTGTATTTATTTCACTCCACTGGCTTCAGCAGAAGCACTGCTGACAGACACCTGTATATGTGAGATGAAAACCCAAGGAATGGAAACTGGAGTTGGTGCAGAGAGACTTCACCTCAGCAGGGTTGAGGAGGCCAAATCTGGCTCTGGTCAGAGGCTAAGTGAAGGGCACAGGTGGGAACAGAACCCAGGACTGCTGACCCTTGGGAACATAACATTACAAGTCTCTGCAAAGCCTGCTTAGCTTTTCAATGGCTGGTGCATGTTTATTTCTATCTCTGTTTTGAGGAAAATATCACATCATGTTTAAGGGCAATATTTATATTTGTACCTACTTTAACCAGTCTTTTCCTGGAACTGTGTTCAAAATCTGCTCTCTCCCTGTCTACCCTCCTGGCTGTGAAACTCCCTCACCCATCAGAGAAACAATGAGACCCTGACACCTACTAAATAAGCAGTGCTTCCACACTGAAAAAAACCTGCAAATTGAGGCAGCAGCTGTATTTCATGAACACCCATTCTCTAGTCTTTGCTTCTTGGGGTTTTATTGATTTATTATCAACCTGTGGTAGCTGGGAGAAAGAAAAGAATCTGTATTAAATCTATTAATAAAGTACTTAGAAATGCTGATGCCACCAAAAAACATTTTGCTGAGTGGAAAATCCCAGCCACAAAAATCAGTTGTTTCTGCAAATTTTCTTTGAGAATTGAAGCCCCAACTCTTATGTCAGCAATTCTCATTTAATTTCTGTGCCTGCTTACTCAGCAAGCAAAAGAAAATTGCATGGAGCGAAGAGTTAATACCTCTACTCCTCTGCCTGAATGACAAGTTGACTAACTGCTGCAACCCACTGTTTCCTGCTGAATTCTCTTTGTGTCATGGGGCCCGGGTTTTATAAGGCTTGTGGTTAATATGAAGGCACATACTGTGAGGATTCCTGAGCAGAGTCAACAACCTAACAATGACTCTGCTTTCAGAACCAGGTTGTGGGTCCCACCCTACTCTCCAGGAAACCCAGGCAAAGTTCCCAACACACAAGGGAGTGATGTGTGCCACCTTGCCTGGCCTGGGCACCTTTGATTGAATGGCTAGGTACCATTTACACCTGAGTCAAGTGGTGGTGGCCTTTGGCACGTCTCCAGAGCTAAGACGTTTAAACTCATGTCTCAAGAGCAGTAGTGAGGTACCTTAATGGCTCTGTGTGACAGGAGTATGGAGTTCTCCTGTATGGGCAGCCTGTCTCACACTCTCCTGCCATGTCTTGATGTCTTACTTGTTGGAAAAATATATTGTGGGAGGCTGCCTTATGTCTGCGTCCCTGGTGTTGCTGTCTAAGTGCAGGGCTCCATCATCAATGTTCCCTCTAAGGAGTAGCAGTCCGTGAGCCCAGCGCTTTGGTCCCGCTTTCCTGTGTCAGTGCAGCATGGGATACTTACCTGGGGGAACTGCTCCGTGGGCTCCACTGGCTCCGGTGTGCCATGCCACAGCTCAGCTCCTCTGCCTGTGGGTGCGTGGCCTTAAAAAGTTTGTGCATGGCAAGACTTTTACTTGTGTGCAGCTGCGCACGTGCGCACCTTAGAGGGAACCTTGTCCACCATACCCTACACTGTGTCCATCTCCACTTGGTCAGTCAGTAGATCTGTTAGTTAGGGCCTGTGAGGATCTTGATTGTCCTTGGGACCCAGATGTTCAGTAAAGGACGATTATTAGTCCCTGCATCTTGTTCCGTGCCTTTATTAAACTGCCAATGGAGGTAGTGATCTAAAATAAAGAGTTGTCATCACTCATCATAATATTAAACCAAAGCAGCCATGCACCATGAGGGATCAGTATCCTTCCCTCCTCCAATCTTCCTCTTTTTTTGGGATTCCCCTTCGAAGGACAGCCCCTTGGGCTTCACATGCAATGTCATGGAGTTCCTTAGATACAGTCTAAGGCAGTGGTCTCCAAACTTTTTTGATTGTGCACCCCTATCAATAAAAAATTTTTGAGCACACACTCCCAATATATGTATATTTATAGTCGTGCACCCCATCAGTAAAAAATTTTTAAGCACACCCCCCCAATATATGTATATTTATATAAATATAAATAGAAGTTCTAGTATTTTCTTCCTGTACCCCAATGGATCGTCTTGTGCACTCCCTGGGGTGCGCGCACCCACTTTGGAGACCACTGGTCTAAGGAACAGTCTGTTGTATGCCAAAAAATCACTAGGTACACTCAGCCACCAGTGGGGCTACTGTCTCTTCAGGGGTGACTTCCCCTGTTGTTCTTGCTCACAACAGGGGTACAGCCCCCATGTCCGACAGCTATTGTTCTACCACTTTACCCGAGGATTACTGCCACTCACAAGTACAGTCCTCCCCAGCCAGGGTTCCTAATGTTTAGGTCACATCTGTTCTGTACCATGAGCTTAGCTTTTTACTTACGGTTTCTGCCTGAAACCCTTCCTTTCATTCTCTTTTCCTCTTTCATTTTTTTTGCAGGTTCAGAGAGTCTTGAGCCTTCAGTGCCCTGGGAAGCTCCTGCTAGTTATCCTTGCCCAGTGGTGCCTGCCGCGACTGCTGCTCCAGTATTCTCTGACCAGCATCTCTTCGCCAGCACCATTAAGTATTCTCCCCCTGTCTGGACTCCTGTTCCAGTGTCTGTCCTTTAGTCCTTGTGGCTGGGCATCTTCCTCTCTCCTCCGGAGTCTTGGCATCCCTCTTTTAAGTTTAATACATTTCATAGATTTCACAGACATTAGGGCTGGACCTTGCAAGATCATCTGATCCAGCCCTCTCCCCAAGGGGCAGGAAGTCAGCTGGGGTCAAATGATCCCAACAAGATAAGCATGCAAGTGTTTTTTAAATGTATCCAGAGTAGGTGCTTGCACCACTTCTGGGGGGAGTCTATTCCAGGCTCTGGGGACTCGCACGGTAAAGAAGTTTTTCCTTATGCATAGCCTAAAATGGTCTTTCAGGAGTTTGTGACCATTAGACCTCATCTTCTCTTGGGGTGCCCTGGTGAGCAGACATTCTCCCAGTTCCTGAGGCACAACCCTTAGATACCCCTTTTAAGCACCCCTGACATCATTCTCTGGCATCCGGTTAAAAGGGACCATGCTCATGTTTCTTTCAACTTCACTGTTTCCTTTCTTGCATCGACTTGACCACCAGGTAAGTGTAGCAGGGGCAGATTCCAGGAAGTGTACTAGGTGGTTTTCTCATCTGTTCTTCTGGTGAGCAGATGTGGATGATGAGGCCTGCATCAGAGAGGTCAACTGGTGGCTTCGGAGCTTGTGTTACTGGGTGGGCTTCGGATTCTTCGACCATGACGTGCACTTCCACGCAGGAGACATGCTAGGGCGGGATGGGCTACATCTCTCCCCAGAAGGTAAGCATATTTTCTCTTCCAGGTTGGCTGATCTCGTATGGCGAGCTTTAAACTAGGTTCACTGGGGGATGGGGATGCAGAGGTGCAGGAGGACACTTTGACATCAAGCCAGGTGACGCGAGCCAGAACAATCCAGGGCTGTAAATGACAAGGGTCCGGGCAACACAGGGCTGTAAATGACAAGGGACCGGGCAAGCTTGGGGAAAAGAGGGCAGCACAAACACCCATAGGAGGTCTCAACTGCCTCTACACAAATGCTATAAGTAGCCAAGGGGCGCGAGAGGCGCGGGAGCAGCCTCCGAGAGAGCCAAGGGCGCAAGAGCGCGGGAGCAGGCTCTGAGAGAGCCAAGGGGCAGGGGCCAGGCACAGCTGCGTGCCACCTGAGCCCCAGGTGCGGTTGTTGGCACGAGACAGGCCCCGTGAGGGGCAAGAGCGCAAGATGCGCAGAGACAGGCCCCAGTGAGGGAAGGAGTGCGGGGAGCGCGTGGCATAGGCCCAAGGGGGGCCAGTCTAAGATTGAAGGCCCCACCGAGGGCCAGAGCACGGGAAGCGCGTGACATAGGCCCAAGGGGGGGGCCAGTCTAAGATTGGAGACACCAAAACGTCTGGAAGAACTGCGATGCTTGGGGCGTGCTAAAGGGGAGGTAGGAGGCACGCATAGCCCATAAGGCTGGGGTGTGCCAGGTCACCCATAGAAACTAGGAGATCAAAGGCAGCCTCCCATCATAACTATAAGATCAAAGACGTGGCGGGCGAGAATTAGAGGGTGCTGGATCTCCTAATTGCCACGGCAAGGGGGCACTAGCGGGATCACGGCCGCTCCTAGGCCCTAGCCCGTGACACCCAGACATCTGCTGGGAGGATCAGTGAGCCAGGTCTGAACACTCACATACGTTTTTAGCTTGCATACAGGACCTCCACCTAACCCAGGACATACACAATCCCACCAGAAGAAATGCCTTACTGGACTTGGTCCTTGCCACAGGCAAAGACCTGGTAAGGGATCTGTGGTTGCTCAACTGCCTAGGCATTAGTGACCATCATCTGCTGGAATTTACTGTCTGGCGCAGGGTGGTGAAAGCAAGCAGTAAGGCAAAAGTCCTTGACTTCAGGAGGGCTGACTTCAAAGAGCTAAGGAGATTAGTAAGAGAGACATGAGGGGATCTGGTGGCTGTCTATAAACTCACCGGGGGGGGGGGACCAGCAGAAAATAGGTGAGGCTGTGTTCCCCCGGGCACCACCGGGGATAACAAGCAATAATGGCCACAAATTGATTGAGAGTAGGTTCAGTGTTGATATCAGGAGGCATTACTTTATGGTTAGGACTGCCAGGCTCTGGAATGGGCTCTCAAGAGAGGCGGTGCTCTCCCCTACTTTGGGGATCTTCAAGAGGAGGTTGGATAGATATCTGGCTGGGGTATTATGATCCCAGCACTTGTTCCTGCCCAGGGCAGGGGGTCAGATTTGATGATCTGTTCAGGTCCCTCTGACCATAGAAACTATGAAACTCCTGTGATGTGCAGTATATCAGAACTGTCCCATTTCACCAGTTTTCTCCTCTTCAGCAACACCAAGGAAACTTTCGCATGGACAGCTGGGTTACTAGGCCAGGTAACACACATGCTGGCCTCTTGGCAACGTATAGCCTGTGTAGTCCAGGATGCCAAACCCATCATACTGATTCCTTGACTGGTTTCAGTCAACTACTTCAAGAGCAACTGACAGCAGAGAGGCCCAAACAGGACCACAAATGGAAAGTATCTGCTCCAAACCCAGCAATGATAGGTGGAGAGTTGTCTCTCCAAACGGAGCTGTGAGCAGATGGTAAATCACCTACACAGCAGAAGGAGATTGGATTATCTCAGGTTCCAAGGCCCTAGTTCAGCAAAGTACCCAAAGGACCTTGAAGGACTCTGGTCGACCTTCTTGCTTCCGAGTAGCTCCATTGTCTGGGGTGGGGACCCAGCACACACAACCCCAGAGGTTCGATGCTGTGCTCAGACCAGCTGATTTAATACAGCTCTGGGAGCCTGCTGGAATTTAGGCCACAGAGGTTGTAAGAGAGATAAGCAGAGAAACGAGTATTCAACTCTCTTGTCTGCCTGTATAACTGTCAAACCATTGAGAAACTAGAATGTGCTCCACTGTGTGTCTGGCCAGTGCTAAGCCCTGAATTTCTGTGGAGATGGCTCTTCTATCCATTACCAACCCAGCAGAATGGAGAGGCTCCTACCACAAGCTTTGTGACCCTAAATTATTCCTTGATTCCTCTTGTCCATGGCTATGAACATGCACCAGCTTCTTCCTTCCCTGCTATCAGTTATACTAAGACAGAAAGAGCATAAGGAATCAGGTTTGAAACAGGCACAACCATTATCACAGGGCACTTTGCTGGGATGGGACCTCTTCTCAGGTCAAAAGGTCAACTGTCTATCAGCCTGCTGCAGTCTGGGGCTGCTGAAAGGATAAGGGAATAGGTCTGGATCCTGCCTCCCCAGCTGAAGGCATTGCATGTTTTTCAAACCAATGTCCCCTACTTCCAGTCCCAGCAGGGCCATATTGTTTCCATACATTGAGGGAAGGTGCTGTTGTCAGCAAGGGGCCCACTCATACGAGCAAGCAGAGGCACTTACGTGTTTGCAACTTAGTTGAATTTGTAAGAGCAGGACTCAGAATAGTGATGAAAACACCAGGCAAGTTGTCCAAGAAGGAGTTTTTCCCATTAGCTCTCCTAGCACTTAGAGTACAGGCTGACTTTGTCTGCAGCCCAGGCACCAGGAGCTCAGTTTGGGGACAGTGGGGTGGGGTGGATGGTTCATTATCAGCGGTAGTTTCTTTGTTTGAGTTTCATAGTTGTTAGGGTTGGAAGAGACCAGAGCGGATCATCAAGTCTATCTAGCCTCCTTTTGAAGACCCCCAAGGTAGGAGCGAGCACCACTTCCTTTGGAAGTTGGTTCCAGATCCTAGCTGCCCTGACTGTGAAGTAGTGCCTCCTGATGTGTAGTCTGAACCTATTCTTGATCAACTTGTGGCTGTTATTTCTAGTTACGGGGGAACAGGGCACTACCTGTGATTGTTTATTTATACTTCTTATATCACATGTTCTGGATACTGTGTACACCATAGCGTGACTGGCAACAGCAGTTTTGTTATCCGGGCCAAAGCACTTCAGAATAACTAATAGCTGATCCCACAGGAGAGGAGAGGAGAGGCAGGATTGTTACCTCCATTCTACAAATGGGCAAAGGGCGGGTGAATAACTTGCCTAAGGCTATAGAGAGACTGGGTCCAGTTTATGAGGCTTTTATTGCAGCTAAATGTCATTACACAGGGAAAGCCCCTCAGCACAGACATGATTCACTATTTAGTGGCTTGCACTATCCATGATTCACACTAGTACAAATAGACTCAATTTCAAGTCAGTGCATTACTCATAGTGTTCCACGTTCTCAGTTTTTACTTTTTTTTTTTCCACTGATAAATTCCCAAATTTTTTTTAAGTCATTCAGTTTTTACTGATTTACACCCCTGTTTCAGTTCAAATTCCTGTTAACTGGCATGAGTGGGGAACAGCTCATTCCCCACTCATGCCGGTTAACAGGCATTTGAACTGAAAAACGGGTAGTGTTGGTAAGCTAAAAGTGCTGCTGTGCTGGTTACCTAAGGCACAGGTTTCCGGCGGACTTGAGAAGGGGGCAGTGGCGGCAGCTGCATGCAATGCGGGGGGTGGGGGATGGCGATGGCCACATGGGAGCTGGGGGAGGCTGGCTGGAGCCGCTGCCTGGGGGCACAAGACTCCTGGCTCTGACCCCAGGCAGGGTGAAACGGGTGGTGGGAATCTCTCCCAGTGCAGGCAGTTCTGAGCTGCACTCGGTGGCACCAACTTCAGTCCTGCCCCGGGCACTGGGAGCTGCGAGCCCCACCAGGGGGGTAGGCTGCACCCAGCTGCCTCCACACAGGCCTGCGGGGCTGAAGCTGTTGCTTGGGGGCATGGTACTCCTGGCTCTGACCCTAGACGGGGTGGGAGGTGCCGGTGCCAGGGTCAGGTCCCCTCCTCCACATCTAACCACACACCACTCCCCACTCCGTCCAAACACCAGGGCAGCCCGGTAGCAGGCTGCTGCAGCAGGGGGAGGGGTGAGAACGCAGCCAGGGAAGAAAGGCAGGGCGCGGCACTATGTGCTTCCTGCTGCTGATCCAGGGGCATGCAGCCCCTGGGAAGAGCCCGGCACAGGCCCCCCAGCCTGCAGCCCTCCTGGGTGGCACGTAGCAGCAAGAACCGTGCCCCCCATTCCACACCCTGCACCCACTGACAGCTCCCCTCACTTTGCTCCCTGCTGCAGCCCCGGGAGTGGCCAACAGGTTGCACCATGTCCTTCCCCCTGTCCCTTCCCTAGTCCCAGCCTTACTCCCTCCCTCCCTCACCACTGATTTTTCCCTGATTTAAACTGATTTTTTTCCTTTTCTTCCTTTTATCCTGATTTCACCCCAGTTTTTATGTTTCAAAGATAAATCCCGAAAAATTTCCAGATTTTTTTTTTATAAATAAAAACTCAGAATGCAGAACACTAATTACTCACTTCCAAGTCAGTGCATCACATCTCCTTTAGAGAGTCGCATTGCTGTGACCTTATGGGAACCTTTATGTGTTCCTGCACTGTCATAATAAACATGCTTCCCTGTGAACACTGGGATGCTGAAAGGACAACCAATGCAGTGGACATTTGTGGAGGATTTAGTGGCTTGCAATTAAGTGGTGCACCACCAGGCTAAAAGTTGTCAGCATTAGAACTGAAGGAGTTTTTTAAGTACTGAGTCCTTGATCCTGCAGTCAGATGCCAACAGGTGAACTCTCTCTTGAGCCCTACTCAGACAAAAAAGCCCTGTGGCGCAGAGCTTGAGGTATGGCTGGCCCCTTACTGGGCTTTTCACCAGCAAGACTATTTGTCTCCTTTTTTATTATTTACTCAACCTGAAGAGCCCGTGTGGGCCCCTGTCACATCCCACTGGGTTTCTGATGCTGCAGAGATATTATTAACTCTCCTAAAATTCTAACTGAATTTAAAGAAATCATTAAAACATTCACATCATGGAACCGGCCAGGCCCTGGGCGGTGATGGCATCAGTGGGCCAGCAGCTGCAGCTTTTGTTGTGCCCCCAGTAAGCTGGTGCCCAGGGCAGGTGCCTCACTCTTCTGCTCCCCCTTAGTCACACCACTGCTTGAGCACAGCATTCCCTAGAGCATTGGGAAGCAGTATGAGACGTAGGGCTCAGAAATCACAAAGTGAACAAAAACACCCAGAATACCTGTTTGTCTTTTGAATCTCCCGTCTTTTTTAGTCAGTCTTATGACATTTTAGAGCCTGGCTAATGCTGTTTCTTGAAAGCTTGGGTTGGCAATACTGAGAAACCCCTCTGGGTCCCTTAACAAATAAGCAGATGTATATGTACACATATACACATAGGATTAGGAAACACCCTGGATGCCAGTGTTACAGAGAGAACGCGCAAAGGTCCAGCTCCATGACGCAAAGGTAGATATGCATACACATACAGACATGTCACTCTAGACCTATTCAATTTTAAACGGAGGATATATAATGCTACTGTCTTCACCATATGATGAACAGAAGCAACCAGCCTGCCTCAAACCCATGGTCCTAACAGTGTCTTGGGCCCTGGCCTGGAGCTGGCATTTCTGAAACTGTGTTGGGAGGGAGCTCCTCCTGCTGGTTCTCTGGCAGCATCAGCATGAAAGGCTTACCGGAGTGCAGAGACACCACCACCAAGACAGGCGGCTGGGGAGGGTGAAGCTGTGAAAACCCCCCATGTAGCTTTAGCTCCAGTTGAGGCGCAAAGAGGTACAATACCCCACCAAAGGGCAAGGGCAAGGGAATGGAAAAGTGTGTCCCAGCTGCTGAGCTGGCAGCAGAGTAGAAGTGCACTGCAGCCATGCTGGTGGTATATCTGAACGAAATTCTGCTTGCCACACACCCTCCATGGAAGGCAATGGGCCTATTCCTGCAATGGCCTTGCTCGTCGCTGGCAAACAGGGGCCAGGGCTTTAACAAGGCTAACCTAATAACACAGCATCTAACTAGTTTAACGTATCTCCCTCCACGTGCCTTCCAGTCCACTGCTAAAAGCTTTCAGCAAATGTGCTTGGAGACACACCGGCTGCCTGACTGATCGTGTCTTTATGAAGCACTGTCAGGAGTTCCTACCCTTGCCAGATGATTCCTGTGGAAAGCTTTGTGGGACCCAGGCCTCCTATCATAGTAGTTACATTGTCCTCCTCACCATGGGAGTATCTGAGCACTCCCTCACCATCATTAAAGGATTTTTATCCTCCCAATATTTCGTGCGGTGGGGTGGGGGGAGCAATTTCAGCAATTACTGAATGAGGCCACACCCTGTGTCCCAGATATAAATGAGGTCTAAAGGTCATAAGGCAAGTCACTCGCATGCTCAGGGCAGAGTGACAAAGGCTCTGATTGAATCACAGCCCCCCCCAGGTGCACAGGCTGCCCTGTGGATGTTATAAGGGGCAGGAACGGACCTGTACTCTGCAAGTCTGTTTTCATGGGGATTCAGCCCTGGGGTCTGTATGTTCAATGTCTGCAGGTTTCAGCTTTCCTAGAACCTTCAGCTCCTGGCAGCAGCATTATCCGCATGATCAGATTGTCTAGGTTCATTTACTTAGTGCCACAACATACACTGCAGCCAGGTTCACAGAAGGACAAAGTTAAACTACGGAGAGCATTTCTTGGAAAGGATGCAGGGTTTCAAAGGTCACAGCTAAGAGTCATTCAGCGAACAAAGCAAAGAAAATAGAAAAAAGGGTTCTGCTAAACTCAATCTTGAGGGAAATAGCTTTGCACGTTTAGAACAAAGTCACGAAGCCAGTCACAAAGATTGGGCCCTGTCCTGTGAGAACCAGACTGGCACAGGAATGGCACCGGCCTTTAGAGCAAACAGCACCTCAGGTTAGAAACAGTTTAAGACACTGAGCTGGATTCTGTGTTGGAAAAGGGATCAGGCTTCTCATGAGAGCCAACAGAGAGTTACCAGATCTCCATCTCCACTGCCTTGCCCTTCGTGCAGTCACTTACATCTGGACTAAGTGGGCACAGAGAGGCTGTAGAAAGCCAGGCAACTGGCAGGATGAGAGTGTTTGACATTCACGTGGTGCTCGCTGGGCTGGATGCTTAGCTGCTATAGAAAGGGGCAGCACCATTAGCCACCAGCATGTGGTTTTATATGACCAACCCTTCACTGCTCTAACAGGGGGTGCTGCCCCTCAACACCTGTAAGTAAGCCTAGTCTGCACAGGCATCAGTGACTAGGCCAGGCACCCAGTAATGGCAAATCAGGTCTTTATCAGGTAAATAATCACTAGTGGCAGCTATTCAGTGGCACCACTGATTGTGCAGGTGCCACAGGGAGCTTTCAGGTGGTGCCAGCTCTCTGCGTACCAACACTCCCAGTCCCACCAGTGCTCTTCTAATTCATTATGACTAGAGGTCCTCTCCTTCCTGGCCTTTCACTGTGCCCATTGCATAGATCCACTGCCAACAGCTTCCTGTTTTGTTTAGTGACAAGGCAGCAGAGTGTCAATAGAGTCAGACCATCCAGCATTGGGCCCTGGGCTCTTCTGAATATTTAACCTTTTTCTCATCGGTGTTCATTTGCAGCTGGTTGTTATAGGGGATAGCAGCCCTTGCAGTGTGTGTTGAAACTAAAGGGTCCAATCCCAGCAGGTCTGCTTTGCCCATTAGGGGCCATCACCAGGGAGGACTATACCTCGGTTGCTCAGGACTGTAGGGGGGCGGTCAGGAAGGCCAAGGCGGAGATGGAGCTGGGACTAGCTACCCGGATCAAGGACCACAAGAAGTCCTTTTTTAAAGACATACGGGGTAAAAAGAAGGTACCGGGTAATGTGGGGCCTCTGCAGGACACACTACGAAATCTGGTCGGCGCACCAGACAGCAATGCTAACCTATTTAACAATTTCTTTGCCTCCATTTTTCTGAGCATGGGCCAGGTCATCCCCACACCGGGACCCCCGTAGGCCCCAGGGGAGGCACACCCAGGCCCAGGGTCAGAGAGGACCTAGTCAGGGAACTTCTGGAAGGACTGGACATATTTAAATCCGCAGGGCCTGATGATCTCCACCCCAGAGCGCTGAGGGAATTAGCAGAGGTCATTGCGGGCCTCCTGGCACAGCTTTATGAGTGCTCGTGGTGCTCTGGTG
>NW_017729009.1:4860709-4880780 GCF_001723915.1 Gavialis gangeticus | reverse complement strand
TTAATAATCTGCTCAGGTCCCTTCCGACCCTACCAACTATTTAACTATGAAACAGCGCCGTTTAGTTTCGATTTCCATTTTGACAGGTTAGTGTTTTGTTTCGAGTTTCATTTAGTTTTGAAAGCTCCGTTCTGTATCATTTCATCAAAACCATTCAGCTGTTTTGATGGTGTTTCGACATTTTGCCCATAGGCTATAATGGGGAAGCACGAAACTGCCCGTACCGCCTCCTGAGGCCATGAAGCCTGCTAGGTTTCAAGGAGAGCAGTGCAGGGGCTTCTGGGAAACTGCACCTCAAGCTGCTGACAAGCAAATCTTGTGATGTGTGACTGTGTGTGTTACATGCAGCTGTTTTTCTGTCCCTCCCCCAGAGCACTAGGATTGGAAGGGACCTCAGGGAAGGATGACAGTCACTGGCCAGCAATACAGTCAGTATCAGAGCCTTCCCTCCTCTTCTCTCTCCCTCTCCTTAGTTTTTGTTTCCCTGCAAGCAAGCCCAGCATCAAAACTCGAAGCGTTTTGAAACTTTGGAAACATTTCAAGTGCCCTCGTTTAGTTTTGAGGCTGTTTCAAAGCCTTTCATTTTATTTCAATTTTGCTGTTTTGAGCTTGAAACGAGTCGAAACAGCATCAAAACAAAACACCCAGTGAAATTTTGCACAGCCCTATTGCCCATCACCTTTCCAAGGTGCACGGACTCAGTTCCAAGCACTTTACTGTATGTCACTCTTTGGAATGGGACCTTAGCAGAAAACCCCAGGCCGTCCTAGTCTGCCTAACTAACATTCCCACATCATTTTTCAAAAACATCACACAATTAGTCCAAATTATGTGAGCTCCACTGCTTCATGTCTGGTTTGATTCAGGCTCCACCCCAGAGGTCGCCGTATTTCTCAGAGAGCGTGTAAACTGCACTGTGCTAACAGGAGCAATGTGACTCTATGGAGGCTGCATAAAAAGCCAGACTGAAGACACTGGTGTCAGCTAGTTTCCCTTCCCTTTCATGGAACTGAAACTCCTTCTCTACAATCAACCCCAGGGCTTTCCTTCTGCTGTCTTTTGTCCGGCTGTGGCACGCTGCCCAGGCCCCCTTACCCTCAAGCAGCTCTCTGTGCCTCTTTTGCTTCCTTGGAGCTTGTCCCAAGGAGCAGATGCTTTTTCTCAACAGCCCAGGGCTGCCTCTACATGGCCAGTTGGACAACAAAGAAAAACGGAAGAGCTGTTGGATGGCTGTTGTGCTGAGGATGATTTAACAACCGCTAGATGGCACTGGGCTGCAGGGGATACAGGTCCAAGCCTCCGCCCGCCTTACCTCTGAATTCCAGGTTGTGTGAGGGGGAGCTGGGACCTTTCCCTTGGACCAGTGCTGGTCAGAAACCTGGCAGGGAGCTAACAGAGTCTGTGGGCTCTGCTCTTTATTCTACGGGACCCAGCTTTGCTCATCATGCTGGTGAAAAGCTCCTTTCTGGCCAGCACTGGCTACTCCATGTCCCACTGTAGTGTATGTTAGGGAAGATGTCCCCTGATGTTCACTGCTATGAGCAACCCATGGGATTCAGGGACACAGTTGCCTGCACACCACTAACCCAGTGCCCCATCCAGTTTATTAGGATACAGGATCCTTTATGCCAGATACTTTATGCCCCTTTGTAGCTCTGGAACTGCCCAAGGAGAGCAGCGGTGTAGGCACAGCCAGGGGCAAGGGTCATGCTGAATGTGTTTCTCGCTAGTACTGAAGCTGTTTTAGCTCCTCCATGCCAAGATATCAGACCCAAGAGTCATATACCCCAACACCAAGGTCCTGTGCTGATCACAGCTCAGTTAGATCTGAGAGTGTGACTCCAGATGTCCCTATCACTTGTCTACTGGTAGCACCTAGAGACCAACACCAAGCCAGAGCCCTATTGTGTTAGGCGCTGTACATACTTGTAGTAAATAGCACTCCTTGCTCCAGAAACCTTGTCAGCTAAGAGACAGGACATGGTGTCTGCATGAAATGAACTAGGAGGCAGGGAAAGGAGGCAAGGGCAGCAAAAATAAAAGGACACAGAGAATGCAGGAGCCTCATGTGCCAGCAAGTACAACTCCAGGTAACTGGCAGCGCCATCAGCAGTTGGCAGCTCCTTGCTTCTGTGTTTGGCTTCTAACAGCCAGATGGGCTGCAATATACAGCCCAGCCACACATCCAAAGCCAGAGGCCTGACCCTTTGCACTGACCCCTGCTTTCAGAGCTGTGTGGCTGGGGAAAGCCTCTGCAGCTGCAGCCTTGCTGTTCTGCAGTGTAACAGGGCTCCAGTCCTCTGAGTTGTCTGGGCACTAGTTCTGAAACAGATAAGCCGAATAATGTTTAAAAAGAAACTGATCCTCGCTGGGCAGAGCTGGAATTCTCTGGAGAGGCTCCAGTGTGTATAACCTGGGGCTCAGGTCCAATTAGTATTGTGTAGGGTCTCTCATAGCTTTTGTGTTGTTTTGCTCTTGGCTAGCTGGACTGGTAGAGAAATTGAAAACAGATTATTGGGAAGAAAATGGCTTCAGTTTTTAGACAACTGTCTCTAGTGAAATTGGCTTGCTTTCTGCCCATTCCCCAGCCATGATGCAAGTCTGGGCTATAAAAAGCTTTTCTCCAGGGGCAGCAGGAAAGTTCTGCTTAAAAGCAAAGGTAAATATCTGGGAATAGTGCTAGACAAATAATGCAAACACACAGTGGAATCTGCAAGTGTATCCACGAGGGCCATGTTCACACTTCCAGGGACACGTGGGTACAAGTGTTACTGGCAAATGTACTCACAGACAGCAAATTGCCAGGCTACCTGCACAAGCATGTGTGGGAACTGAATTTGAATCTGCATGTGTTACTGCCTTTGAGCTGACAACATGGTTTGAACCCAGGGCATTCAGAGCTAAAAGCGTTGCCACTTGAAACAAATCCTGCTCCTGGGAACCCTCATACACCTCTTGCATGGCCTGTCACTAGAGGGAGACAGTGACCCAGGCATGCTTGTTTGGGCTACCTGCACAAGTGCTTATGTACTGATTCAACCAGGAATAGGAACAATCCCACCTGACTTACCTGACCAATCAGAGTGGAGAAACACTTTTCCAATGTCAAATATTCTTGCCCATTCATCAGTCAGTAAGGCAAAAGCAACTATGAGAAGATTTGCACCAGTTCAGTTCTGATAATGAATAAATTGGAGGAAATAGTGAATCACTCAAGTGTGTCACAAGCAGAAAAATCCACCAGAGAAATTATTCCTTGAGGCTTGTTGGTCTTAGTCTACCTGGGAATAATATCATTTGGTTCTGCATCCCGCCCCAGCTACTCTCCTGGAGGAAGGAAGATGGGAATCGATTATGCTAGTTAGGTCTAATACTCTTCCTCCTTCAGTTTTGGTTTGTACAGGAGATGCAAAAAGCTTGCTTGTGCACATAGGGCTGGGTGCTTAGTAGATTCAGCAACAAAACCAGTGGGATGACCCAGTGGTTAGGGCACACACTTAAGGTTTGAGAAACCTGCTTTCAAGTCTCTGCTCTGCCACAGATTTCCTTTGGGAGCTTGGGGAGGTCACTTAGCTTCTTGGTACCTCACTTTTCCACTTGTAAAATGGGGGCAATAGCACTTTTCTGCCACACCTAGGGACATTATGAAGATAAAGTATACAGGCAGTCCTTGCACTTATAGCGGGTTATGTTCCTAGAAAAGGTGTTATAATTCAAAACGATGTAAGTCAAATCTGATTTTCCTATAGAAAACAATGTTATAATAGGGGGTTACATTCCTGACCAAGGGCCTGATGCCCAGCTTTTTATAGAAATGACCATAAAGACCAGAGCCACTGGGGTGCAGGTAGGACCCACCTGACCCAGGGGTGTTTCCCATGGCCTGCCCCACCTGGGGTCAGAGCCAGGAGCCCTGTGCCCCCAAGCAGCGGTTCCAGTCCTGTGAGCCCATGCTGAGTGGCCGGGTGCAACACCTGTCACCATCACTAGAGCACTGCCTTTTCCTTTTATCAGCCATTTTTAAGGACTGAATATATAAAAAAAGCTTAACATGCACTAAGAATCAAAGAATACAAGAAACGTACGCACTGGAGCACACCAGGAAGCAGGCTGACTGGGTGATGTATGTATGGTTATGCACTGCCTGAATTGTCGTCACACCGTGCAAGGATCCAGCACTGTAAGTAGTAACATGAGTGTAAATGGCAGAGCACCACAAGTGTGAATCGCTGTAGGTCGAGGACTGCATATATTGAAGATGAAGTGGTGTTCAGATGTTGTAGTTATGTGGGGCATAAGTACCTACAAGAGCTAGGCTTTCATCTGTAGGTGACTGATTCCAGTTCAGGTCTGGTTAAGACTAACCAAGAGCTGTTACAAATTGATAATTGAGGACCTCTAAGAAAGCAGCAGGTGTAGAGGCAGAGCAGCTAAGGGCTTTCCCTACGTCTCAAGAGATGTGAGTTCAAGCCCTGCTCTGTATTCATAGTAATTGCTGCCCCTGATTAAGGAAGCAGGGTAGATATGCACCTCTATACACTATATAAGATATATTTGTATACAGAGAGAGCACAAGCTTCTGTGAATCCAAGTTCATTTCATCAGGTGCTGTGAAAGGCAGTGCAGAAAGCAGAATATAAGAAGGAGACAGAAATAAGAATACAAAAGACAAGGGGGAGAGGGGAAAGCAAGAGACAGAGGAAAGAGGAAAGGGGGACAGTGCTAGGAGAGAAAAGCAAATGAGCAGTAAACCTATAGGAACAAAGGTCATTACAAAAGCTAAATGGCACCTGGTCATTCAGCCTGAGGAATCAAAAGGCAACTGGATGTGATGGAAGGCACGTCACTCCCTTACGTACCATTGGCTATACAAAGTGGTGCCGAGTAATTAATGGTCTTAATCACAGAAATCCAATGGGTCACTAGGCTCAGGTAGATCTTTGACTTTAACAGGAGAGAAGGCCAGTTCCTACTGAACAAGTGTTAAAGTTGCATACACACATACAAGACCAGACAGGAAAATAAGGTCTTAATGGGCCACGAAGAATGAACCTGTTCTCTCCCGGGAGTGCTGGATAAAGCAGAAAGATTAGTCCATAGGCACCAAGTTGGCAGGAAGGGTGCTGCTCTCTGGCAACCAGTAATGGTGCTGTTATGGTCCAGAGGCATGTTCTGGTGTGCAGCTCTGGCTACTGCTCAGGGGGGTTCTTCCAGGTCACCGCGGGGAGAGCTTGCCCTGACGCTGCTTTATGGCTTTGTCTGCTCTGTGGCTTGAAAGAGAACTTGAGTCAGCAGGGCTGCCAACCAGCCCAGCTCACAGTGTGAAATGCTCTTAAAAAAGAACTGGGGGGAAGCAGAGGAGTGCAACCCAGGACGGACTGTTCATTCATACTCCATATTCCCCAGCTTTGGGGTGTTTCAGTCGGGCTTACTATAATATAGTGTTTTGTTTAATGCAGTTGGCCCAAGCTCATGCTCACGTCTCATCATTTGCCAGGACTTAATCTCCTGAGGCACCTACAGCCTAGCCTATAATAAATCAGACATCGGCCTCAATCCAAGACACATAGGCCCTGCATAGGCGTGTGCTGCTTTCCAGCCAAACACCTGCAGCAGGCAGGAAAACCACGCTGGACAGGAGTAGGGCAGCACCTCCTCAGTGAGAGGCAGGCGACTGTTATAATATCATTTCCTCAGCCATCGCTCTGCATTTCCTCATTAATCTTTTATCCACTCTGGAGGATGGAAGGAGAGCTGACTTCTGTATTTTCTTCTCTTGTGTACTCAGCAGCCCAAGCTCAATATATTTGCACCTGTTTATGCCAATGCTGGATGTGTGTCTTCTCCACGGAGGTTGTGAGAGGTCTTGGTTGCTATTGACCTCCTGCACAATCGCCTTTGCCCCATACACATCAGTGCACCAAAAGGTAGAGAGGAGAGCATGTGTTACTGGACATATCCCCTGTCCCTATGGGAGCCACAGAAACATAGAGATGTATGGCTGGAAGGGACCTCCATAGGTCATCTAGTCCAACCCCTTGTCTGAGGAAGGATCATCCCTATCCAAACCAGTGACCCAGTGGTTAGGGAATGTGGACAGCACAACCTCTCCGCTTGGTAAGTCAGCATTCCCCACCCCCCCCAGTTCACATTCCCCATCCTATGCCCGCTCAGCTGGCATCTCGCCTGCATTTTACCTGCAGCCCGCTCAGCATCCATGAAGCCAGTGCCACTATATAGAGCCATCAGAGGCAGCTGGATCAGACACCAGTCTCTATATCTCATATACGACATGTGGAAATGAGCCTCCCATTCCTACCTCACTGCAAACTTGAAAGGAAAAAGCAGAGGAGGGAAGGCAGGGCTCTGGGGTTTGCTAAATTCTTTGGCCTATTTTGGTTTTTTTATCCCAAGGGCAGGTACAGCAAATAAAATATGATGGCAGCAATCAAGCTTGTCCCACTTGATGCCAAGCCAACATGTTCCTACACTGCCTTGGGGGGATTCTGGTCTCTGTGCTCCATTTTGTTCTGCACTTCTGCTGAGCTTGCCAGTGCAGTGCCTTGCCCTGTCAGCTGTGAAGGTGCTTTTTGTCACACGGACACCTGAGCATTAGGAACCAGACCTAGACTGACCTGATTCACTTTGCACATGGACAGGACCACCTGATTCCAGGGAACAACCACAGAGCTTTCAGGTGGAAACAACTATCTCATGATAGTTGATCTGGCACCGAGTCCCCTGGACTAGCTGTATCTGTCTGCCTACAGCCTTTGCAACTGCACATACTACAAAGCAGCTTTCAGGGTCAGCACCTGATTAAACAATGCAAGTCCTCCGCTTTTAATGTAAAAGCACAGTGCCAGGTGAGCCTGTTGGCAAGAGGAGAGAAGCAGGTGCTCTGAGGTTACAAAATGGCATTTATCTTCCAGAGGGAGGAGGAGGTAGGAAGGGAGCCATCTGTCTGACACCAGGCCTTTCCGTCCACACCCCTGGTGGATATCCAGCCTCTGGCAGCGTCCCAAGCACAAGCAGCAGGAGAGCTCCTGATTGGCAACAGAGCCAGAGACAGGGCTGTTCTTTCAGCAGAGGCAAAGGCAGAGACTTTATGCTTTCACTTGGGATGTCTCCCCTGATGGTGTAGCTCAGCAGAGGGCACAGAAAAGAAATAACTGCTACCCATGTAGCAGTGGAGAAACAACAGGAGAGAGAAGTAACATTCCTACTGCTTGGAGCTGCTTTGCTGTTCTCCAGGGCCTGTGGGTATCAGTACAGTCACCCAGAGACAGGACGTGACATCCAACGACACAGTACTGGAGACAGCTCCCATGACAGTGGCATAGGGTACAAGCACATCTACCTTCCTGTCAAGCCAGCAACTGCACCAGAGTGTAAATTTATCCAGGGCAGCTTTAACCAAGCCAGCCTGGGTCCTGGTAGCAGCCTGGCTGTGGCGTTACACTGCTGGTTCACTCTTCTCGGCAGGGTAAACGAGCCTGCTGAGAAGCTTCTTGCTGCCTATGGCTAGGCTGCTTGCGGAGAAATGAGCTAACTCATTTTACACCAGCTCAGTCATTGCTATGCTGTCCTGCAGTCCCTGCAATTACCAGAGAGATATGCAGAGGCGGGAAAAACTAGAGGGGCAGATTTAAAAATGAACAGCCCCCCAAGCAAAGGTTCCCTCTAATGAGAAAAGCAGGAAGACTAGAGACCCTCAGAGACATACCTGGGTCCTTGTAATGCCTTAATGTCCCTAGAAGCAACTGGGCCCTGGTTCTTAAAAGTATTTGGCCACCAACTCCTATACTATAGCAACAAGCACTGCAGAAACCCCTGATGTAATCAGATGGAGACAGGCACAAAGACAGGCAGGGGGAGACCAAGGTGTGAGCACCACAGATGCACAGACCCCAGAGTGAGGGGAAGGTAATGGTTCACTACAACTATTTCCAGCTGACTTTTTACTGCACAGTTCCCCTATTTCATACCTGCCCTGCTGGGTCCTCTCCATCCTGCTGCACCCCCAGGATGCATTCTGAGTCTATGCCCTCTGTGATGCTCTCTTTCCATTTTTGTGATGGCCACAAGACAGGCCCTCTTATGCCAGGAGCAAAGCTCTCTGTGCTACCCTGGCCAGAGCCCTCCTCCAGGTGGGGAAGGGAGGGCACATCTGGCTGGATTTGCTTTATGTGCTGCCAAGGTCTTTAATGCAGCTACATGGACTGCACAGACAGGCAGGAGAGCTAGAAGCAAACAGGAAAAGGCAGTTTCTCTAGCTTTCTATTTTTAACGCTACAAACAGTTTTAGTGTCATTATAGTTAGAAAAAATAAAACAGAGTGCTTCCTGCCTCCCTTTTCAACACCTTCAGCTATTTCCGTGCAGATGTTTCATGGGGCCAGTGCTGGAGGCAAGGGGAGAGAGGTCTCCTGACTGACAGACGTGTCCCTGTGAGGTGGAGGCTGCCCTAAGAGAAGATCCACAGACAAGTTACCCTGTGAGTCTTCCTTCTTTTTTTACAGTCAGGGCAGGGTCTGATGAGCTGTCCCTGTCCCCAGGGGTCACCAGTAAAGAAGTGCATCTTCTTCCAGGTATCCACCACCAACAGGGTGGGGCAGCTAGCGGGCCTTTCTCTCGTTACTGGAGTGAGGATGAAGGATGCACCCAGATCGTTACAGATGAAAGAGCCGGCAGTCACACACTGTGCAAACCATACTGGTGGGGAGAAGTGGGGTTGAGGAAGAAATAAAGAACTTGCAGTTAGTGCCAGGAGGATTAATTGAAGAAGGGCAGAACATGGACACAAAAGCAGCTCTAACTGTGGCATCAAAGAAGGCACAAAGCATAAGAGAAGGAGATACCGGCCAGAATGGACATTGCCCCAGTCACTGCTGGCCAGTCAGAAATGGAACCAGAACTAGCTGGGTCAAGGCAGAAGGATTTCCATTGTTACAGCTGGGAAGGCAAGCTTCCCATGTGCCAGTGCACGGAGAGAGGGTATGGGCATGCAAAGAAGTTACCATATTCTAGAAAGTAAACCTGTAGCACCTCAGCTACCCTGGTGTAGCTGCTCCCCCATGGTAAAGCCAGGTAGCTTTCAAGGAAAGTAGAGTGGGTCCCCTCACATTTACCACAAGGTAAGAGCTCCCAAATGGGCAATTACTACAGAAAGACTGATGCACTGTGGTTATTACACGCACTCATAGTAATGTGTTGGTCTGCATACACCTAAAGACCTAGAAACCAAAAGTTCCCTAGAAAAAGGCCTAGAAAGATCTAAAAAGATACCTAGAAAGCAAAAGGGAACCCATAAGGTTGAACAATGGAGGATTAATTCCTTCAGCATAAATAATATTGTGTCCTGACTGAGCTTTCTGTATGTTGATACCGTGCAGAAATGGTGCCTAGGGACCTCAAGATGGCTGAGGGTGAGAGAAATTTGGATCTAACATGTGAGATGGGCCTCTTGGAAATTGGCCAACATTTTTATTACTAAATAGGATGGACCCAGGTTTGCTTGGAATGTGCAATTACAGAGGCAAAAAGGCAGTTTTGCAGCTAATTTGCACATGTAATTACTAAGATTGCCCTTTCAGTCACAGCAGCTGTACGCTTGCTTTGTTTCACTTCCAACCATCAGCGCTGCAATTACCAGCACTGTATGGTTTTTTGCGTACAACAGTGAAAATCTCCAGGCTAATCTTTGCTCCGTTCCACGTGCAGGCAGGCAGGCTCAGGGCTGCAGTTCACACGGGAACTGGTTCTTAGCCCTCCATCATGCAGACAATGAAAAGCACGACTTGGAGACAGCAGGTCAGCAGAGCTGCTCCACTTCCACAGCCGGTGGCTGTCTTTCAACAGGACAAGAAGATTCATAGAAAGACAGGGATTTTACTGTGGTTAGCTAGTAGTTGTCCTGGGCACACCCAATAAATGTAAAACTTACTCTCAATCAGCAGGTCCAGCCCACATCTTGCTAAATGCTGTGATGGAAGTAGGTTTCACACCCAGCCAGTGAAACTCTAAGCTGTCCCAAAGAATGAGGTAGGTATGTCCCAAGAAATGCCACACCCTAGGGTGGCTGAGATGATGTAGTAGGAGTTTCTTTGCAGACCATCTGTTTAAATGGATCTGGTTTTTGAAGATGCGACTGAGGTGCACACGTAGAGATGAAGAAGGTAACACTGAAGCCACAAACAACTTTGCCTTTCAGGTATAACAATTTTTCCTCCAGCACTGGCCATCAACAGGACCTCGTACTGGAAGCAAAATCAGGCTGTTTCCTGTTACCAAGCCAGTCCCTACTACGATTATGATACACGCTTTCCCCAAGTATTGCCTGTGCCAGGCCCTAGAGTGTCCAGATCTGTCTCACCTCCTGGAACTTGGTTGTGGGAGGAGATGCCCTGTGAGAAGACCTTTGATGCTTTTTCCTAGTGACACTAGGAAAAGAGAGTGCCTTTTTCTTAATTCCAGGCAGCTGCGTCAGTAGAATAATCGGCACTTACTCAAGATGGTGATCAGGGTTGTTTCGACAGCCTGGGACACTGACGGCCTTTGCTCATCACGTGCAGCACAAGAAGTAGCAATGAGCCGTGCTGGTGAGCCCCATTCCCTTCCTCTGAAAGGCCCAGCACTGGGGAGCCATGTCTCCAAGGGCTTCTCGCTAAGTCTGCAGTCCTCTCCTTGGTCTCCAGACTGCTCATTTTCCAGTTTCTTAACTAGGGTTGTGAACGGACAAACTGGTCAAGTGCAAGGATTGTGATTTGGATTCAGATGGTCCCAAAATCAAACCACTGACTTTTTTTCCAGAGCTATGTGGTGTGGAGGAACAAACCCCATAGGCTCTTTCCATATCCGCCTAGAACAGAGTTGGGGAAGGGAGTGTGGTTATACCCACACTGTTTATGTGACTCTAGGCCTGGCGCCACTTGGAGAAGGAGTTACTTGCTGCCAGTTCCACTCCATCTCCGCCATGATGTGAGTTGCTGGTCTTGTTCCCAGGCTGGAGGGCACTGTTACTGAAGGAGGTGTTGGTCTGTTGATCCCCAGATGGAGCTCATGCTATTTTTGTTTGGGATCAGAAGAACAATAATAGATTTTACAATGCTCGGAGATGAGCACTGGAGTTGGGCATCAAGGATGCAGCCCTCCCCTAGCTGCCACTCACATTTCAGGCTGGAGAGGAGACTCATTTTAAAGGGAGAGTCTGAAGCAGCCTAGATCAAGCTTGGTCTAATGGCTTGAGTGAGGGAGTTCCAGAGTGCAAGGTCATAAACAGAACAGGCTGAATTATGCAAGAGGAAATGACAGGCCATTAATCCATGGCAAACAGGACACAGCCCAGAATTACCAGACCCTGACATGTCTCACTGAGTCAGGAATGGGCTTTTGTTTTGTTTTGCTCTGAAAAATAATTGTAACAAGCTTTGGAAAGCCCTAGTCCCAAAAGCTGGAGATTCAAGAACACTGCACTGGCTCATGACTGCACCTGCCTACATGGTGGGGGGCAGATGGCTGAGGACCTGCCCACGCATGTTCCTGCAGTGAGGTGAGAGGGGATTTGGTTGGGCGTAGCATAGCCATAGGATTCCCTAGACAGAGAGCAGGGCTGTTGTGGCAGAAAGCCAAAGGATTTCTGCTAAACAAAAGCCCTAAAAAGCTAAAGCACCATCCATCAAAATGGGCTCTGATCCCACAGTTCCTCCGGCTGTTGGCAGGGTCCCAAACATGGTGCATGGTGGGAATGCTCAGGGCTGCAGGGGCAGGCCCAAAGATTACAGACTGTAAAGAGATTCCTCCAAAGAGCTTCCAATCTAGGCCTAGGAGCTGTTGATCATGTCATCACTGTGCCATGTCTGTACCTCACCCCAGCACTGCAGGTCAAGACTGAAACACGTTCATGGACTTCTAAGAGCTGCATGAACTTCCACCCCCTGGCAAACTCTTGACGGGGGGGTTTCATAACAGCAAGGATTGCAACATACACCAGCCCTGCCTCCTCCTACCCAGGGTTCACATCCCATATACCCCCTACCCAGGGGCAAGCAGCATGAGCTGGATACACCAACTTTAATCCACCTAAAATTCTCCAGCACTGAAGGGAGCTCTCAGCCATTCAATCAGGAAATCTTTCTGGCTGCTTTGTGCTGCTGGGCAGGGTGAAGGATTTGGGACCTGGCTCTGGGGAGGCAGAGAGCACATGGTGAGCAAGGCTTGTCAAAGAGTTGATCTATGACACATTGGTAGCTCATCAAAAAACCCCAATGCTGTATCATGTGAGAGCAGCTCTGTCCCACCACAGCTATGTGCTTCTTCCCAGACACAGATGTTGGACCTGGGCCTGTGGCAGGGCATGGATTGCATTTGTGAAGTGCTCTTGTAGCTTTTTGCAGATACATTCCTCATTTCAGTCACTTTCTTGGTCGGTACTTAGGGATAAAGTCTGGCCCAGCAGTCACTCCTTCAATGTCCGATATTTCTGGATAGCTCCCAATCTGGGGTCTGGGATGGCATCCTGGGAAAGAATGGGGTCATGGGAAGTGTTTAGATCTTGGCATTTTCATGTCCCCTGTGTTATCAGGTTTCCAGTCAGCTGGTTAATGACATGAGTGAAATTAAAGGCAGCCTCTGCCAGCTAGCGGATGGAAATACAGAGGGAGGATTTACTGGGGACTAAAGGAGACTCAAACACTCCTGTTCCTGTTTCTCACTGTATTAGGAAAACTCACCAGTAGGTGGGCCAGTTGATTCCTGCTGGGATCTGTTTCAATGCTATGTTCAGAATCCAGGCCTTGGAAATTCAGCTGCCTGTATATCCTCCAACTCCACAGCCTGCGCAGGCACCAGCTCTGCAATAGCCTGCAGCTTCTGGGCAGTTTCCCCCTCTGGTTTTGTGACACTTGGAGATCACAGAGAGACTAGCATCCCTAAGAAGCAGGAGAGCAAGTGCACAGTAGGGGCTGTGGAGTACAGGGGCAATATCTCTGTGCCAACACACAAGAGCCCCTAAGGCCGGCACATGATGCCAGGGGGCAGCTGGGACTCACTTCTCCAGAGACTGAGAAATATATGACATCCTAAGCCTGGTCAGCAAGGCTGGCCAGTGAGGATGGTCGGAGAAGCCATGGCATCTCCCTGTCTTGATCCCTTCCTGTGGTTGTATTCTAGTAGCTCCATTCAGGCTTTGCTCTCTGGGGTCTGGAGACTGATGTCGTGTCTGGCCACTGCCCTGGGCTCGGGAGCACTGGCTCCTTCAATCTTCCCCAAACTGGTTGAGCAGGAGCAAAACCTGTCCTTGTGAAGGCCAGTCTGGCTCTTGCTGTGTGGCTGTTGCACTAAAGCATAAACCCCAGCCAAACAGTCTGGTTGCTTTCAATCAGACTTTAGGCCTGAACAAAGCAGTGGCCTTCCTTCCCTCGCGTTATGGAAGACGATGTGAACTTTCATAAAGGGACATGAGTGTCCAGCTAGCAATCTGCTGTCCCTTCTCCTCAACAACAGGTCATCCTGTCCCACAGGCAGCCCAGCAACTGTGCTCTAGCACTCAGAGCCAAACACCCTTTACAAATGCTGCATACTTTGCATTCTCGGCCGGTTTTATGACTGTTTCAGCTCCTCGTATTGATCAGGGCTGGAGCCGAACTAATTACGTTCATCAGAAATAATTTCCACTGATTTTGAGTCATATTTGAGCTGATGCCCACCTCCTCCCCTACCATTCTTGATACAGGGAGTTCTCTGCTTTCTGGTACATATTTTCCAGGCGACATCGTTGCTTTCATAACCATATTGAGACCGAGAGGCTTGTTTTTCTCAACTGGATCCCACACACACACGAGAGGTTTCAGACGTCTCTTTATTGACTTGGCTCATGACTGATGACAAGAGGAGCAGCTCATGCTGATTTAGATGAATGGTATGTGGCTAAGACATCTCCTGATGTCTCCAGCATGGAGGAGAGGAGAGTGGATATTTGTGGAGGACGTGGATGCAACAATGGCTGCAACATCCCTGGTAGAACGTTTTAGGCCTGCGGGCTGCCAGAAGAAACTACTCGGCTGCTGGAGATTTGGTTGGCATCTGCTTGGCTGCTATAAGGGGTGGCCTTCCTCAGACTCAGGCATGAAGCTGAATTCACAGCTGAAGGCTCTCAGTGCCACGGGAGTGATGGTCATTGCAAAGGACCATCTGTCTCAGCTGAGTTTCAGTGCAGTCCACCGCATTATCTCATTACGTTTTGTTCTCTTCAAGTGTTGGGTGTGTATAAAGTACTGGAGAAAGAGAAAACTGAAGGCTGAAGTCCCCATCTCAGCCATGACCCAAGTCCTGGCTTTCCTAAATAGCCCTGCTAGTTTGCTTCCTGCCTAACCTGGAAATACCCCATTCTCTGTGGAGGTTAAATAGACGTGACCTTGTTAGACAAACAGGGATGCCACCAAGGGCTAGCTGTAACGGAAGTTCATTGTGACAGGGACAGCTATGCCCTGATCCAGCCCCCATGACACATTGACATGAAGCCACCAAACAGCTATGAGGTAACAGAGCTCCTCATCCTACAAATTTGGGTCAGATGCGTGCCACTGCTGACCCTTTTCCCTTTTCCTTCCCCCACAGCTGTCCAGAGTTGGCTTTAGCTATGTTCTCCTTTTAATTACAAGTGGGTGGAAAGTGACCTCCGGCTTAGTGATTATTTGGTAAAACACAGAACTACGAAGCCATGGAGCAGAGCAGCAATATCGTGAGTCTTGCTCCCATTCAAAAATACTGCTCCTGCAGCTGCAGCCAGGGATTGAAAAAGAAATCACCACCTCCAGCGGCTGACCTTCCATCACCACCGTCAACACCTCTCTTACTTACAAAGGCTTCCTGCCACAGAAAGAAACCTGTTAAAAGATCCACCTATGCTCTCCTAACCCACCAGTGCCACTCTTGAGAGGGCGGACTCGTAATTTCCTTCTTAATGTCTCCACTAGGTGGCAAACCACGTCAAGGGCTAGGGTTGGAAATGGGAACCAAAGAGCAGGACTAGTGCACCTTTGTCACTCAAACCCACTTTTTACCTATTCTTTGCATTTCCAAAACTGCTACTGGCTTCTGGGCAAACCCTGTGGGGGCAGGGAGGGCACTGAATCACTGAGTGTGCTAATCCAACTCCTAAAGAAAGGGCAAATAGCCATAAAACAACAGCACCTTCCATTCATATGCACACCCTACACACCCACCCTGAACCCCCTCCCCACCTCGGAAAGCTCTTGCAGACCAAATATCAATGAGAATTTGCACGGCAGAGGTATTACTTCTATTTACACAGAACACCGCAACACTATGCACTCAGTTAGAACAGGAAATGAAGAATAGCAGCCTATTCAAACTGAAGCAAGAGGCAGAACTAAGCTAGGAAAGGAGAACAGCAATTTAGTCAGGACACATGAGGTAATGATGCAGCTTGTACAGAAAATACAACAGGATCAGCTGTAGCCACAAGAGGCCGGGACCGGTTTTACATCTCATCAGAAAGACAAAACATATATTAAGAGTTTTAGAAGCCGGCTCATGCTTAATGAGGTTTGGGTAGAGAGAGAAACTCTACGAGGATCATCATGTTCGGTGTTCGAAGATTACTGACATTATTTACTAAACGATAGCAAAAAGGCTTGGCTGGCTGAAGGCTCTGGACACAAAATCTTTGTTGTACAAAATCCCTATCTTCTAGCTTATTTGAATGTTTGAATTATTCTTGTCTAGACTGTAGCAAAAAATGACACAGAATTATTACCCAGGATTTGAAATGTCTATTACAATTTTTTGTATTGTGCTTTCTGAATTTGCTGATTTAGGGATAGATAGACCGCAATAATAATATTAACCCCCCTGTGTTTTGAGTTACGAAATTTTGCCATGTTTTTGACTAAGTGAACCCTTTCTCAATTTGGGATATTGATTGTACTTCCCTGATCTAATCTCTCAATCCCTTCTGCCTGGAAACTTTAAAATTTAAGAAGAGACAACTGGATCAGTGGTTCAGAAACCTGCTTGTCATGTTGTTTTACTGGCATATAGTTAGTGTTCCTGAAAGATGGTGAACGCACAGAACTGAGAAGAAAACATTTTCTTCATAGAAGAAGTGCACTAGGAGCAAGGGCAAGCCCTTGCCCTGTCCCACCTACATGCCCCAAACATGCCCACCAAGGTCCACCTGTACGTGAGTGGGGGTCAGTATTCATTCGCTCCTGGGGCTCTCTGCTGAGGTAGTGAATACAGAGAGGTCAGCTGGTCCCAGATGGGCCTGAGATTTAGTGGTGTGGCTCCCTGACCATCAGAAACTGGACTGAAGCCCTAAATTCTTTTCTCACAAGTCACTTGAACAGCCACCAGATGGTAAATTCCTTCAGTCTCGACTAGTTTGGGTCTGGATTGGAACCAGGGAACTAAAGGTAAAAGCCTCCATGGCCCAGTCCTCCAGACACAGCCTGCGTTTCTTAAGTTAAGGTGCAAAAGAGAACCTGAAAGAAACAGAGAAAATGTTCGGCTGTGGCTGGAGCTTCCTATAACCACCCCGAAGCTTTGCAGTGCAAAATGGAATGGATTAGGGCTGAGTGGAAAATGATTTTCCCAACCTGTAAAGAACTGGGAGATTTCAAATTTTTTCCAATTCTGCATCAGGGCAAAACCAAGAGCTTTTAAAACTTTTCATGACAAAACAGAGGGAGACATCCCCATCCCCGCATAGCCCTCACCTCATGGCTGGGGCACGTGGGAAAGCCCAGGTTCAAATCCCACCTGTGCCATTCTCCTTCAGACAAGGGAGTGAGAAGCGTCTCTGGTTTGGGTCTCAGCCTCTCCCACTGGTGCTGACCCACTTTGTAGAAGCAATGAAATAGTCAGTGGAGGAGCACTAGGAACCTCATTACCAAGGTCAATGTCCAGGTCATCGTGCTGTAGAGTTACCCTCTCTTGCATCTAATGGATATGTATTTATTTACACAGCTAGCAGGAACTAGAGAGATCCACCCAGCCCCAGGAAAGCAGGGCAGGAATGGCAGCCTCCACCGAAGCTGGCCTAGTCCCTGCCACCATGGCATAGCCCCTGGCTGTTATGCTTTTGGATGCACCCAGAATAGGCAAGAGTGGGCATTCACCTGGAAAGCAGAGGTTCAGATGCCTGGCCTGAGGCAGACACAGCAGAGCTTGAACCTGGGCTTCCTGCACACCAGGTGAATGTCCTGACCACCTGCTCTTTCGCTATTGGGATGGGGAGAGGTGGTGGAGCAAGGAGTAGGGTCTCTCTTCTGACAAACTGGCATTCTCCACTGAGCAAGCGCTTTGACAGGTTATTCTCACCCAGCACTACACACGATGCTCGAAACAAGGGACTGGAGCTACTGAATGTCGCAGTCTCAAAGCAAGGAACAGTACCGGGGAAACATGCTACATTAATCTCAGGCATTAAACGTCTTCTCTGTGATACTGTTAACAAAGCTATGGTAAATGGCACTGACTGAAATAATAGCTGCACAAAATGTAAATTAATTGTGTCAGTTTCTTCATTTCTATAGAAACAGCACCGCTTGCCAGAGTCTGACTCAAAGGAGTTCCATTCAGATCCTGGTATCAACTATTTTCTTGCACAACTGACCACAAAAAATAGCCCAAGTGTTTAATGCCATGGAAACTGTACAGCACAACATATGGATTTAATTATGAATGATAAAATCACATGCATGGTACAGAACACATATGGAGCACATACTCCAGCAAGGAAAGGTTGTGAGTCCTTGTAAAGTGAGCCACTACTAGCCCCGTCTTGTGTTGCTGGTGGTACCATGGGAAGCAGAACTCGAGCAAGGTGTGTGTCACTCTAACGGGGATGGTGAGCTCCCGTCACACCTCTTGTAGCCTTCTGTGCATGTGTCTCTGGTGTTCCAAGCTCCCGGTAACAAGCAGCAAGAGAATCCCTGGCCTCTGCAAAGTATGTCCTGGCATGCTGGCTTGCGCTGCTAATTCATTCGAATTCTCCTTCTGCAAGTCAGGATATTTGATTAACGTTTGGAGAAACTTACTGCTCTTGCTACAGCCAGGAGCAACATAGGCAGCAGTAGTGCTGGCTTGTTTTAGAGGCTGCTGGACCTTACTGAAGCTGCCAGTCAACAAGTCCCAGCTCTATTTCCAAGGAGAGTTACCAGCCAGACAGGCTTCTACCTTCCAGGCACCTCTAGTGTTATTAAATGGTAAGCTAGCTGCTCTTTTCCATGCCCTCATTGGATCAGTTTGCTGATGACCCAGAACCTCCAGTGCTGGAAGCACAAGCCACTACTGCTTGAACTAAGGACATGCTCCATTAGCTTGGAGACCACAGTAGACTCACAAGCCACTGTAAGTGTTCTAGCTACTGAAAGAGTACACAAGGACACATGTCCTTAGCATGTGTTACAGAGGCATTTTGGCCAAGCCTGCTGTTAATGCCCAGGTCTGTAATGTATCGTGTTTTCCATTCACCACATCTCAGGGAGTTGCGCCAGAATGCCGTGGCAGCCATTTAGTAACTGGTCATGTTATGCATTGTGACAGGAGAAATGGGTACATTTATTATTAAAGTTTGTACTTTAGTGGCTACCAAAATCTCTTCCTTCCTCAGAAGCTAGCTGACCCAACAGCCTATGAATTGTGCTTGGGGCATTCAAGACCCCACCACCCCTGCAGTCCGACGCACAGAAACAATCAGACAGTCCATAATTTTGGGAAGAACCTCTGTCTGTTTCTCAGCTCACCAATGTCCTCTGGCTCTTCTGAGTTTGTCAGTCCATCTCGCTCAGGGTCAGCTCAAAAACTTGAGAGTTTGCGCTGTCCTCAACATGTAGTGGATTGTGGTTATGGTTTTTCTGAGTCAAAAAATGCAGGTGAGATGAAGTTAAGCATCTCTCCAGTCCCCCAGCCTCTCCAGCCCCTACATGGGTCACCTTTCCTTTGCAGCACTCATTTCTTCATGCAATTCTCCAAACTGGCAGGCCTCTCCCATAGCATATATTGCAGCATGCGATTCAGATTCCCAGAGCCAGGTACAGAGATGCATCTCTCTGCATTAAAATGCTGCCTTTCTGTTGGATTGGGTGAATCCTGTCCTGGCAAGAAGGGCAAGGCTGAGGGCATGGGTGACTTGGCTTTAGAGCCAGAGCAGGTACAGCTGAGGGATATCAATATCCTGGGGGACAGCAATATTCTGAGGGATAGCCAGCATGGGTTTGTCACGGGTAAGTCTTGCCTGACCAATCTCAACACCTTCTATGACTTATCACCTGGACAAGGGAGAAGAGTTTGATGTTATATACCTGGACTTTAAAAATGCCTTTGATCTGGTGTCCCGTGACCTCCTCATGGAAAAATTGGCCAACAGTGACCTAGGCTACACCACAGTCTGATGGCTGGGAAACTGGCTCCAAGGTTGGACCCAGAGAGTAGTGGTTGATGGCAGCGAGTCATTATGGTGCTTTGTAATCAGTGGCATCCCCCAAGGCTCTGTTCTTGGACTGGTTCTCTTCCACATCTTTATCAATGATGTGGACACTGGTGTCAGAAGTGCACTGGCTAAGTTCGCCGATGACTAAACTTTGGGGCATAGCGTCCACACCTGAGGACGGGCTAGGGATCCAAGCTGACTTGGATAAGCTTAGTAAGTGGGCAAACAGAAACATGATGATGTTCAATGCTGGTAAATGCAAGGTACTCCACCTTGGGGGAAAAAACCCGCAGCATACTTATAGGCTCAGCAGTGCTACGCTTGGTAGCACCACTGCAGAAAGAGACTTGGGGGTCATGATTGACCACAAGTTGAACATGAGCCACCAATGTGATGCCGCAGCTGGTAAAGCAAACAAAACCCTGGTTTGCATCTATAGATTATTCTCAGGTAAATCTCAGGATGTCATCCTCCTGCTGTACTTGGCCTTGGTGAGACCACAGCTGGAGTAACGCATCCAGTTTTGGGCTCTGCAATTCAAAAAGGGTGTGGAGAAGCTTGAGAGAGTCCAGAGAAGAGCCACACGCATGATCAGAGGTCAGGAAAACAGACCTTA
>NW_017729009.1:4853154-4860501 GCF_001723915.1 Gavialis gangeticus | reverse complement strand
CCCCCAAGACCTGGAATAGACTCCCTCCAGATGTGGTGCAGGCACCTACTCTGGACTTATTCAAGAAACGCTTGGATACTTATTTTGCTGGGATCCTATGACCCTAGCTGACTTCCTTCCCCTGGGGCAGGGGGCTGGACTTGATGGTCTTCGAGGTCCCTTCCAGCCCTAACATCTATGAAATCTGTGAAACTGACAGGTATAGACAATGAACCTGGCATAAGGGAACCGTTGCATGGGAAGTGCAGGCATTCCCCTCTCCTGATACACCAGCATCTCTCAGTCCATCCCTGCTAGACCTCCTGTATTTCCAGGAAGAGAGTTTAACCTCTATAGATTGGTTATCGCTTGGTCTCTTAGCAAAGACAGCTGGCAGGTTAGTGCCAGAATCAATGGGAACATACTTGCACTTCCTAAAGGAGACACTGAATTTTACTTAAAAAAAGAAACCATTTCTAGAAAGAAACAATGGAGCAATTATCCCTGAAGACCCCACCGTGATCCTTGGGGGACCCTCTTAGTTAGAGGAAATAGGACCTTGCCTACCAGCATTGCTTACTAGTGTCATTATTTTATAAGTGCATGTACAAGGAGGTCGCAACAGGCTCTGGTGAATAATTTATTCTAGACACCTTGAGAGCTAGGACTGCTTAGCCCTGCTAGAGCAGCTAGTGTTTCTATGGTGAACTCCTGCTCTTCACTTGTGCTCCTTTGGAGCCAGCATGCAGCTTCCATGCTCACCATGCTGTGCCCACTGTTGAAATCTAACTTCCTTCCTTCAAGCCTTTTGTTCTCCATCCTAATACTGTCTAATTCTCCTTTGGTCAGGAACAGACAGACAGACAGAGCCAGACAACCACAAAACAGCCAGGAGGGGAGATGTGGCACTTTCTTCTTGCAATTCTCTCACCACTCCAAATCTCTCTGGTGAGGAATGTCGGACAGCCATGAAAAACCTGGGCAAGCTATGCTGGTACCTGCTGCTATTCGTATTGAGGCCACTGAGGGGACAGCTGGAAAAAGTACTGGAGTTGATCTTGGTGCTGGGGATGGAGGAAATGCAGCAGGTGATCAGACTGAAGCAAACAGGGACAAAAAGAAAATGTCACCATTCCCTTTGGAAGATCCAGGTTAATTCAAACCAGATGCATCCACCTTGTTCTCTGCTGACCTGCTCTGAGCAGGCCCCCAAAGCAGAAAGAAGTTGGAAGCTGCTTAGTAACGTCACCCCCCCCCACACACCTTCTGCAGTGCTTCCCACCACTCAGACATGTCTGGGACTGCAGAGTTGTGGAGCACAGCCTGGGTTTTCTCTCTTGGCACATGGGCATTGGCAGACGGCAGCCCCTTCCCCTTCCACAGAGCTGAGCCCAGAGCAGCGAGCCTGCCTTTGAATGGAGTTTCACCAGACTGAACCTGGCAGTTTGTTTGCCCAATCTTGCCTTCCACCTCACCAACACCTGTATAGATGCTACCAGTTCATAACCCACCCTCTCCACCATATCAAAAACAGCCATGACCACATAGCAGCCAGGGTAAATCCTGGAGCTGGGGGGGGAAAGCTGGATTCCCAGTCTGGTTTCCTCAAAATACCATGAAATCTTATGAGGTCGGAGCAGATTCCTGCATGGATACTTGCTCAGTAAACAGTCCTGATAAAATCTTAAGTATGGGCAGCTGGCTGCATTCTGATTTGTGGTTTTGGCTTCCTCCATCCTTCACTATTTTCTTTAACACTGAAGCTTCCTCTCGCTGCCTGTGCTTAGCTGGGTTCCTAGTGACATCATTTGTTATGGTGATAACAGACTCTTCTTCCTCCTGGGACTCAGATCACATATCAGAGCTCAGAGAGAGAGAGCATAGGCAGAGAGAGAGCCACCTACCGGGCTTTATTTCCATTTAGCCACCGCCAAGTGATGAACCAAAAGACTTGGAAGACCATTTGAAGCTCAGTTCACTGTCTTTAGTTACAACAGGGAGGTGATCATGTCAGAAGCAGCATGGATTGGGTTTTGGATCAGCAGTAACCTCTTGTCCTAGCTCTGAATGCTACAGCTGGCCAGGGCAGGTCAAATTGCTGGAGCAGGGAGCCTGGGAGCCAGGCCTAGTATTCTGTTTCTATTGGCGATTTGTCCAACAGGCCCGAGTCATGTGCAGGCATCTCTTGCGCAAGGCCTGTCCAAGTATACGTAAAAGAAACAGCATCTGCCACAAAGATCTTCACCGGAAAAGACAGACACAGGGTCCTGATCCCAGGATAAGAGTCAGGGAGTTGATGCACTGAGAGGCAAAGCACCCAATTCTCAAAGTCATCAGACATCAAACTACAACTGGTTTCAGTGGCTGTTTGGTACCCAATCATCTTTGAGGACCTGGGGGCAAGTGATTTAGGAACATCAGATTGGAAGAGACCTCCATGGTCTTTCAGTTGAGTCCCCTGGCGCTGAAGGACACTTCTGGTGCCAGTGTGGGTGGGAGGACAAATCCATTGTTTGTGCCAGTGTGAAGACACTCGCAGGGCATTTCTCTGGTTCCTCAGTTTTTCCAGGCATCTCAAAGGACTTCCTAGTAGCCAGCTGGGGGACACACACCTGGTCTGCTTTTCCACAGCCCATCAGTGCCAGCTCTACACGCTCGTCTATCACACGATCCACCACTATGCCCTCACGTCCCGCGTCCCCAGACACCAGGTAGTGGGACATTTTAGGCGAGGGCGATGCTGATGGACCCCGGTGGCAGAGTTTGTATTCCACCTTGATTCCCCGAGCCACCGGGGACCTAGGCTGGCGGCATATATCTGGCACGATTTGAGGCGGCCCCCAATTCATGCCCATTCTGTGGACAGAGGGAGACCCTGGCACACATGGTATTGGAGTGCGCCAGGCTGCAGCCCCTGCACCTCCTCCTCCAGAACCTGCTCCTGAGGTTCTTGCTGCACTTTTCCCCGCACCTTTTTATTGACACACTCCCCATCTGTCGCCCCACTAAGGCCCAGGACCTCCTGGTCAACCTCCTCCTGGCTCTGGCCAAGCTGACAATCTGGCTAACCAGGCAGGAGGCTCTGGCCAGGAGGGTTCCCGGGGACATTGGGGTGGTCTTCCTTGGTGTCCTCCAGCTGCGAATCCGAGTGGAGCATCACTGGGCAGTAGCTACCGGCACTCTAGCTGAGTTTGAGTGTCGGTGTGCGCTGTCTGGCATGCTCTGCGCAGTGTCCCCCCAGGGAGCACTTCTTTTGGCCCTATGACCTTCACATACACACCCTGTTTTTCATTCGATGTCCCCCGTATTTATTTGATTTTAACAAGGCTCCACGCCACCCTACAGCGGTGGCACACAATTTTAGTGGGCTAGGCCCATGGCCCATTGTAATCAATAGGTCAAGGGACTCCCTAGCTCTGGTCAAAATCCTGAGACCTTCTCCAGTTTGCCAACTGATAAATCCACTTCCGAAGTTACTGATTGCAGGTAGGGGAGAGGGCACTGCTGAGATTAAATGTCTGTTAAAGTACCTGTAACTGGATTTCAGATGGAAAACAGAAGCATGGCCATCAATCAGCCTCCCCTAATAAACAACAGGCTGGGATAATTAATTAACTGGCTGCACCTGAGCTAAGGGTGGACAAATATTTTGGTGGCTCTCAAGGAGGATCTGACATGGGCTGCTCTTTACACCGCTCTGTGACTCCAGTAGTGGTGTGGGTGTTAGTGCATGGTTAATCACCTAGAGGGTGCAAGTTCAAGGCCATAGCAGAAGCCATGGCATGGGCCTGTCAGATTCCAATAAATACTTTGTTGTAAGGACAAAAGCAGCAACCCCAGTGTAGATCCTGCTTAGTGTCAGGTTTTTAAAGAACCAGGAACCTTGCAGCATGCAGGAAGGTTTTGTGGCTTCACCAGAACTGTTCTTTCCATGCACCCATCAGTCTGCAAGCTGAGAACAATGTAAAGCTCTCTTATTGCAGACTCCTGCTCCAGAGGGTTGATGGAGTAGCAATCTCACAGGAACATGGATGTAGCTCCTTACCAAGAGGTAGAATAACAGAAATGCATATGGCTAAAGTCTCTGGTGGACACTGGTCAGAATTACGCCCTTTGTGTGCGTCCACATAGCTTACCTTTAGGCGCAGGAAGGGAAAGAGAGTACTGACCACAGTGCATGGTCCTCATCTCCTCCAGGACAGTCTTTCTCAGGCTGCTTGAGAATCACATCTTAGAGTGGTAATTGCTTTGAGAAGGAGTTTGAATTGCATGGAAAATCTTTTCCATGAGGTATGAAGACATTCAGCTTTTCCTAGGGGAAGGGAATTCCTGTTCCTCTCTGTGCTATTACATTTAACACCAGCCTTTGGAAGGTGATGTTAGATTTGCAGACAGGCCAAGCTCTTATTCATGCATCACTTACAATTAGTGCTGTGCTGAGCCATAAGGCAGCCATAAGACAATGTTGAGATGCAGAATTAAGATGGTCACTGAAAATGTCGAAGTGTGTTTCCATGGTCCAAAGTTTCTAGTCTTGCAGCTGTATGGTTTCAAAACTACACGCTTAGGGCATTTGCTTTGTGCTTCTGTCCTCAGATGTCTATAAATGCAGGAGATAACCTGAACTGCTACAGGAAGAAAAGAGCTTTGGTGCAGTGCTCCATAAAATGACTAAAACTCGTAGCACAGCAAGAAGCATTATAATGTTACTGGCTCAGGAGTACCTGAATACTTGTCATCCTAGTACCTGATTACCCCTCCCCCCTCCCCCACTAAATTGCAAATTTCTGGATTCATAAATCTCAGCTTTCTTTTGTAAAAAAAAAAAAAGTTTCTGGTCCCTGTGGTTGTGAAAAAAAAGCTTGAGAATGTAACCACCCAAAAGTCATATTTGAAACTCTGGGTTTATCTTTTGAATTGTGAGTAGGTGCTTGCACACCTAACAGTTGTGCAGCAGCCTGCAGCACCCTTGTGGAAGCACAGGTAGTCTAGGGTGCTGCAGTACACTTGTTGAGAATCCCTGTCTCCACAATGGCTGGTCCAAGCAACAGCATCATGAACCGCCATAAAAATCTCCATAGAGAGTGAGGCCTGGGATCCTGATCTTTACTTAACACATTGTACAGCTTGGCTGTCCACACAGCATCTGATGAAGTGAGCTTGGGCTCATGAAAGCTTATGCTACACATCTCCGATTTAGTCTATAAAGTGCAAATCCACCCTGCCTCCTCCTTGGCTTCAGACTAACACAGCTAACTACCCCTATCCGCACATCAGTCACGCCATTCTCAAAGCTTACAGAGGTGAATCGCCATAGGGATCACTGAATCCTAGGGGCTAGCTATCCAAAACCGTGGGGGGAAATAGTTCTGTAGACAAACGGATTCTCTTCCCACTGATTTTTTTTTTTTGAGGCATCAGATGAGGCTTTCAGCTCTAAGCAGCTGCCATTCACAGCTGGAGCTCCTCTTTGCTGCACACACACTCCTGCCTTTCACAGAGTCTGCATTCCTCTCTCCCCAGTTCCCTCTCCTGCTCCTGCAGTCCCCAAGGGAGAGCCTCCCTCCTCTCTGTTTTCTCAATGGGCTGCACATTCTCACCTTGAGGTGAGTAGAAATGTCAGCTGGAATGTGGGTTTGGAAAAAAAAAAATCTTGAGGCTTGTCCAAACCTACTCATGTTTATATTGGAGCCTGCCAGTGACATCAGAGCAGGGAAGAGTATAAACACCAGCAGGACCTTCCTCAGAGACTGTGAAAACTGCAAGCACTCCAAAGAGACAGGGGAGTGATGTGCTGAAGTGTCAAGGAGAAGAGCAGCATGAGAATCCACCTGGAGACACAGCTTCTCCTGTTCTCCCTTTTCTGCATCTTCTCCAAGGTAAGGGGGAAGGGGGAGCTTGATCTTAGTCAAGGAAGCTTTTGGGTTCTTCCTTGAAAAGCAACTTAGAACCAAGTCAAACCAGCTTTGTAGCTGCAGCTGTTCAAAGACCTAGCCATGGTTAGTAACATGCAAGTGGTAGGAGGTGTGTAGCCATGTGTATGCAGCCTCATGGAGGCAGAGTTACTAATTACAGAGGCATTTTGAATTGAACAGCAATGATTTAGAATTTAGGGGCCAAATGGTGTAATTCCAGTGAGGACAAAGGGATTATACCTGCATGCTTGACTCTGTCACTACTACAGGTGGCCAGGGCTCTGGCATGCATGCTTGTATCAGCTATTGTAGTATAGTTTATAGAGCTATTTCTACAGACTCACTGTTCTGTACTGAAGCTGCTGGGGCAGAGAGCCAAGTTATCAACACAGTCTTTCAGGAATATTCAGTTTTCACTTCAGCAATGCAGGGAAGCACATGTAAAGCTGATGCCTCCTACAGGACTTTATTTGCTCTAAATATTTTTTTTCTCTTGGACACATGAAACGATTCCATTTGCAAAGGGCAGGACAGTTTAAAACGGCTTAGTTTTTCACACAAATTTCTTGACTCGCTCCTTGAATTTTACAAGTTGGACACACCACAAGCAATGCAATCATTGCAATTTCATGCCTGCTTGAATCTCACTCACATACTTGAGGCTTGTAATTGTTTGGACAAACTGTCTTCAAAGGATCAGAGGAAAATAGGATTAGTGAAAACAGATCAGATCAACTGCCCAGCTAATCTTTCCCCAACAGTGGCCTGTAATAGATACTTCCTTAGGAGGGGAAAATCCTTTAAAAAATACACCTGGCCAAATGTGCAAGGCTGTACATGGAGAACAATTTTTTTTCTGAAATTTCTACAACCTCTTGGCTTATTTCCAAAAGAAATATGATTGAGGGCCCTTGTAAATTCATCCTAGCTAGTGCAATTGCTGATTGTATTCTTGCTGTAACTATTCTTACTCCTTGCTATAACCCTCAGTAAGCTTTTTTTCTTGTCTTAATAATGCAATTCAAGGCTAAAAGCATACAACACAGGGATTGCACTAGCCACTGTGGATATATTTTGTCTCCGGAGTCTGCAACTGAAACTTCTACAGAGACAAACCCCCCGTATGTCAGGTGCACTGCTGCAGAGGAAGGTATTTAGCAGAATTCAGATTTGCTGGCATCTGACACGTCTGTGCCGTGAACACTTCTGCTGTGGCTTTGAACATGCAACTTTTGGGCTGTCAACTGTGACATGGCCTGGGGAGGGGGGTCTCTATACAAATAGTGTTTTTTCAGATCTCCCTCCCAACCTCTCAGTGCATATAAAGTCTCCTAACACCAAGGGGGGGGCGGCTGCACAGTGGTTCTTACTCACCTGAAACTCCTCCTGCCCAACCAAGGCGGAGTTCCCTGGAAATGTTTTACAGCTGTCACAGTATCAAGGTGAAAACCTT
>NW_017729009.1:4837429-4848154 GCF_001723915.1 Gavialis gangeticus | reverse complement strand
CCTAACCTCTCAGTGCATATAAAGTCTCCTAACACCAAGGGGGGGGGCGGCTGCACAGTGGTTCTTACTCACCTGAAACTCCTCCTGCCCAACCAAGGCGGAGTTCCCTGGAAATGTTTTACAGCTGTCACAGTATCAAGGTGAAAACCTTGGTAAACACTGATGGTTTTGCCTCCGCAGGTCGGTGCTCAGCTCTGCCGGAGACCATGCTTCTGCCCCTGGATCCCACCTCGTTGTCCTCCTGGGTCCCCTCTGGTTCTGGATGGCTGTGGCTGTTGCAGGATATGTGCCCGGCGGCTGGGAGAGGCCTGTGACCTCATTCACGTGTGTGATCAGAGCCAAGGCCTCGTCTGTGATTACAGTGCTGCCCACATAGGGAGAGGAGGAACCTGCAACTGTGAGCATGCTCACCCTCCCATTTGCATGAAGGCCTGGCTGGCAAGGCAGTGGTACCCCCCCATCCCAGTTCCAGCCCACTGCCATCCCTGTTCAGCTAAGCCCATACTGCAGTCAGCTGGAGCTGCAGCCAGATCAGGCTCCAGGTGGCCTGAACTGTTTCTGGGGGAGTGGCAAAAGGTGTGAAAGCAGCTTATTAAGAGTGATTCATGCTGCTTGGTGTCTTATCTGTGCTGCACCTCCAACTGGGTTTGAAGACTCTTGCTGGCCTCTTTCAAGCTAGTCAGAGTTCTGAGGAAAACGTCTGCAGAGCCTGCAAAGGGAGCACTGCTCCAAGGTGAATATGGGATGTCTGAGGAGTTGCTCCTTAAGGCTAGGTGACAGTCAAAAAGCCTGAGGCTAAATCAATTCGGTCTTTGCAGGTTAATCTAAACTGCACAGATTAAATTGAAACAGAAGTGACCAGACATTTACCTTTGATTCAGGAAATGCAGCCACATGCCTGCAGTGGCTCAGGCCAGAAGCCAGGCGGGTATGGGGGTGCTGGAGTATGGCTCTGTAGATGCATGTTTACTGCCTCCTTCCTGGTACCCTGGAGGTCTCTGGGATTTGCAGTCCAAAATCACAGCAGCAGGACCCTGCAAGGTTGCTCATCACTTCTGTTTCTAGGTGCCTCTGGGATTTGTAGTCCACAATTGCAGCCAGCAGTAAGTTTGAGCAGGGGAAGGGTTGTTTTAAGCCCCCTCCCTGATCCCAGCCCCCAGTCAGGGTTTGTCAGGGAGGGGAGTGGGGTGGGGTGGGCAGCCCCCCTTCAGACTGGGCTTGCCCTCACCCTTGTTGGCCAAACCCTCACTGCTTCAGCTAGGGAGTAGGAGGGGGAGGGGAGCAGCCCTGCTCTCTGGAGCAAATGGCAGAGCCCAGCCCAGGGCTGAAAAGCATGCTGAGATGCTGGGGGACTGTGATTTAACTTGAACCAGGAAGAAGTCTGGGACAGACATTTCATAAACTGGTTTGACTCAAATCAGTGAAGTCTGATACTACATTCACCCAGGTTTATCTTAAACCAGTTTCAGCCATTTTGAAACTGGTTTCTGTGCACTGAGCTTTTATTCGGTTACAGTTTTAAACCAGTTTTTGATCACTTAGGCTGGTTTATGTGTAACTTCTGTCCCTAGCCTAGGTGCCCATAAGTGCTGCCCCACTATTACCATGCTGGGACTGCTAAAGCATCCAGCGTTCTTGCTGTGCCTGGAAGGCTACTTCACATACAAGCAGTAGTTCTCAACAATGAGAAGGATTCAGAGTCCAGGCGAAGCCTCCATGTATTAGAAGGAACTGTGGGATCACGATGGAACATTTTTTGACCTGGAAATGTGTTGTTTCACTGTCAACCCTTGCTCTGGAGCAGGGGCTCTGACCCCCACACAGAGAACAGGCTCAGCATGTGTGCTGGGTTTTACGTCACACCAGCATCTTCTAGTCTCTCATGTTAGCTGGCAGGAATGCAAATAAACTCAACAAACAGGCCCTGATTTCCTGTCCTTCCAGGGACCTCAGGTCAGCCAACAGGGAGGTGAACTAAACAAACATCACTCCCTATCTCAGGGGCAAGCGCTAACTGGGGAATGAAGTTCATCCTCCAGAGAGCTTTTGAGAAATGGCCGCATGGGGGCGGTGTCTGCTAGTCCTAGGTATTTCTGGCACATGGAGCATCTTAAGGAGCATCATAATATTTAAGTTCCTATATCACTGGGTTCCACATGGTGCTATGGTGAGAGTGGGCTGTCCTATTGGCAGCACAGGGGACATCTGCAAAGTGGAGAGCTCATGGTTTTCTCACCAACTGATGCATGTCCCCTCTGGGAAGAAACAAGGGAAATGGGAGGAGGTTGGGCAAGGGAGCCAGACCTCTCCAGAGGAGAAACAACAGACCTGTGCTGAGAAGCTCTTCACATTCACTCACATGGCCGTGCACACACATCAGCCACTGTTTCTGCAGCTAAATACTCTTCAAACCAGTTCAGTTAGGTCCCTCTTTGGCCATCTCAATCCCAAACACAGCTCCTTACACTCCCCCAGAGAACCTCCTTAGCAAGGATAGATGGCCAGCAGCAGGCTTTGAGAATAGGCTTTCGTCCAATGTATACTTCCATTTTGTGTTGTCTGGAGAGTCCAGCACAGAGCATGGCCCATGTGGCCACTACTTCCAAAACACTTTATATCCAGAGGAAGTAAGTACTACCAGTTCAGTTTTCACCAGGAGGGATTCCCATACTCCATGCAAGACAGGCAGTGCAGCAGATTGAGAGCCTTCCCTTCAGTGTCAAACAGCTCCCACCCAAAAGAATTAAAGCGAAGCACCTGTTGGATTGCTCCTTTGGAGAATTTCCTAGCAGAGCTGCTGTTTGAACCTTGTATAGCAAACACACAACGATAACCCAATGGCTATGAAGATCCTGGTTCTAGTCTCAGCTTGTGTTATGAATAGGATGCCCAGAGAACAAGTTCCACCATTTATGCAGGATTCAATTGAGTGATTTTTGCCCCAAGTGCCAGCCTGTTACAGCAGGGCAGATGACAATACTGAGGAGAGCAGATTTTTAGATTTCCTGCAGACAGTGCTGCGTACATAATATTGTTGGCATTTTTTAATTCATTATTTAGTGCTGATCCAATGTTTCAGTGAAAAACATCCTAAAGAAATGCCAAAATGCATCAGAGAATAAGTCACAAATCATTGCTTTGTGGAAATGGTCTCTTCCCATCAATCAATCAGCAAAGATTTAGTTGAAAATAAATCATTGCACTATTTGGCTTGCTCTGTTCTTAATATTTAACAGTTGGATGTGGTGCAGCTGGCATGCCCAGTGCTTTGCAGAGGGAATTATCTACCTCTTTTTATGTAGGCAGTTACCCTAGTCACTCAAGACCACCAGAGTGAGGATAAAGAGACCAAGTCTGTGCCATGAGGAACTTGCTGCCTAGGAACAACAGCCAATAGCTTGGCTGATCTGAGCACTTACCTCCTTCACCTGGCCACAGCTGGCTTGGTCCAAAGCCCTTTGAAGTCAAAGGAAAGAGTCTCTGATTTTAGCAGGTGTTGCATCAACCCTTAACTTGAAACGGGCAAATGACAGATTCCCTTTTCTAATTATAACACAGTTCCGCTCCTCATGGTCCCCGAACCCTTCAATGTGAGTATTTGAATGGTCACTTTGTTACTAAGGGGTTACTGTGGGTGTTGGTTACAGTTGAGGAGGGAGACGACAGCTGTGAGGTGAACGGGAGGGTCTATCGAGATGGGGAGGTGTTCCAGCCCAACTGCAAACTCCAGTGTCGCTGCACGGATGGAAGTTTCACCTGCATCCCTCTCTGCAATGAGGATGTCCGTCTGCCCACTCCCGACTGTCCCTATCCAAGGCGTGTGGAAGTCCCAGGGAAGTGCTGTCAGGAGTGGATTTGTGAGACATACGACAGATACCTCCTTCAAGATTCAATGGCAGGTAAACCCCAAAGCGTTCTCATCTAACGTATGTGCAAATAAAGTGAGTGCATGCATATATGCATGTGTGCATGTATATCTAGGTGAAGGAAAAACCCTAGAAGATGCAGTCACTGCTGAAAAGGTTCAACCAAATGGAAATGGGACAAGTCATGTTTGTCCAATTAGCTTCCATGAATTATATAAGTCACAACAGGAATTCAATGAGCAATGAAGCACCAGTGCCAGGAAATGCCTTAAAGTCCTCTAGGCAGACAAGGTTCTTTGGGTAAATCTGATATCTTTTATTAGACCAAGTCGTATAGGTGGAAAAATTCTTCCTACCAAGCTTTCAGGTACAAATACCCTTTGTCAGGCTGAGGAAGCATCTGCAGTTGGTCTGTGCTCTTCCTGGATAGAATAGTATGCGAGAGCCAGTCAGTGGAAATGTATATTGAAATAGTCAGTGGGTGAGGGACAGGTAATGGGGAGAGGGAGAAGGGGAGTGAGTATAGCTGGTAAATATAGAGAGGTTATTTGGGGAGTTGGATGTTAGGCAAGTTATAATGTGTTGTAAATCCAATGTTTATATTTAGTCCCTGATTTTTTGTATCTAGTAGGTTGATGAAGTGAAGTTCGTAGGCTTGTCTGTGAAAGGTGTTTTGTAAATTCCTTTTGAGGATTAGAACTGAGAGATTGGAGAGAGAGTGGTTTTCTTGTGAGAAATGTGCTCCCACAGGTAATTGGGTATTCTTGTCTTTGATAGATTTTTGGTGTGCATTCATTCTGGTATGCAGTTGTTGTTTGGTTTCTCCTACATATTTTCCATCAGGGCATTTGGTACACTGGATGAAAGATATAACATTTCTGGAGGTGCAGCTATAAGATCCAGGAATGTTAATGGTGCTGTTGTGGGGTTTAATAATTGTGGGGATGGTAGAGATGTGTTGACAGGTTTTACATTTCTTGTCATGGCATGATCTGGATCCATTCGCTGTGTTATGGGCCATAGGAAGCTTGCTTCTGATGATGAGGTTGGCAAGGTTCAGTGCTTGTTTCAAGGCTAGGATGGGTGGTTCTGGAAAGATTTCTTTAAGAATTGGGTCTTCTTCTAGTATGGGTTGCAGTTGTTTGAGAATTTTCCATATAGGTTCCAAGGAGGGGTGATATGTCATAACCAGTGGTGTGCGATTCCTGGGGGTTTTCCTTCTGTGCTGCAGTACATATGTATCTGTTATATATTTCATCCAGTGCACCAAATGCCCTGATGGAAAATACGTAGGAGAAATCAAACAGCTGCGTACCAGAATGAACACACACCAAAAATCTATCGAGAATACCCAGTTACCTTTGGGGGCACATTTCTTACAAGAAAACTACTCTCTCTCCAATCTCAGTTCTAATCCTCAAAAGGAATTTACAAAACACCTTTCACAGACAAGCCTGTGAACTTCACTTCATCAGCTTATTGGATACAAAAAATCAGGGTCTAAATATAGACATTAGATTTATGACACATTATAACCTGCCTAACATCCAACTCCCTAGGTAACCTCTCTACTATTTACCAGCTATATTCATTCCCCTCTGCCCCTCTCCCCCTACTTGTCTCACCCATTGACTACCTTAATTTACATTTTCACTGACTTGCTTTCTCACATGCATACTGGCTTCTGGCTTCTTTACTATTCCATCAAGGAAAAGTAGACCAACTGCTTTTGGAAAAGCAGACCAACTGCTTCCTCAGCCTAATGAAGGGTATTTGTACCTGAAAGCTTGCAAAGAAGAATTTTTCCAACTATTTGAGTCTAATAAAAGATATTGGATTTACCCAAAGAACCTTGTTCGCCTATGTCCTTCAACTAACATGGCTACTAAGCCATACCCCTTAAAGTCTTCTAAGGGTGAGAAGATAGGTCAGTCTCCATGGGCTGTTCATACATCCACTTCTGGCTATGAATGTCCACAGGACTCAGCTCACTTCACCCAGGTTGCAGGCATCTCTCATCAACCTTCCAGTGGCAATGACCCCAATTTACCCCGAGTGCTTAGCTGGATTCATACCTTGGACCCACAGTCATGTACATTTGTGCATAGCCTAACAGTTGCTTTCCTTGTGTATTGCTTTTCTAGGGCATATGGTGCCTGGGATAGCATCGGCAAATTTCCCTAGCCACTGTGAAGAATGGAGCACAGAGTGGAGTGCCTGCTCTGCCACCTGTGGCATGGGATTTGCGACTCGAGTGTCAAACCAGAATCGATACTGCAGACTTGAGACACAGAGACGTTTGTGCATGCTCAGACCCTGCCAGGGTTTCCCAGGGACAGCCAGCATGGTAAGCAATGAGCAAGTCAAGGGCCTCTGGTGAGTCTGTAACTGGCAGCAGACTTTGTTGGAAAAGGAGGTTTTATGTGACACACTGACAGAAGAACCAGCAGAACGCTCTAGTTGCCTGTATTCATCAGTCGCCCACTACCCACACACCAGGCTTAGGCTTTCAATGAGGCTGTCACCTTTTTGAAGGCCAAAGTGCACCTGCAGTTGCAAATCTGAGTTTTGGCACCTGCAAATTGCTGAATCCAGCCTCATTTTTTGTGGGTGCAAGTTTTGCCTACAAGACAGGCAGGTCACAGCCTAGAGGACACAAAGTTTTAGCCATCCTTGAATTAACAGGCATGGGGAAGGAAAGGGAAGCCTGGCTCTATGCTTAATTATTAATCAGTCTACAGAAGCCTCACAGACATCACTTGCCGCCGAATAAAATAGTAGTCAGAATTCAAGGATGCTTGCCTGACAGTTAAACCCAGTTAATCTGTGAGGATACCAAAACACTAGCAGTAATGTCTTGTCAGATCTCGCTACACAAGTCATTCTCCCGTAAATCTGCGCATCACATCACCATGAGGTATTCGAGAGTTACAATTCCAAGGGGCAGCATCCTCATTTCTTGGGTTGCTGTATGGTGTCAATAGATAACAGGAAAGTTCACCCTGCCTGCTCTGTCTTTCCAGAGGGGAAGAGGAAGTCGTTTGTAGCGCCATCTGCTCCATTCAGGTTTTGGTATCGAGGCTCCATCCCAGCAGCCAGTCTGACACAAGCCCATATCGCTATGGTTTCAGTACAGCTGGCTGTCATATCACCTAGGAAACTAGAGAAAAACCGACTGACTTCAGCTGCAAGGGGGGATGAAGAATCGTGAACAAGATCCTTGTTGTGCCCAGAGTCTGTTCCCTTCCTTGTGCCCGCTCCAGTTTCCCTAGGCAATGTTACTAGGGGAGAACCAGCCCCGGGTATTGTATGCTATACAGTGGCAACATGCTTATGACCAGCTTGTGCCCCACTATTGTAACACGGCCCTTGGAAACAACACTTTGTGACTGCTGTCACTGGGCTAATTGTTCATCAACCCTTTGGTGGGAGAGTAATCATAATGGCCTGGCAGCCAGGCGGCTGCTGTTTCTCAAAATAGGTTGGTAATACTATGCGGTTGTGCAGATTTTGGGGGAGCCCTGGGTGAGAGGAGCCCCATGGAGGTGACAGTTCCACAGCTGAGCTATTGCTGTGATAAATGAGGCAAAGAGTACACAGGAGCATGAATTCAACACCCTGGGCTAGATCCATTGTCCCTTGAAGGCACTGAGAAGATTCCAGTTGATATCAGTGGGTTTGGGATCACAGGCCACAAGTGCCGTAGGGTACAGTCTCTGGACATGGATTATTTAAGGTTAGCAGGTCTCAGGCTCCCCTTCTGGGCTGGTGCAGCAGAGAAGAGCAAACCTGGCAATAGCCTGGGCCCTGAGCTAGCCATCAGCCCTTTGCCTTAGCAGCTGTGAAAATGACTGTTACAGCCATGAACCTGTTTTCCTTAAGCATGGATGTCTGGCAAGAGCAGGGGATCAACACTGAACCTTTGCGTGGGGCCCCAAAGGATAAATCCTGTCTGGTCTCCTCTGTCTGTATCAGGTTCCCATACAGACTGCCCAGCTATTGCTACGGGCCATGACGATATCTAGCTTGGATTATGCCAGCCATAAGCCCTGCAGTTTGGCAGCTGGTTCCAAGCTCTGCAGCAGTCTCCACCATAGCACTGATGCTTCAGGCCTTTGTGACTGGTACAGCAGGATGTCTCTCTCCATCTTGGGATGAGCCTCTCTGCTGGATGGTGGTGCATATACCACTACCTGCCCTTCATGCAAGCGTGCACATGCCAACTTTCCACAGAGCTTTGGCTTCTCACTGCTCTGAGATAGGTGTAGGAGGAAGCCCCAGCACCAAGAGCAGGAGAGTTGGATGGAAGCAATCATTACCATTGGGCAGACTCTGGGTCACAGTGTGGTAAACTGGCACAGTCTCCCACAAATGTGTGGGAACTCTTATGCTAAAGCATTAAATAACAAAAGAAAACAAAAAATAAGTTTGGCCATCCAGATCCTCCCTCCAAATGCCACCTGCGAAAAGGGGAATGTTCCTTTCCAAGACATGGGGATGATTTTGTGGTATGTTTTTTATTGGCCAGACATTTAAAGGCCCAATAAAGCTCAGCCCAAATTCCTGAGATATGTACCCAATGGAAATGGTGTGCATATAAGTATGGGCTGCATCAGAAAATCTAGGCCTGGTATTAATGTTCCTTCTTTCACCTTCACATATGCAGCTGTGTTTTGCTTTAGTCTGATAGCTAACACCAAGACGCTGGGCACGTCTACACAGCCAACTGTGCAGTTGTCACTGGGAGCAGTTTAGTACCTGCTTTAGGTAAAACATGTACTAAAAGACTGTGCAGTAACCGCCATTACTGTGCAGTCCTGGTGGTGCATGGGTCGTTTCTGACCCTACTCCTCAGTAGCACTGGCATCACAGTTCATGCCTGCTGACCCTACGTCACCATAGCCCATTGCTACAGTGACATAGTGTCTTGTGTAGACGTGCCCACTGACTGTCCACAGCTTTAAATCAAACACTGTAGGGAAAAAATCTGCACTGACCCTCAAGGAAAAGACTAGCTGGAATAGACTTAATGCCATCGGTTTTCTCACATTTGACTTGTCTGGGACTCTGGTTCACAGGCAATCAGTTCTTTCTTCTATATTTAGCTACTGCCACAAATAAGCACATGTGCAAATTGTTCCTACGTAGGGAATCTCCTTCTGGCAGTTCTAATTCACCACCCTTTCTCTGAACGCGGCTCCCTCCAAAATTAACAAAAAAGCTCCTCTTCAACATAAAGCATTGTCTCAACTTCACCTAACTCCTTCTGCAACCAGTAGCTTGGCAAATCCTTCAGGCAGGAAAACAAGGAACTTGCACACAGGAGACAACACTACTATCAAAGCACAAAAACCTAAAGTCTGAGGCGAGACACAGGCAGCAAAACATCAAAAAGCTGCATGGATTGAAGGGGTTGGTGTCCAACACACCTGGGCAGCCCAGGAAGGATTTTGCAGTTCTGGTTTTATTTACTCACAGTGACAAGCTTTTAGGGTTATTCAAAAATGAAGTTAAATTGCCCTCTAATGGCCTCTATTTAAATTTGCAATGCCAATGCAAGTTCTCATCCCACAAGTGGAGGTGAACTACAGCTAGAATGGGCAATATCTGGCAAATTTAGATTTGTATTAATGAATTTAAAAATAAAAAAATGTGCTCCTCTAGCTGCCTACTTTGTCCCAGTGCTTTAATTAAAAGGGAGTCGACATGGCTTTGCTCTTACACTGGTTTTATAGTAGTGGAACCTTCACTAAGATCAATGGACTTCACACCTGAATTATACCACAGTATGTGAGACACTTATTAGGCTTTAATAGCCTGCTTAAGTTTGCAGTTTAGGCTGCTTAAATGTGAATAAGGAAAAATCAGGACATTTAAAAGTTGATTCAATTTTATCCTAAATTAAATTGCAACCTGTCAATGTCTCTAAGACAGGAGTGCTCATCCTCCGGCCTGTGAGCCAAATGCAGCCTGCAAAACCTTGGCATCTGGCTTGCGGAGCTCCCCAAAGGTCAGGAAATTTGGCAGCATGGGAGTGGTGTCCATTAATGCAGCCACCCTCCCCTACTGCCAAATTCCCAAGCCCTCGGTCCCATGTGGTAGGCTGGGGCTGAGCCATGCCCCATTTCCCCCCATGGGGCTGGGTTAGGGCTGGGTCAAGCCACCTTCACCCACAGGAGAGCCAGGTTAGGGTTAGGGTTGGGTTGGCCTCCCCACCCCCCTACACAGCCAGATGGAGCCCACCATGCACACCCCACATGTCAGATCAGGACCACTGGCCATATCTGGCCACTGCCTATCTAGCCCTCTGGGCAAAAAGGTTGAACACCACTGACCTAAAACACTAGCAGACCTTCTGATCACTTCGGCTGCTGTTTTTATTTTGTGTATGTCCATCCATGTGCACAGGTTGGGATTTCCATGAATTCATGGGAGAGTTGTTATTTGTATTGGGGAACTCCCTTCTTGTCAGTACAGAGGCAGAAAAGGATCTTGGAGTCATCACTGATGCCAAGATGAACATGGGCCGGCAGTGTGGGGATGCAGTCAGGAAGGCCAACCGCACCTTGTCATGCATCCACAGATGCATCTCGAGCAGGTCCAGAGAGGTGATCCTCCCCCTCTATGCAGCACTGGTCAGGCCGCAGTTGGAGTACTGCATCCAGTTCTGGGTGCTGCACTTCAAGAGGGATGTGGACAACATGGAGAGGGTCCAGAGAAGGGCCACTCGCATGATCAGGGGGCAGCAGGGCAGGCCCTATGAGGAGAGGCTATGGGACCTGAACCTGTTCAGCCTTCACAAGAGAAGGCTGAGGGGGGATCTAGTGGCCTGTTATAAACTAGTCAGAGGGGACCAGCA
>NW_017729009.1:4833469-4837355 GCF_001723915.1 Gavialis gangeticus | reverse complement strand
GACTAGATGATCTACTCAGATCTCTTCTGACCCTAGAAACTATGAAACTATGAAACCATTACCGTAGCCCCTAGGAGTCATGGAAGAGATGTATTGTGCTAGGTGCTGTACAGCCACAGAACAAAAATACGATGATGTGTGCATGTATCTGTGCATGCGAGTGAATTTGTTGGGCCCTTAGGAATGCCTGTGCATGTGTTTGTGCCCCTGTACCCACACTGGTTCTGAGGGGATGTGTGAATATGGTTTAAATCAGGAGTGTCAAACATATAGCCCAAGGACTGGATCCAGCTCATGTGGCTAACTAATAACCTTATGTGGGGCTGAGTGGTACAACTAAATTCTTGGGACAACTGATGAAAAAAACAGGATAGGAGTGCAATTTGGAACCTGAGGCCATGTCCAGATGAGCACGGATATGCGGTATGTGGCACCGCAGGCCCATCTGTGGTGCCACACACCACACATGCAGGCATTCTCCATGCTGCTACTTTGCAGCACGGGGAGTTTCCTTGACCCTGGGAGATCCTGGGGTCAAAAAATCCCATGCCAAAAATAAGTTGATGGTGCACATGGTAGCAGCACGCACCACCCAAAACCAGAGCCTGGCCAGCTGGAGCCACACTCGGGCTGCCAGCCAGGCTCCCTGCTGCAAGAGCGCTGTGGCTGCAGCTCCCTGAGGCCCCCAGGACCCCAGGTAAGGCTACTGGGGCCAGCACAATTGCTTGGCCCAGTCTTCCCTGCCCCACCCAGGGTAATCTGCTGCACATGACACAGGAATTCCCTGGACACAAGTAGCAGCGGCACAAATTGTGCCGCTGCTACTTGTTCCCAGGAAAACACATGCTCCTACTCATGAGGATGTGGCCTGAGTGTCCTGGAATTGATTCCCAGGGTCTGAATGAGGAAGAAGTCTATATGGTGTGACTTATGGGGAAGTCCAGATCCTGCTCAGGAAAATGAAGCGTCTGCAGGGTCTAAGTCACAGGGACTTCTGCAAGAGTTGGTTTGGATTTTATCTGGGCATGAACTGAGGTTCAAAACCCCTACATTTTCCTGCAAACTGAAAATCATGCTCTTTAGCCAGTTCTGATCTTGCAGGTTAGCACCAAATACATCAGGCTGAGGACTGCCCAGCAGGGGGAGCTTAATGGACACTGTAGCAAGTACCTTCAACCTGATATTCAGGCTCTGCTCTTACAAGGTGTATTTACATATGCAGTTAGTGCACACAAACTCTGGAGTTTTCTGCTCCTGGGTGTGCTGTTTCAACATGCACCTGGGAGCAATTAACTCCGGAGCAACCTGCTCCAGAGTGTATTCATATGCAGCATGTGGAGCCCAGTTGGAGCAGCTCTGGATGGCAGAGGGTCCCGGGGGTTGGCCTGCCAGCCGGGGCCTGCTCCATCTGGGCTCAGTGTGATGCAGAGAGGCTGGCTGGGGCATGAGGATGCTCCATGCAATGTAGGGCTAGCTGGCAAGCAGCCCCGGCACTGAAGCACCCTTGAGCTCCAGTCAGGCAGGTTAGCGTCTACATGTGTGCTGCTGCACACAGAAAAACGTCACAGCAGGGTAGTACTTGTATTTACTTGCATTTGTGTGTTTATAAGGACTACCCTGCTGCCTAATAGAGCTGCACATGTAGATGCCGAGACACTTACTGTGGAGCTAGTTAGTCCACCCTGCAGTAAACATCTTGTGTAGAGGCACAGATATGAATAAAAATCAGCAGCTTGCAGCTTTTACATGAAAACCTCAGATTCTTACCTTGATCACAAAGGAATCACAGCACCTGCTATAGTTATTTTTTTGCTGCAAAATGTCATTTCTTGTTGATTAACTTTGCAGGAGAAATCTGATATTAAATGACTGTAACCAAATGGATCAGAAGGTTTTGTTTTCTCAGCTGCTCTCCCCTTTGGAATACAGCAAAGACTTGCAATTGCACTGCGAGTCTCTCAATATTTGGTGTTTTCTATACAGCCCCATGTCTGGGAAGACAGTTGATCGGGTGAGAAGCTCATGGTTTCATTTTTTTTTTAAGTAACTGCACATAAAAGTTGTTTGGGTCGGAGACCTTTTTCTTGTGATTATTTCTGCACCTAGCACAATGGGATTCTCAGTGATTGGGGTTATTTAGACATTGAATATAAACAACTGATGTTGACAATGAAGAAGAATTAAAGGTGACTCTTAATGCTCCCAAACCAGAGGGAAAATTTTAAAAAACCCCATTATTTTAACAATCTTACAATTTTAAAATAATCTTGCAGTGAGACCCAAATGCTTGGGACTTGTGATGGGAAAGCACTGGCACTGAAATCCTCATTACAGTCCCAGACTTTCAGACACTTTCTTCTATACCTTGAACAGCTGAATAAATGATCTTGAACCTGCTACCAGAAAAATTATCAGTCAGATTATGTGTTTGGTTCCAGAAGAAACTATCAAGAAATGATGCCCTGGGATTGCACCTAATTTGCTGTTAGTACTAAGCATATCAGTATGAATAAAAGCAATGAGGTCAGGGCTAGAGATAAATTCTGAAAAATCCCTTTTCGGTCGTTCCACTGAGCAAAAAAGATCTTTTGTCCACCTGCATCTGTCTCACAGTTACTAGAATTCTGCTTTCACAGCCCCTAACACCAACCCTTTGCAGTGGCAAAAAAAAATGTGGAAAGTAATAATGAAAACAGCAGATGTTAAATAACGCTGGTAACACCCTCACCCTCTTCCTGTCAAGAAACCATAGAAGCTTGGCTAGCCATGCATCTACTGGCAAGACTTTCCCACACATAATATCATTACTCTTTTAATGAACCAATTCAGCTTGCACTCGCCAGAGTTCATATATAAATGTTCATAATTAGCACAACCTTGGCAAGTCTTCTTATGTAGGAGTCCAAGCTTTGCAGATAGTAACATCATACAGACATAAATTACTAATAGATGTGCCCTAGGGAGCTGCATTTACTTGGATTAGCTAATAAATCCTCTCCATCTCTAAGTACTTTGTTTCTGTGCTACTCAAGAGCTCTTCTCCTTCAGGGACAATGCATCCGATTGTTGGTTTGGCTGGGCTCTATTTTCCATGTTTTCCTTCTACAGACTTTCCTGTAACTGAACCTAAACCACCAGATTTGCTGAGGTCCTGTCTCCCTGCCCTAATAAAGCATAGCTCCTCACACTGCTCCTGTTCCTGCTGCTGCCTTTCTTCTTTCCAGCTTTTCTTTTTTTCCAAAGACACAGCATCTGTACAGAAGATGTCTGATGGAAAGCTTTGGCCTTACCTGCTATAACAGTTATTCACTGACAACAAGGGGTGCTGACTGCCGACTCCATCTATTTATAAGATCGGATACTGCTGTCCATCACCATAGCATCTGATCACTTTTCTTATAACATCCCTTACTCTTATAAATCCCTTACTCTTATAAAGTCTCCCCTGGCCTGGGGAGGAGAGTGTAGGAAACACCGGGGAGGGCCGAGCCCCTTGCTCCCAGGTCCCGGGGATTTTAGAAGAAAAGGTGGTCTAATAAAACCCCTTCCTATAACATTCCTGAAGGTACTTAACAGCCTTGGTGGAGGCTCAGGGGCCTCTTCCTTTCCAGAGTCAGCCGCGGTTTAAGGCAGGGCGCTCTGCGGTTGGCTGTGTGCGCCTGGCGGGAAAGCCGGGTCCGAGCCGTCACCCAGGGCCAGGGGCCCGGCCCGAGCCGGGTTCAGCCCCCGCGCCGCTGCTCTGGTTCAGGCGGAGCTCTCGCCGAGGCGCCGCTTCGCTTCCTGCCCACACTGGCGCTGGTGCGACAACAGGTTCAGCTCGACCGCGAGCCCAGACCGCGTTTCCCTGTCTTCGGGGCGAGGCGGCTGCAGGGCGGCGGCGGCGGCG
>NW_017729009.1:4823120-4833322 GCF_001723915.1 Gavialis gangeticus | reverse complement strand
CGCGCAGCGGTTCCTGCCGCCCGTCTACCTGGCCGTGAGCCTGGCCGGGCTGCTGGGCAACGCGCTGGGGCTCTGCAACCTGTGCGCCAAGGCGCGGCGGCGGAGCTGGAGCGCCCTGGGCCTGCTGCTCTGCAACCTGGGGGTGGCCGACCTGCTCTACGTGGTCACCCTGCCCTTCCTGGTGGCCTACTACCTGCAGGGCAGGACCTGGCTCTTCGGCAGAGCGATGTGCCGGCTGACCCGGGGCCTCTTCCACCTCAACCTCTACGCCAGCATCGGCTTCCTGACCTGCATCAGCATCCAGCGCTACCAGGGCATCGTCTACCCGCTGAAGGTGCGGGGCAGGTGCCAGGCCCTGGGCCCGTCCCTTGGCCTCTGTGCAGGGGTCTGGGGCTGGGTCATGCTTCAGGTGTCTCCTGATTTCACCTTCAGCAAGATGGATCCTAACGGGACACGGTGCCACGATACGACAGGGAACGAAGACGTGGGCAGGTACCGGCTCTACATCCTGGCCATCACCGTGACGGGGTTTGTCATCCCCTTTCTCATCATCCTCGGCTGCTACTGCCACGTGGTGGTGGTTCTCTGCAGGAATGGGAATATTGACCCCAGCATCAAAAGGAAGTGCATCAAACTGGCGGTCCTTGTGATGGTCCTCTTCTCCATCTGCTTCCTCCCGTATCACATCTTCAGGAACCTCAACCTCTTGTACCGAACCTGGCAATACCAGGGCTTCTGCTCCCCGTCTACAAGCAGCGTCTATGTTTCCTACCAGGTGACCCGGGGCCTGGCCAGCTTGAATAGTGCCCTGAACCCCCTTCTGTACATAATGACCAGTGAGGACTGTGTGTCGTGGGTGAGGTCCCTCAGCCAACGAGCTAGCCAGTCGCTGGGGTCTCTCTTACAGAAGGGAACCCAGCACCAACCGGATGAAAAGAAAGTGAACATCATTTTTAGTGAACAGTCTGAAGAGACTTCTGCTGTACTCTGAATGAGTTGGTTTTAAAAACCTCACCTTTTGTCTGCCTGTTTTCACTTTCTAGAGTGGAAGCTCACTGGGGTATGGACTGACCCCCTGCTTTTTTTTTTTAATCTAGCTGCACTTGGACTGTGGGGGTTACCACAGTCCATTAACAATATGGGTACCAAGCTTGTTGGTCATCGTCAGAGCTGGTGAGCCCAAAATGATATTTACTGTAAAAATACTATCTACTATCTATGTCTGGGGGTGTGAGAGAGGAAAATATATACACATACAGTATATCTGTGTGTTATACAGTGAGAGAGAGTGAGCTAGTGCTGACTGCTCAGCTATGGCTTGTTTCTTAACTGAGGCAGGTAATCCTGCCACAAGGGTATATCATTGCATCCCACCACTTTGCTTAACCAGTGTGCTTCATTCTTCTGATGAGGCAGGGATCTGAACTAGAATTTTCTCCCTCCACCTAGGAGATGGAAATGGCTGTAATACTTATTTACCTAGCAGGGGTCTTGTGAGGACTGACTTGTTTGTCAGCATGCTGGAGAGGAAAATTACACATTATGCTAGTGTCTGATAGAGGTGCTAAGTATGTTATGTATTCTTAAGAAATGGTCACTCCTGGGCTATTTGAAGTGGCTAAATGGGTGAATACAGTGCTTGGCTCTGTTAAAGTAGGCTGTCTACCCTGCTAGGCGCCTTCTTTGCAGAAATGTCTTGGGAAATGTGTGTTAGGGCTTCTAAGTCTTTTCTTCAAGATCATGTAGCCAACAACAGCAAGTGTACATTTGAAAGTTTCCAGAGGCTTTCATTTCATTATGACTGTAGCGTTCTGACAGACAGCCCAAATGCTCCAGTGTCTGATTGCATTGGGGTTTGCATTGAGGGTATTTTCAAAATCTTTGGGTATTCAGTTGCAAGCACTCTTGTACACCTAGCTCTTTATTTTCAAAAAAAAAAAGGTGTGCAGTTACAGGCCTAATTTGTGCATGTGTGTAATGTTATTGCAGTTGTCATCATAGTGATGATACATGAAAACAGATGTGCATGTGGTCTTGTGCAAAAGCTGTTCTCCAAGTGACACGTGGTCATAACAACTGTGCATAGAAACTGGGACATCCAAAGGCATAAACATTTTCCCCCCAAAAAGTTTGGTCCTAATGGATTTGAAAATGTTCAGAGATAGTTTAAAGAATAGGCATACCCAGTTGCATGCAAAATGAGCTCACAGGTTTATGCCTAATATTTGTTTGAAATCCTAATAACCGTGTATTTGCTACACATTTTGCAGCTACAGACATACCTTACAAAATCTGTCCAAATATTTCATACAATAAGGACCTTAAATGTTGAATGCTGAATATGTTTTGTATTGCTCGATTAAAAAATGGGGCAAAAGCCAGATTCAAAAGTTTATAAGATTCAAGTTTAGTGTAATGAGAATTTAGGAATGTCCATCCTAAATTTTCCCCTACAGGTTCAAAAGCTTTGTGTATGTTACAGCTGATGATACCAACTGACCATAATGAAGTTGCATGAGAATTAAATACCTTAGGAGATGCAGTCTGTCTCAAATAGTATTACTGATTTCTTTACTCACCTTAATTGGTCAGTGTGTTTGGAGTCATCTTCAAACGATTCTTGCCTAAAAGATGGTAATGTTGACTTTTAGGAAGAGATGGCATGAGTTCACTGTGGTGAAAAAACAAACAGGAAACAGCCTAACAAGTAGTGAAGGTAATATTGTCATTGTCTCTATACAGTAGATAAATTGTCCCTGCAGGCACCAGCCATACTCAGCATAGTGGGGAAGCAAGAGTCAAGCTGGTATTCTTCTTCCTCTCTCCATCTTTTCTTGTTCAAAAAGCTGTAAAGCATTGAATGTTCTAGTTTTGTACAACTGCTTAACTGTAAAAATCTTTTCTATTTGGAAAAACACTGGGTATTTATCTTATTCAGCTGCAGTGATGTACATCAGCCTTCAACATACACAAAGGAAACCCTGGCTATTTTTCATATTGAATTAATACATCACACAAAACAGCCAATAAACACTTAGTGCTTCCAGTGATGAGTTGTATGGTTTCTTTAAAACTTACAGGAACACAAGCCAGCTGGCTGGGGGTAGAACAGGAGACCTGAATGCCATGTCAGGGGAGAAGTGACAGGCTCCCTCTGGATCAAGACTGGAACTGTTTACCAACCTGTCTGGCCAGACCAAGAGTAGTAGTCACTAAGAACAGCAGTCACACAGAGGGGGATAGTGATGCCTTTGCTGGGTGGAGATGAGGCATGACCCTGGGCCAGCAAAGCACGTAGGCATGTAAATGTCAAGCTATAAAGAAGTTCTGAAAAAGTGAACTGTGAGCACTGGCCAGTCAAATGCTTCTTTTCCACTTCTAATTTCTGAAAAGGGGAACTTGTTGTGATCATCAGTGGCAGAGTCCCTAAGGTTGTCCACCTCCATGGTGGTACACTACTTCCTTCTAATGCTGATTCCAGCCGATCAGAACAAACACTGAATGGAGTACAGCTTGCTTTTCCCATAGCTTTGTCACCTCCATGGACATGCATATTCCAGTTTATGTCATCACTTCCAGATCCCAGCTCTCTCCCAGTTTGCAATTCTGACCAGTAATTGGTTAATTATGCTCTGCCCAGACTTGTTCCAAGGGTTACTGTATTATTTTGATATGAAGCAACAGAAAACGCCTGCTTCACCTCTTTACAAGGCTGTAGAAAAATCCAACCCACATTCTAAAAAACAAACCCACTGAAAATTCATAGTTAAGTCATGAATGATTAACTGAACTAAGTGCAAAGACTTCTAGCTGGGGAACTTTAGAGACAATAAACCACTCAGCTGGTGGAAGGAGATACTGGGACCTTATTGCCATCCTGCTTGTTATCAAGCAGTTGGAAGCCCAGGGAAGGTATTTACACATTTATAGTAAGCATAACTCTAAGCCTTCGTGATAAATTAAGATTTACATTAATTAAGCATCAGCATTCACTTACATGTTGCACTATGCTGTTCTTATGGGGTTTTCATAGCGCTAATATAAAGGCTACTTCTTTACATCCTTAATGTCATAAAGAAACTTCTGTATCCAAAAGGTGGAATTCATCTCTCGGTAGATGATCCATATGAAACCTCCTGCACTGCTTAAATCCCATTTAAGCCTCAGGTTAAAGGACTTTGGAAGATTACATGTTCAAAGACCTTTGGATCAGGTCCTGAAAAGGTGCAGGACCAGTGGTCTGGGCGTCCTCATGGCCTTTGGCACAGTGGCAAATTTCACATCTAGGATGTGACTAGGTGTGAAGTGTGTGTATACAATGTGGGTGTGTGAGTGTATACAACGTGGGTGAGACTGAGTGCGTGTATACAACGTGGGTGAAATTCACTCTAGCCCTGAGGACTTCTGCAGGCCAGTGGGATTTAAGTGTTGTGCAGACCTTGCTCTGAATTTCAGCTGGGGTGCAGGCTGCATTCTCACTGGATAGTGCATATTTTCAAGTAATTACAAAAAGTGAAAATAAAAAAAAATGAAAACAAGTTTTAGGCAGAGGTTCTGAGGATAAAATTAAGATTTTGGAAGAAACTGAGCAGTGTTCCCTGAAATTCCCAGTGAACGTGCTTCTCAAGTCCTGCAGTGACTTGCAAAATCAGTAAAGATGATTATTAACATGGGAGCGTGAGACTTCAGTCTGCATTATTTGACTTTTTTCACTTTGTGCCACTCTTGGTGTAATCCTTAAGTGATGTTCTGTTTCCAAAGAATTGCATTTGGAAGTCCTCTCTACCTCTACAGCAAAGCACTCTTTTTATTGACTCCATATGTAATTTCAAAGAGTGCCTTTGGCGCACTAGCCTGCACTGCTAAGATTCATTTCTGAGAAATCAAGCACAATTTATAGTAAAGCCTGTGCACCTTTCTCCAGGACTCACATTATAAAGAGAAAGTGGAAATCCATTGCTTGTCAAGTACAATAGCGAGTTCCTTGATCTTTCCTGACTAGCTCAGGTGGGCAGCATGTTGTTTCTGCTCCAAGCAACTTCTGCCCCTGGAAGGCCTAAGGATTAAGTGCCAGTTCCTGTAAGCAGGGTGCAACAGAGCTAGCTCTGTGGAGCGAGTTGCGGATTCTTTAGTGGCCTAAGTTCTGGATGCAGCTCAAAGTGAGTTTGACTTCAGTGGGTTTTTGACTCAAGCCATTCATTCCAAATGAACCTGCTTTGATTTTGATTTCTACAGTTTTCCTTTACAAAATCTCACTATTTGCAGTGACAGGAACTGGTCTGTAAGAAGTGACTGAGGATCTGCTTTTCAGATCAGGGTCAGCTCTACAGGTAGGCGATGTAAGGGACTGCCTAGGGCACCCGCCCCACTCCAGCCAAATCTCCATCCTAGGCAGGAGGAGCGGTGTCCAGCCCAGTCTGCCCCCTGCCCCCAGCAGCTGCTCAGTAGGAACCAGGCCTGGCACGTTCGAGGTGAGGGTGGCGCCTGCTCCAGTCCACCCACCTTGCTCCTGCAAAGCAGCTGTATTGCTTGCCTGCAGGGAAGCAAATCTCCAAATCCAGCCCAGCAGCTCCTTTGGGGCTTTATTTCTGAAGCTTTTGCTAATACTAGTACATACTTCAACTCAAAGGGTGCCAAAATGCAAGTTTGCCCAGGGTGCCATTTTCCCTAAGGCCAGCCCTGTTTCAGACATACCACACATCTCTGCTGCAGCGCGAGTGGGAGTGGCGGGCTCTCAGTTCCACTTGGCCTTGAACGTAGACTGTGACAAAGTTATACAGGAAAGAACCAAACCTCCTCCTACTGAAGTCAGTGCAAGCTTTGCTGTTGACACCAATAGGAACAAGAGCAGGCCTGGAGTTTAGTGGCATCATTTCCATGGTTCATAAAATAAATACATCTCTGTCTAGAGTATGCTACAAATGTGCTTCAGATGCGTTGCATCTGATCAACAGTTCTAAACTGGCAGGCTCATCAGGCTATTCAGGAACAAAGAATACGGCCTTATGTTTTGGCCTACACATTCATAGTTTCCCTCAAAATGAAAACCATTTTTAAAAAGAAAAACGTTTGGTTTGGTAACACAATATATGAAAATAAAGTACCTCTCATTCTGGAATACCAGCAGCAGCCTCAATACCTGGCTAACGTAACGGTCTTAAGAGTGTGTGGGAGGGGATTACACAAACAGTACATTTATAACAACTGGCCTCACGGTGTCTGGGGAAACATGAAGATCCTGTCAAACACTTCCAGACCTGAAAGCAAAGAGATGTGATTTACATAGATCAGGGTGGAAGCCTATGGCATGTGGGCCAGATTGGGCCTGCAGTCACTGGATCCAGCTTGTGGATGGGGGTGCTTCAGCAGTATTCGGCAGCTGGAGCTTCTCTTGTGTGGCAGTGGGGTGAAGCAGTGGTGGAAGAAGCAGACAGGTCCTAGTACTCGTTAGCCGCTGATCTAAGCTGGTCATTACATGCTACAGCCTGAAAAGGTTGCCAACTGTTGATGTAGGGGGTTAAAAAATGCAAGCATTGAATGAAAAGGATAAGCAGCAAATGCAGCACAAACTACAGAGACTTTATATTTGCCTGTTGCCAAAGGTAATTTAATAGCTGTTGGCTGAGGTGATACAAGAATATTGGAGAGGCTGGGTAGGAGAGATAGGAGGACCCTACCAGTTATACTGAATCCAGGGCATAGGACAGATGGCCTCCAGCTGAATTCTAACGCTAACAAGACTTCCCCGCTCATCCAAGAAAATCTGGCCACACACTGCATCCAGTAAATCTTGGTTTGTTAAACAATAGCGGCTCAGGTGTCCCACACTGTACTTGTGGGGTTGATAAATATGCCCCTGTGTCAGGCTTCCAGCCCTTTGCGAGGGAGCTCGAGATGATTGTTAATAGAGTGCTCATGCAGATGAAGACATTCCTCCAGGTCTGAAGTGGTGCTAGGGGTCAAACTATCCACACTAGCCAAACCATTCCAGCATGATTGCATAGGAAGATGTACACTCTTAGATGGTAAAACAGAGCCCTCCCAATTACATCAGTTATGGGCTTTAGAAAATTCCTGTGCGCATAACAGGAAACCACAATTCTGTGGCGCATAAGAAACAGAAGCAAAAGAACTATGTGATGATTGAAGATAAGAGAGTTATATTCGTCCCTTTCACTAATGAATCAGGAACTGGGGTCCACAAAGAAGTGCAACTAGGAAAAAAACAAGATCACACAAGTGTTTTGAGGTAACAGATAAATAAAATATGAGGAAGGCACCATGCTGATGGAGTTGGGGGAAGTGACAGCAGAGAGACAAAGTGAGTCAGTTCTGTGTGGGTGGAATTATTCAGGGGTATAGAGGGCGTAAAAGCAAGAGTACAACGTAGAAAGGGAGGCTTCAAGTTGAATGCCAGGCACTGTTTCTTGGCAGTGAGAGAAGCTTCCCATGGAACAGAAACTCATGCAGGCTTCATCACTGTGGGGGGTAGGGGATTTGGGTGTGATTTTTAGGCACATAGAAGGGAATCCAGTCCTCCCACTTCACATTTTTTAACAAAGGATGAGATAGAGGCAAAAAACTCGGATGCATCATGATAGCCACAAGGAGCAGCATTCGCGGGTACAATCCACAGCATATAGTTTAGCAAAAGCACATGCTGCATCCTCTGGTCTGAAAAATGGAGGGCAATCTTTGATGATGCAGAAGAGCAGAGAACATCTAGCTATATGGCAAACCAGTGCAGAGGAGAATGAAGATCATCAGGTATTAGTAACATTTTCCAAGCAGGAAACTCCTTCACCTGGGTGGCCTTGCACCTCATGCAGAAATGGCTTCTCTCTTCCATCCAAATCAGAGGAGTGAGAAAAATGTAACAACACCTTTTTTTCTCTTGTAACTCTGCAGCCCTCGGGGAGCTTTGCATGTTATTGTCATGTGCTGAGGCTGCTCAGCATTATGCACAAGTACATACCACTGAGTTTATCAGGCTGGTGTCAGATCCTGTGGCGAAGGTGAAGAAAACAGGGCCAGCGTGCTAGGATTCAGAGATCACCTTGAACAAAAAGATATTTATTTTCTCCTCACGGTCACTTCATCATTCAAATGCCTCTGGCTACAGGCAACCCATAGCCATCAAGATCCTGCTTATCCAAGATTCAAGCAACATAGGCCCTGGCCTCGCCTCCAAGGCCAGTCGGGAACCCCAGGCCCTCCAAGCTCTGGGCATCCCTCGCCCCTGGCCCTTTTGACCGTTCTGGTCCTGGCCCCAGCCCAGCCCAGTTGAGGGTACTGTCAGGCCTCTGAGCCTCTATCCCCACTCTCACTCCTGGGGTCCATCCGCAGGACTCTACCAGTGGGCGACCCACCCAGTTGTGGGAGCTGGGGTTAAGGCACCCCGACCCGCCTTTACAAAGATGCCTAGTGAAACAGCAAGCTGTTACAGCTCCTGCAGCAGCTTGTGCCTCTGTTGGATAGACAGGTGTGGCCTTGTGTCACTAACTTGTTGATTTGTAGTCCCTGGACAGTGTCCCATCTCCCTATGTGCATGTAGCTGGAGCCAGTGGGCACTGACCCTTCCCATCTGATGGAAGGTAAACTTTTGTAATCCTGGGCCACATCACATGCCAGGAGCCACCACCTGACCCACGGTGGTAACTGGCCTGGCATTTCCTGGGGGCTCCCAAGCCACTGAGAGCTCCACCAGGCCACCCACTCCCAGCAGGGTGCAGTTTTAGGTCATACCCAGGACCAGGAGCCTCCTGATCATCCCCTACAGCTCCTTCCTTACCTCCAGATGACACAAACAGCCTTGCAGCCAGGCGCTGTTGCTGCCTGCTTGCCTGCCAGCAGCAAACTGCCCCGTTTTTATGGGCGGCCAGAGCTCTAAAGTGGCCCCCGCAATTAAACACCTGCTGGCTGCTTGGCCCCAGGTCTTAAAGTGGCAGGCACAAACAGTGCCCTGCCACAATAGGCTTCCAACTTGCTTTAAAATTATAAATATATCAATAAAACGTTGTGTTCAACTGATACTTACAAACATAGTGACGTTTTATTTTAATTGCAGAAAAACACAGATTTGGGGGGGGTTTAAATTACAGAATTTGGTCTATTTAAACAGAGGAAACCAGGATCCCTGTGCATTTCTTTGGTTGTGCATAAAGTAATGTTTAACAGTAAAGTAGCAAACCATCATGCTGTTTTACCCCTGCACAAGAGTTTGCATCCTGAAGAATTCTAAAGAACTTTACTGTGTACGCAGCCCCAAATGCAACCAAATTCACCAGCACAGCAGTTGCATTTAGCAGGTCAGTAGATGAATCAGGAGGAGACCTTTTCTTGGCTCCTGGCATGTGATGTGGCCCAGGATTACAAAAGTTTAGCTCCTGTCAGGTGGAAAGGGTCAGTGCCCACTGGCTCCAGCGACACGCAAATAGGGAGATGGGACACTGCCCAGGGACTGAAAATCAGCAAGTTAGTGACACGAGGCCACACTTGTCTATCCAAGAGAGGCACAAGCTGCTGCAGGAGCTGTAACAGCTTGTTGTTTGCCTAGGCGTCTTTGTAAAATAGTTTTAAACTGCTCCTCAAACAAAGACTTTCCATGGACTTGCAATCAGAATACACAAAGTCTGAGGCACTACAGGCAGTACAGATACGGCTATGGAAAAATCCACCTGATTCCAGTGAAGAAAGTTTGACTAATTCTTGATAGCATCCACAAACAAGTTGAAGCACTGACAAAACCAACACTGAAGCTGATTTCTTGGCAGAACAATCCTAAACAAACCACAGCCAAGGGCAGTATGGGAAGCCTGCGGGCCGAGTCAGACTATTGTTATTGTAAACTGATAAGCACAGTTACCAGTAAGGCTAGGGATAGAAATTACACACAAACTGGTATAAGTGATCAGAAACCAGTTCAAATCTGTAACACAACAGAAGTTCAGTGGACATGAACTTTCAAAATGGGCAAAACCAGTTTAAGATAGACATGGATGGATGTAGTATCAGACTTCACTGATTTAGTTTAAATATGTTTATTGAACTTCTGTCCCATATCCCCTCCAGATTCATAGTTTCATAGTTTCTAGGGTTGGAAGGGACCTGAGCAGATCATCTAGTCCGACCCCCTGCCATGGCAGGAAGAGCACTGGGGTCAAACGACCCCAGCAAGGTGGTCATCCAACCTCCTCTTAAAA